>NC_067472.1:175121077-175432327 GCF_947179515.1 Apodemus sylvaticus | reverse complement strand
GCCGTGCCCCATGCAGGGTTAGAGGACTATGGACCCCGAGTGCCGAACTGTGACAGCTTTTATAAGTTTACGACAGAGCCCGCGAATCACAAACCAATCATTTCTTAGCATGGAGAGCCTGCGAAATGCGAGCCAATTGATTTGTACCACTCCATAGTTTTTAGGCCAATCAGTTTAAATTATCGGAGCCCAGGCTCAGTGGACCAATTAGTTTCCTATAATGTCTACAGCTGCGTGAACTCCTGCTTAGGGGTAATGGGTAAGTTTACAGAAGATAAGCTTAGCCCATTTCCAGTTACCCTATGGGGCCAGGATCACCTATTCAAGGCCTTTCTGCTAGCTCTAAACAAAGGGCGGGCTCTGGAATGTGACCTTTTACCTAGTTTCTAACAAAATGAGATAGCATTTTAAACTCCTGATTTCTTGGGGTCATTAGAGTTAGGCTGTATTATTTTCTATCCTTTCACTACTACTAGGCATACTGATGCCTAGGTGAGATGGAAGGATCCACTTATTGGCATATGGCATGATCCTGATCAGGTATTTAATATGGGGAAGAAAGCATGCTTGTGGTTTTTCCACAGAGTGCTGCTGAAGCATGCTAGCTGCCAGAGTGATTGGTGTGGAATGCTGAAGATAATGGTGACCTGTGAGCTTGCTGAGTGCCCTGACAATGGTGACAGGAAAGCTGTACTGGGTGTATGTTCTTGACCCACCTTTACTTGTCTATGTCCCTGATTAGCTAAAGTGCCTTGCTTCAAGCTTTTATACCTTGTGGGGCAGAGAACATGGAGACTATTAAAACTGACTTAGAAAAATAAAGCTTTATGTTACCATTCGAATTATTGGAGAACATAATTCAGTAAAAAATAAAAAGTCATCTTGAATGCCATGCCAAATACCAATGGATTTGTGTTACATCTAAAGTTTACAATGAATAGTCACTATAATCCAGAAAATGTTCAAAGAGACTTGCAGGGTGTTTGGCAACAAATTGACTCCCTGATATCAAAACCTATACAAGTATATTATCACCGACTTGACTTAGCAGACCAAGGTCTTGATGAGCCCACTGTAAGTGGACCTCCTGCGGGGCTACATAGAGCTCAGATCTATGTGTGTTTGCTCACGAGTGGACCAGGACACCAGTGGGAGGTGCAAGGCAAAGCACTGTAAGGGGAGGCCCATGTTTCCTGCCTCTGAGTCCCCTGTGAAGCAAACCTGGATGCATAGAGGTTGTGTTTAAAGGCGTTCCTTAGAATAACAACCAGCAAGGAAGCCTAGACCCTCTCCTCCATAAAAGACATAATAAAGTATTTAAGAGGACCAGGTCAATCTTCCCTTCCCTGGTTAATGCCCACCGTCCTTTGAGGGATGACTGTCCACTTGGTTGTTACCTTCTCATCTTAAATGTACAATGAGCACATGACATAAGTTGAACCTCATCAGTCCTCCAAACCAGAAGGGGCTAGAGAAGTACTCGGCAGTTAAGACTAGTGCTTAGGACCAGAGGGTCCTCCTATGGCTCACAACCTCCTGGAACTCCAGTTTCACCCTCTTCTGGTGCACACACCTATGCACAGACACACATGCATAATTATAATTACAAAAATCCTTCAAAGCCATGAGGAAATCAGTTTCTGCACTATAAAAATGGGTAAATGAAAACAGAGAGGCATGTCCAGTGAGGCTGGGAAGATATTAGAAGCTTCCTTAAGTGCTAAGGGCATGTAAAATGGTCCAGCCATTTTGAGAAGTGATTTGACAACTGATTTGAGAAGTGATTTGGAGTGTTCCTCCAAAACACTAAACACAGACTTGCCAAGTGACTCAACATTTCCACTCTTAGGTCTGTACCCAGGATCATTGAACACATGTGCACACAGAAGCCTGCTCACACATATCCATCAGCCTCCTCACTCATGCAGGCAAAAGGACAGAGAGAAAACAAAATAAAACCCTTATTTATAGATGGATACTTGGAGCTGGATCGATGTCTCAAGGGTTCATAGAACTGACTGCTCTTCCAGAGGTCCTGAGTTCAATTCCCAGAAATCACATGGTGGCTCACAACAACCATCTGTAATGGGATATAATGCCCTCTTCTGGGGTGTCTGAAGACAGCTACAGTGTGTTCACACATATAAAATAAATAAATCTTTTATTTAAAAAATGATGGATAGTAATAAAATGTGATGTCTAAAAAAAGATTTTCTATTATTATTTTTCAGTGTGTGTGTGTGTGTGTGTGTGTGTGTGTGTGTGTATGTGTGCAGGTGAGTGATCCAAAGGCCTAGGATTCTCTGGAATTGGAATTACAGGCAGTTGTCAGCTGATATATGGGTGTCTGAATTGAACCTGGGTCCTTGGGAAGAACTATTTTTTTCTTTTAAGATTTATTTATTATATGTAAGTATGCTGAAGCTGTCTTCAGACACACCAGAAGAGGGCGGTCGATTTTGTAACAAATGGTTGGGAGGCACCATATGGTTGCTGGGATTTGAACTCAGGACCTTCCTTTTGAAA
Source organism: Apodemus sylvaticus (assembly GCF_947179515.1). Taxonomy (NCBI): domain Eukaryota; kingdom Metazoa; phylum Chordata; class Mammalia; order Rodentia; family Muridae; genus Apodemus; species Apodemus sylvaticus. Next base: position 175,429,801 of record NC_067472.1, on the reverse strand, counting down.
AACAGTCAGTGCTCTTAACTGCTGAGCCATCTCTCCATTTCCTTTGGGAAGAACTCTTAACCACTGAACCATCCGTGCAGCCCACAAATACAATATATAACACTCAAAGGGCTACTGCCTTTTCATCAATAGGAACTAATTGCAGATGCAACAATATGGACTAAGCTCGACAGAGCTATACAGACTGAGAGACTAATCAGAAAGTGTCTTATACTGTGTGGTTCCCTTTGCAAGAATCTGGAATAGGTAAATGCACTGAGACAATCAGAGGTTAGTGGCTGAATAGACAAGGGACAGCTGGAAGGGCTCAGAGGTGTGTGCTGCAAAGTGTCCTGACAGTAGGCAGTGCTGATGATGGCAGTGTCTTAGGACTGTTCTAGAAGCTGCCAGGGGACATGCTTCTGTAAAGTGTTTAGAATACTTAGATCTCCAGCTGGTGGGCCATGTGGGAGGCTGTGGACCCTTTAGAAGGTGAGGGGGGCAGAGCAGGCACAGTCGATCCCTAGAGACTGATCTCAAAGTTTGCACTCTCCTCAGATTCCAATCAGTGATCTATCCTGGTGTCCTCCTTTGTCAATGTGACAAGCAGAGGAAGGACCCTTGCAGGTCTCACACAGCCACTCCTGTGTCTCTGAGATCTGAGAGGGTAGTGGACAGTGGAGGGGCAGAGGCTCACCTCTCCTGCTCTCCCCACAGGGCTCCCTGGGATGAAATAAAAAGAGACTGACCCAGCAGGGGCTGTCACAGAAGTTACCCAAAGCCAGGTGGTACAGAGGTCAGGAAAGGGGAAGGTGAACTTCCGGGTCTGTGTGAATGATATCAGGTGATAGTTAGTGATCAGTTTTCTCTGGAAACTGAATGAACCTCAGGAGTAGAACCAAGGCAAATGAACTGTACAGGCACTGTCACGTTACTTTCTCTCCGTGTGTGTGTGTATGTGTGTGTGTGTGTGTGTGTGTGTTTGTAGGAGTGAAATTCCGTGCATTTCTTCAATAACAGACTTCTAACTAAGAGTATGTGTTTGAAGCAAAAGGAAACATTCTGCTATTGAAGAAATTCTCAAACCAACAAGAATTTTATTGTATATTTTTGCATATCCATTTCATAAGGAAAATTGGTCTGAAGTTCTCTTTCTTTGTTGGATTGTTGTGTGGTTTTGGTATCAGTGTACTTGTGACTTCATAGAAAGAATTGGCTAGTGTTCCTTCTGTTTCTATTTTGTGGAGTAGTTTGAAGAGTATTGGTGTTAGGTCTTCTTTGAAGGTCTGATAGAATTCTGCAGTAAAACCATCTGGTCCTGTGCTTTTTTTTGGTTGGAAGACTTTCAATGACCACTTCTATTTCTTTAGGGTTTATGGGATTGTTTAGATGATCTATTTCATCCTGATTTAATTTTGGAATTTGATATCTGTCTACGAAATTGTCCATTTCCTCCAGATTTTCCAGTTGTGTTGAGTATAGGCTTTTGTAGGAGAATCTGATGATTTTTTTAATTTCCTCAGTTTCTGTTGTTATATCTCTCTTTTCATTTCTAATTTTGTTAATTGGAATACTGTCTCTGTGCCCTTTGGTTAGTCTGACTAAGGGTTAATCTATCTTGTTTATTTTCTCAAAGAACAAGCTCCTAGTTTTATTGATTCTTTGTATGTTTCTCTTTGTTTCTTCTTGATCGATTTCAGTCCTGAGTTTGATGATTTGCTGTCTTCTACTCCTCCTGGGTGAATTAGCTTCTTTTTCTTCCAGGGCTTTCAGGTGTGCCATTAAGCTGCTAGTGTATGCTCTCTCCAGTTTCTTTTTGTAGGCACTCAGGACCATGAGTTTTCCTCTTAGCACTGCTTTCATTGTGTCCCATAAATTTGGGTATGTTGTGCCTTCATTTTCACATTCTAAAAAGTCTTTGATTTCTTTTTGTATTTCTTCTTTGCCAAAGTTTTCATTGAGTAGAGTGTTGTTCAGCTTCCATGTGTATGTGGGCTTTCTGTTGGTTTTGTTGCTATTGAAAACCACTCATAGTGCTCTGATAGGAGGCATGGGATTAGTTTGTTCTTATATCTGTTGTGGTCTGTCTTGTGACAAATTATACAGTCGATTTTGGAGAAGGTACCATGAGTTGCTGAGAAAGAGGTATATTTTTTTGCTTTAGGATGAAATGTTATATATATATATCTGTTAAATCCAATTGGTCCAAAGTTTCAATTAGTTTTACTGTGTCCCTATTTAGTTTTTGTTTTCCTGATTGGTCCATTGAGGAGAGTGGAATGTTGAAGTCACCCACAATTATTGTGTTCGGTGCAATGTGTGCTTTGAGGTTTAGCAAAGTTTCTTTTACAAATGAGGGTGCCCTTGCATTTAGAGCATAGATGTTCAGAATTGAGAGTTCTTCTTGGTGGATTTTTCCTTTGATCAGTAAGAATTGTCCTTCCGTGTCTCTTTTGATGACTTTAGGTTGAAAGTCAGTCTTATTTGATATTAGAATGGCTATTCTGACTTGTTTCCTGCGACCATTTGCTTGTAAACTTGTTTTCCAGCCTTTTACTCCGAGGTAGTGTTTGTCTTTGACACTGAGGTGTGTTTCCTGTATGCAGCAAAATGTAGGGTCCTGTTTACGTAATCAGTCTGTTAGTCTAGGTCTTTTTGTTGGGGAATTGAGTCCATTGATGTTAAGAGATATTAAGGAATAGTGATTATTGGGGCTGGAGAGATGGCTCAGCGGTTAAGAGCACTGACTGCTCTTCCAGAGGTCCTGAGTTCAAATCCCAGCAACCACATGGTAGCTCACAACCATCTGTAATGAGATCTGATGCCCTCTTCTGGTGTGTCTGAAAACAGCTACAGTGTACTCATATACATAAAATAAAGAAATAGTTCTTTAAAAAAAAAAAGGAATAGTGATTATTACTTCCTGTTATTTTTGATGTTATTTTTATGTTTGAGTGGTTATCTTCTTTTGGGTTTGATGAAAGAAGGTTACTATCTTGCTTTTTCCAGGGTGTAGTTTCCCTCCTTGTATTGGTGTTTTCCACCTATTATCCTTTGTAGGGCTGGGTTTGTGGAAAGATATTGTGTAAATTTGGTTTTATCATGGAATATCTTGGTTTCTTCATCTATGGTGAATGAGAGTTTTGCTGGGTATAGTAGTCTTGGCTGGCATTTGTGTTCTCTTAGAGTCTGTATGAGATCTTCCCAGGATCTTCTAGCTTTCTCTGGTGAGAAGTCTGGTGTAATTCTGATAGGTCTTCCTTTATATGTTACTTGTCCTTTTTCTCTTACTGCTTTTAATATTCTTTCTTTGTTTAGTACATTTGGGGTTTTGATTATGATGTGACAGGAGGTATTTCTGTTCTGGTCCAGTCTGTTTGGCGTTCTGTATCTTCTTGTATATTCATGGGCATCTTTCTCTTTAGGTTAGGGAAGTTTTCTTCCATAATTTTGTTGAAGACATTTGCTGGTCCTTTAAATTGTAAATCTTCATCTCACCTATATCTATAATCCTTAGGTTTGATCTTTTCATTGTGTCCTGGATTTCCTGGATGCTTTGGGTTACAAGCTTTTTGCATTTTGCATTTTTGTTGAATGTTGAGTCAATGCTTTCTATGGTATCTTCTGCACCTGAGATTGTTTCTTCTATCTCTTGTATTCTGTTGTTGATATTTGCCTCTATGACCCCTGATTTCTTCTTAAGGTTTACTATCTCCAAAGTTGCCTCCCTTTGTGATTTCATAGTTGTTTCTACTTCTGTTTTTAGATCCTAGATAGTTTTGCTCAGTTCCTTCACTTGCTTGTTTGTGTTTTCCTGTAATTCTTTAAGACATTTTTGAGTTTCCTCTTTCATGATTTCTACCTGTTGACCCAAGCTCTCCTGCATTTCTTTTTTTTTTTTTTAAAGATTTATTTATTTATTATATGTGAGTACACTGTAGCTGTCTTCAGACACTAGAAGGTGTCAGATCGCTTTACAGATGGTTGTGAGCCACCATGTGGTTGCTGGGATTTGAACTCATGACCTTCGGAAGAGCAGTCAGTGCTCTTACCCCCTGAGCCATCTCTCCAGCCCTCTCCTGCATTTCTTTAAGTGTTTTTTGTTTCCTTTTTATTGGCTTCTATCTGTTGACCCATATTCTCCTGAATTTCTTTAAGTGATTTTTGTGTTTCCTTTGTAAGGGCTTCTACCTTATTCATGTTCTCCTGTATTTATTTAAGAGATTTATTTATGTCCTTCTTGTAATCCTCTAATAGCATCATGAGATGTTAAATCCAAATCTTGTTTTTCTGGTGTGCTGGGGTAACCAGGACTTGCTGTTGTCAGAGACTTGGGTTCCGATGCTGCCACATTGCCTTGATTTCTGTTAGTAACGTTCCTACATTTGCTTTTTGCCATCTGGTTATCTCTGGTATTAGTTGGTCCTGTTCTTACTGGCTGGTGCTCGAACCTCCTGTGAGCCCATAAAGCTATTTCCTCACCACTGGATGAATGGGTTTCCCTTCGCACAGATTGCTGATGGGTTGTCCTACTCTTGGGTGCCGTTGGAGCCCTGGTGTGCCTTTCCCCAAGCAATGTTATACTCTGGTTGTCTCTGTGTACCTGGTGCTGCCTTCCCGGTCCATCCAGGAACAAGGATGGCAGAGGCTGCAGGGGACCCCCTCCAAATGCTGGTCACTCTGCAGGGCAAACGTCCCACGACAGGGCTGGCCAGGCGCTGGGCCCAGGCAGAAGCCTGACAGGTTGTGTCCCAAGCGATGTTAAACTTGGGACATCTCTGTACACCTGGTGTTGCCTGTCTGGCCCATCTGGGAGTGAAGATACTGTCACCTCTTTTTAATTTTTTCTTTTTTAATTAAACCAAGACTGGGGCATATTAGACTTCTGTCTAAGCTCCATACCATAATTACCTGGCAAGAGCCAGGCATGCTCCTCCCCACAGATGCCTGGCAACAGCCAGGTAGGCCTGGCCCACTATAAAAGGGGATGCTTGCCCCTCCTCTATCTCTTATCTCTCTTACCTTTCTCTTACCTCTCTCCTCTCTGATCCTCTTGGGCTCTCCTCCCCTCCCTCCTCTTTTCATGTGGTCATGGCTGGCCTCCAATTCTCTACTCTCCCTCTCTTCCTCTCTGGGTCTTTCTCTGCCTCCACTACCCCATTAACTCCCATCCTCTGCCCTGAATAAACTCTACTCTATACCATGTCTGTGTGTGTCTGATCCTTCTGGGGAAGGGATGTGTGGGCATGGGCCCGCCGAGGCACCCTCTTCCCCATCAGTGCTGTATACCACATTCTCTCTAAACCTCTTTCTCTTTATGAACATAACAATAACTGTCTACGGAAATCCGAAGAATGAACTAACCTTCAACAGAGTGTTAGCCCAACATGAGGTTGTCCTCAGTCTCCACGTCTTGGCTCTGGCAGCACTTTCAGGGTAGAGATCTCTCGAGACTGAAGCGATGGCGGTCCCCATGCACATGTGAAGCTTGACTTGGGCCTGGCTAAGGGTCCTTTGTGTGTCATGGAGTGGCCAGGCGCTCAGCGGCAGTGCTTACAACTGGTGTTTAGTGAGTGCCCGAGGTGATGGGTTTGCCCTAGCTGCTTTTCTGATGCTTTGATAAAACATCATGCACGACCAAGGCAGCTTATAAAAGACAGGGTTTAATTGGGGTTATAGTTCCAGGGTTAGAGGTTATGATGGCAGAGTGGGAGACAAGATGGTGGGTGACTGGAGCAGCAGCTAGAGGCTCACACCTTTTTTTCACCCCACTTTTTTTTTAAATTGGTTATTATTACTAATTTTAAGTCTATCTGTGCGCAGAGATGCAGTTTTCAGTGGAGGTCAGAGACATCTGAATCCCTTGAAGCTGGAGTTAAAAGTGGTAGTGAACTGAATGTGGGTGTTGGGAACTGAACTCAGGTCCTCTGGAAAAGGATTGACTCCTAAGCACTGATCCTTTACCCAGCCTCAGAGGGCTGATATTTTGGTCCACAAACAGGAAGCAGGGAGAACAAAGGGTATGTCATCAGGCTTTTGAAACCTCCAAGCCCACCCCAGTGACACACCTCCATCAACAAGGTCACTTCTCAAAACAGTTCTTCCAACTGGGGACCAGAGAGTCAAACATATGAGACTATGTGGACTAATCTCATGCAACTGCCAGGTTGAAGTGTTATCGTCCTGAAAAGACATGGAGTGCCAGCTCTGTCCCTGTGTATCTAATTGTCCTAGTTAGGGCTTCATTGCTGTGAGCAGACACCATGACCATAGCAACTCTTACAAAGGACAACATTTAATTGGGGCTGGCCTACAGGTCCAGAGGTTCAGTCCATTATGGGTGTTACAGGAAGCCTGTCCACGTCCAGGCAGACATGGCACTGGAGGAGCTGAGAGTTTAGCTCTTGTTCCCAAGGCAGCTAGAAGACTGTCTACACACACACACACACATACACACACACACATATACACACAAAGACACACACACACAACCGAGAATGCCCCTTAGCCATAGAGAAGATTAACACTGCAAGCCAAGGGTCATGGAAGACTGGTAACTATACCAGAAGCTAAGAGAGACAGAAAGGAATCTTTCCTATAGACACAGGGGAAGGTCTTAGTCCCTTCAAGCTGCTATAACAAAATAGCAAGGACAGGGAATTTGAGCAACTGAAGTGATTTCTTGGAAGTCCAAGATTAAGGTGCCAGCAGGTTTCATGTCTAGTGCGGCCCAGCCCCTCATAGATGGAGGAAAGGGACAACAAGCCCCCTTAGGCTTTGTATATGAGGCCACTCGTCACCTCCCGAAGGCCCACTACCAATAGCTCTCAGTGTGTGAGCATGGGGTTAGGAAGGGAGGGCTCTCCCCAATAAATAATCCATGAGGCCCCGTGGACACTATGCAGTTATGAATATGAGGGCCTTTGCCATGAGCCTGGAAGCCGAGGGTGCAGGCCGGGTGGAGCCACCGCAGGCGCAGATCTTGGTGACAGTAGCAAATAAACAATTCAAGAGCCTTAAATAACATGCAAGAGTTTTAAATCACAAGCTGTTCTATATAGTTAGAAATTTCATTCTGAGTAGTGTGATGAACTCAAGTAATCCTGTTTTATTTAATAATGGTTCCAGAGCTTAGAGTTTATAATGCAAAGAAACCAGAGCACAAAGCATGGGATGACTGATTAATCATGGCTCAGGCATCTGCTGCAGTCTCCTCTCCCACTGTATTCCTCATGCATGAGGAGCTGTGTGCATCTCTGTCCCAACTCCTTCATGTGCATTGCCTCCCGAGGAAACCATTGTTTTGAGAGCGCAGATCCTTACTCTGTGATTTGGAGTGGTACCTGTGTGCTGGGGCTGAAGCTGGCCCTCAGAACCAGAATGGCACAAGCCTTGTGCATCTGAGAATGGGTGGTGTCCTGCAGTCCTCTGAGACCTCGGCTGCACCTGACTAAAAAAGCCAAAAAGCTGTGACTCTGTGGGTTCCGATAAGGGCCCAGACCTCACAGAGTCTCAGGGACAATTTTACATTAAGAGATTCTGATTCTGCATAGTTCTTGGGTATCAAGAGAAACCAATCAAAGCCCAGTAGAATGTCAGGCTGTGCACAGTAGCCTGGGACTCCTTCAGGAACTCACCTCAGATGACTAATATCTCAGCCTCCCAGGAGCAGAAAATGTCTTTTAGGCATCTCACCTCTGCTGCCTTTTCTCCCCAGCCTTATGAGGTGGCCTGTCAGCCTGTGGGCTCTCCTTACCCAACAGTCCCTCTGTGGGGCACAGTGCACCTCACCTGTGGCTGTGCCTCTGCTGTCACTTCCCAGCCAGCAAGGCAGTGCGTCCTGATCCCAGCAAACTGCTCTTAGGCTCAGTGCTCCTCAGGGCTCTCTGTGGTTCCTGTATCCTGACAGCCCCTGGCAGGCTCCTAATATTTTGAGATGGGGTCTCTTACTCTGTAGGGCAGGCAAGTCAGATCTCACTGTGTAGCCCAGGCTGGCCTCAGACACATCTGACCTTTCTTCTTCCACTTTCCAAGTGCCAAAGTTGTATTTATGAGCCACCATGTCAATCACCAAGCCTCTGGAGGTCTTTGGTTTATTTTGTTCTGTGATTGTTTCATCTAGGGAGTTCATACCGTTCCTGGTCATCTTTGTTATTAACTGAGTATTCATTTTCTTTTGATTTTGGTAGAAAGACTAGCTGTCTAATCCAGGCTGGCCATGGCTTCATAATCCTCCTGCTTTAGCTTACCAAGTACTGAGAGTACTGACTTGTGGTACCAAACCTAGCTCCTGTCTCTGCCTACAATGTCCCAACAGAGTCTGCAGTGCCACCGGCTCTGTCTCATCAGCCAACCTCCTTGCAGCCCTCTTGCTTGCCCTTTACAAGGGGCCAGCTTATATGTGGTCTCTCTCCATCTGTTTTCTTTTCGTTCCTTTTTTGAGCATGGTTCATTCCAGACATATGGTCTCCATATAGAATTGTATTTCCAGCCCTGTTTTCACTCCATCTTAAAGCTAAGGATCTGCCTATTGGCTCCAGGTTACCCAGCAAGCAAGTACCAGTGTGGTCTCAGAGTCTTGTCCTTTCCCTACTCTCAGGCTTGGGTTAGATACCTTGTCACATCAAGAGGCCATCTGGTGACAGTGCCCGCGCTGCCACGGTACCGAGTATCTGGCGTAGGCCTGGGGGATTAACAAAAAACACAGACACGGGTCATTCTGCAAGGAGAATGCCAAAGCTTTACTGAGAGACCAGCAATATATATACACTAGAGGCCAGGGAAAGAACAGGAAAAATAAATTATAGTCATAGGTCAGGCACCTGGGAAGTCCGTACCACACCGGGCAGGAAGGCAGGAATCAAGCTAAGCCACAGGATGTTTTGCTATCAAGAAACCTGTGCAAACAGCTCAGCTGGGGGTGTTAAGCCAATCTTTCTGGTTCCCAACAACCCCCCCCCCTTTTTTATTTTTTAAAAATGAATAGCGTCTGTCTTAGGACACCTTCTGTCCAACTCCCATTACCCATCTCTGGGAATCTCTGCCAGTCCCAGAGCCCCTGTCTTAGGTTGGTGTGGACTGCAAAGGAGTTGCCCGTCATAGACTAACTATTCTCGTTACAGGCTGAGCCAAATTTGAGCAGATGTATTATCCTGTGCCTAAGCACTTGTTCAGTTACTGCTCTGGACTGGTTTTGTTGTTTGCACATATGGTTTAGAAGGAACAATCCCAATGTGGCAGCTCCACAAGCCAAAAACCCCAGTGCCATAGACCCAGACCTTTTTAAATCAGGGGTGGCAATAATGCCAAAGTCTCTCTGATGGTAATACAAGGTGACAGGGAATCTCCCTTCATTATTTAGAGGCATAGACACAATTCCAGGAACTCTTCAACCACAGCAGCATCTTCATACTCTCAGTAGTTTTTCAGTACACACAATCTGCTAAAACAATTTCTTCTTGTCTTCTTCCTGTTCATTAGAGACTTTTCAAACTATAGAAGAATGGGACTAAAACACATGGTTTAGTATTCAAGGAATCATTGCTTTAACGTTTATCATTCTTGAAATCATAAAGTTTGTCTGCAAGTTCTTATGTTTGAATGCATGACAGTACAACTTATAATACCTCATTAAAAAGACATTGTTTTAAATCTTATCCCTCAGAAGTCTAATTTCTAGGATAAGAATTACATAATATTATGCCAATTTAGAAGTATCTTAGAGGCCTGATTTTCCTGGGTTGGGTCATGCCATGTGTTGTTGTTTAATATAACTCCAACCCCGAGTTACCAGTTTTAAACTAACTTTTTGTTACCAATGTACTAATTTTTAATCATGCCCAATAACTTATAAGCCAATACTCTCTAGTCAAGACATGCAAAACATACTTATACTTTTAAGACCAAAACATACTTATACTTTTAAGACCAAAACATACTTATACTTTTAAGACCAATCAGAAACAAAAATGAAGCAACTACATGAATCTTATAAATTTAAACCAAACTTTTTTTTTCTAACTGCAATTTCAAGAGAAAAAGCACTTTGTACCCAATAGAAGAAATAACCATCAGCTTACTTGCCCTAGAACTTGAGAAGCTGCTGGCCCTTTTAAAAGCAGCTTTTCTCTAGCTGTGCTTGACTCCTAGCTAAATGCAGGGCAGCTTAAATCAGCCTCTGCTGTGTAAATTGAAACTGGATCAAGAGATGGATCTCCAGTAGATAAAGTTTTTACCAATTTTTCTTTTCAACATGAAATAAAGTTTTTACCATTTTTTCTTTTCAACATGAAACATAGGACAATCATTCAAACAACAAAACAAGGACAGACACATGTGGACAAATTGGTTCACCAAAGACAATACATAGAGAGGAAAGAGCACTTGTAACCAGTACTAATAATATCTCCAGTAGGGCCCATAGAGGAAACAGGACGTCTCCATGTTTCCCCTTGTCCCTAAGAGAGTTTTGAATCCATTTTCCTTCTCTCTCTTTCTCTTCCATGTTTATAAAATCTGTCTTTTACTCTTTTTATTTTATTTTATTTTATGCCCCATTCATCTTGCCTGATGCAGTTTTAGACTGCTGACAATTTGCCTAATAAAATTCACCATCCCAATTTGCTGTCACACCCTAGCTGTTTTAACCTTGAACCCAATACCTGTTACCTAAGCAGAATCCCCAGTTGATCCACCAATTTTAAGGTGGAACTTGTTATCCCCATGGCGCCATCCTGTACTCACTTTTACTTTGTTTCTTGCAACATATATTCCCCAATACGTTCCTCTTCCTTTCGCCAGCCGGCTTTCCTTGGAACGATCCCGTCAGGTGCTCCTCTCTTTCCCGATCTCAGTGGGACCTCCATTTAACAGCGCCCGCGCTGCCACGGTACCAAGTATCGGGCATAGGCCTGGGGGATTAACAAAAAACACAGACATGGGTCATTCTGCAAGGAGAATGCTTTACTGAGAGACCAACAATATATATACACTAGAGGCAAGGGAAGGGAACAGGAAAAATCAATTATAGTCATAGGTCAGGCACCTGGGAAGTCCGTACCACACCGGGCAGGAAGGCAGGAATCAAGCTAAGCCATGGGATGTTTTGCTATCAAGAAACCTGTGCAAACAGCTCAGCTGGGGGTGTTAAGCCAAGCTCTCTGGTTCCCAACAATCTGGTTCTGAGTTTCCTGTTCCCGACAGCCTTTACACATTGAAGGTTGCATGAGCCACTTGAGGGGTCTTGGTGTGAGAGGTCAGGCTTAGCTTGCTGGGGCTGGTGAAGCCTGTGGCCGAGGCTGCATCCTCATTTGTCAGAAGTCTCAAGTTAATCAGAGGGCAGAAAAGACCTTTCGTCCACTCAGCTGCTATCTGAGCCTGTTAGCTCATGCCCAGCCCCCTGGCTTCAGAGAAGCACAGACGGCTATGTGTCTGTCTGGCACACACAAGACCAAGAAATTCTTCCAGAAGATGGGAGCTCTTTCTAAAATGCTATAAAGTGTTACATTGGGTCAAAATACTCATAAGTGTATTAAAGCTCCCTTTCAGCCATAAGGTATGGTGGGATTATCTCTCCTATTATCCCAGCAACCAAAAGTCTAAGGGAAAATGATTGTGAGTCTAGACTGGTCTGGAATAGGTAGAAGACTTTGTCTCTAAAACCAAACAAGTACAAACCAACACAAAATCAGGGAGAGGAGGGATAAGTCAGAGGTTAAGAGTACTGATTATTCTTCCAGAGGACCTGGATGCGATTCCCAGTACCCACATGGTATCTCACCACTCTGACTGTAATTTAAGCCCTGTGGGAAGCCGTCCTGAGCTATTCAGATTTAATGCTTACTCATGGCCCTAAGGTGGTGGCTGCTAAAATTTGAGAACAATTAACTAGAGCCTCCCCCATGAGCTCTTGGTGTGAAAAGATTCTGAGAATACCACAAGATGTTCCTGCCCTAACCACGGAATGTTCCTGCCTGCGTGAACTCCGGGTGTCCCCACCGGATGACCTCTTTCCTGATTCTATCGCCAGGGGTGTCTCCGCCCTTCCCTCCTTTGTTCTTGTGTGAAGGTTATTCCTTCTCTGTAAGCCTTAAAACCCATTGGCCTCCCCCACATTAAATGAGACCTTGACATAAAGACACCCTGATTGCTTGGTCTCCCTTTCTTTCTCCCCCCTTTTGACCCTCAGGTAGTGCCTCTTCGGGACCCTGGAATAACTGGACCTGCTGGATGGGTCAAAGTCCAGGGGATCACTGCCCTCTGAAGGCACAGATATTTATGCAGCTGAACATGTGCATGCATTTTTTTTAAGTACACAAAATGAGCAAACAAACATCCACCTGTCTCTTTGAATCTTCTCCTAGTTTATGCTGAGAAGCCCAGCATTATAGCTGTCATCATAAAGCTTCTATGCCACATTTGGGAGAAGGAGAATATGAAGGTCACCATCAAGTACTCTGTATTGGGCGGCATGGCTGTGGGCGCAATGGCCTTAGTCGGTGGCTTGATGGTGGCCCACCAGGATTTGCTGTTGGTGAGTAAGAGTGATTTCACAGGTACAGCCAGCCTTGGGGCTATCATTAAAGGTCAAGGTTCAAGCCTGTCATCCCTGCCCTTGGGAGGCAGGAACATGGGAAGTTCAAGGATAGCCTGGGCTACATAGTATGTTTTATGCCTCCAGCATCCTTGAGGTTTTGGGAACAGCATGGGCGATTGAGTGGGTAAGTAAGAATGGCACCCACCACGTGTGCTGAGCAGGGAGTTCCTCAGGCCCAGTCTGTCTGTACAGTTCATCCTGTCAGAACCACAGTGTCTGAGCTTCCACGGAATGCAGGATTCTTTTTTTTTTTTTTTTTTTTTTTTTTTTTTTTTTGGTTTAGTTGTTTGGATTTTGGTTTTTTTGATACAGGGTTTCTCTGTTTAGCTCTGATTGTCCTGGAACTCATTCTTTAGACCAGACTGGCCTCGAACTCAGAAATCCGCTTGCCTCTGCCTCCTAGAGTGCTGGGAATACAGGCGTGCGCCCCCACTGCCTGGTGTAATGCAGGATTCTCTTGGCCTTGGTGTTTGTATCTCTCAGAGCCTGAAGGCACCTTTCTTCCAAGGCCAGGAACCCTTTCACCTGTGGCTGCTGGGAATCAAACGTTACCCCTCAGCAAGAGCAGCCAGTGCCCTGCTCATGACCACTGAGCTCACTCTCCAGGCCCTACCTACTTTTTTAAAGCTATGGTCTCTGTGTATGTCAGGCTGGTCTGAAACTATGTGTCCCAGATCAGGTCTCAAATCTGAGTTGCTCATGCCTCAGCCTCCAGAGTGCTGGATTTACAATCATGGTGTCCTGGTATTAAAACAAGTGAAGAGCGCCAGGCGGTGGTGGTGCACGCCAGTAATCCCAGCACTCTGGGAGGTTGGAGAATTTCTGAGTTTGAGGCCAGCCTGGTCTACAGAGTGAGTTCTAGGACAGCCAGGGCTATACAGAGAAACCCTGTCTCAAATAAAACAAAATCCAAAAAACCAAAAAAATTTAAAAAATTAAAAAAAAAATAAAAACAAGCAAAGAGGAGGGCATCTCCCAGAAGTCCGCAAAGAAGCAGTGCCCATGTGCAGTGCCACCTGTTCCTGGACCATAAAAGATTTCCTTTCCCTTGGGACCAGAAGCTGTGCTCCCAGACCCCTCAAGGCCCCACTACACAGGACCACACCAGCCGCTGGCTGTGAACAACAGGGGAGCAGGATTCAGCTCAGTTTCCCTGCATCTTCCACCCCACACACACCTGCCCTCTGCTGCCAAGGCTAACTTCCCATTTAGCCACAGCCTGTCCTGTGGGCACCTCCCTTACACACACTGCTCTCTGAGCACTTTGATTTGCAGGTCCCTTCTGCTCTGCTTTTCCTGGATTCCCCTCAGAGGGTCCAGGGAATATTCTTTGGCCCTAAGGGACCCCAGCCCCATCTCTTTCTGACAAGCCCCATTGGCTGACCTGGCTGCAGAAGGCGTGGTCAGTGCAGTGGATGCTTAGATCCCAGCTTGTCTCTCACCCCGCACACTGTCAGTAGGTGGGTCTCTCAGTCATTCTGCCCACCCTATCCAGATCCTGGGCTAGGTTGGCTAAGCCTCTTGGACCATAGTAAACAGGAAGATGTTGACCCCACCCACCTTGTTCTCACCTGGGGCCTGATGCAGTGACAGGTGGGAGTTACCACCTACCTCCTGAGAGGCTTATTCTCTGGCCTCCACCTAAGGCAGATGGGAAGCTAACTTTCCTTTATAATGATCATTAGCTTACATAGTTGTTAGGGGTGAAATTCCCTGGATTTCTTCCATAACAGACTTCTAACAAACAGTATGTGTTTGAAGCAAAAGAAAACATTCTGCTGTTGACGAAACTCTCAAAAAAAACAAGGGTTTTTGAAAATGCACCCAACGCAGCATTAATTGTCAGGCATCGATGGGAGGAGAGGTCTTTGGTCCTAGGAAGGTTCCATAGATGCCCCAGGGTAGGGGAATCGAGGGTGGGGCTGTGGCATTGGGTGGGTGGAGGGACACCCTTACAGAAGCAGGGGGAGGGAGGATGGGCTGTGGGTTTCAGAGAGGAGGGGAAACTGGGAAATGGGATAACATTTGAAATGTAAATAAAGAATATATCCAATTTTAAAAAAGGAAAGCTTCTTAGGCAAAAAAGGATTTCCATTCTATGAGCAATTTGCAATGAAAAGTTCAGAATGGTAGGAATGACTCTACCATAATTTTCTGTAATAAAACATTTATTAATAACAGATTAGCCATACATTGAAAGTCCCATTGTGCCAGAGACTGTATCATAACTGAAACAGGATGATTATAGAAATACTTGTGTGGGAACTGCATTTTCAACAGAACCATTGAAACCCAGTGTTCTTAGACTAAATAAGTCTTCCAATATGACACTCTCCAGCACACTGACAGAAAGGCAAGGTGGATTTTTCTTCAATCTTTTATGGCATTACAATCTTCCAAAGTCCCCTCAGGGCCATCTGTGACACCTTCCCCAGGGCTCATGCTGAAGTCAGTTCTATTTGGAAAGCTAGAATTCATCAGTGGGGTTTGAAGTAGGATCTAATTAGAGAAACAAAATTCTTTAAAAACAAAATTACTACCTGGATGTGGTGTTGCATGATTTTAATCCCACAACTTGGGAGGAAGAAGCAGAAGGAGTGCCACAAATTCAAAGCCACTGTGGTCTACACAGTGAGTTCTAGGCCACTGTGGTCTACACAGTGAGTTCAAAGCCACTGTGGTCTACACAGTGAGTTCAAAGCCACTGTGGTCTACACAGTGAGTTCAAAGCCACTGTGGTCTATGTAGTGAGTTCTAAGCCATCCAAGGCTGCATAGTGAGACCCTGTCATAACCCCACCAAACAAAAACAAATTTACTAGCATATATTGCCACAGACCACCCCAGCCAAGTATGGGGGTCCCTGGGATGAGGGTTTTCAAAGTCCAGGTGGGTAAGTTTTCGGGGGTGACAATCAGAAAGAAACACAGAGGCAGTTTGAATCTGAGTGTAATTTGCAGCTCTCAAGCAGGGGATTTTATACATAAAACCAAACATGACACAACTCTTAGAAACCATATCCAGCAAGCCATCATGAATACCAACAAGAATCACTTGTCACAGTAAAATACAAAAATCATCTAAGCATTATGACTCTAAAACCACATGTTCAGTGAATAATAAACAGAACAGGTAACATCATCAACAAAAATATAACAATTCTGAAAGAATATATTCAATAGGGCGATCATTCAAGGCTAGTGGCATATTCCCAAGAACAGGTTAATAAATCTTTATGGTCAGTGCTCTTAACCGCTGATCTAACTTTCCAGCCCCTATGATTAATTATTGCTTAATATCTAATACCTGATTTTTTTTATAAATCTTCAAAGCATAAATTTAAACTATTTCAATTCTTTCTCTAATTAAGTCTTTCTTTACCATATACTGAAACCCACCTCTGATGACATACATGCAGCCATATGAAATTTAATTGTTGGGAAAGTTGTTATCTATCATAATAATTTTGGAAATGATTTGAAAAGTAAAGCATTGGTTACCCTGGAGATAAAATCATGTTAGTGACCCATCTCAAGGGGTGGCTTTGTACCCATTATTCTTGCTTAAGATCGTTGTCTGGGCTACCAGGAACCTGTAGGTAAGGAAAGGAATAAAAACAAACAAAACAGAAAAACTGCCAAGAGAACTAAGGCTCAATTGTTTTCTCTGGCCAAGAGTTCCACAACAAGTTCCAGGATACTTCCTTATTTTGAAGTCTATTGCCTCAGGCTGTGGAACTTGTCAAATAGATTCTCTTGGTGTTGGTGTGGCAATATATGTATTGTTTGGAGAGCTAGGTTTCATGAAAAATTTTGCTCACGAAAAGTTTATGTCGTATACTTGGACACGCCTTTAATCTGTACCACACCCTCTGCTGGAGACCTGAATAAGAACATTGGAAGAAGGAAGACTCACTCTCCTTTGCCTGCTTGCCTTGTGGGACTGAGCAACTGCTAGATCCTTGAACTTCCATCCACAGCTGCTGCTGACCATTGTTGGGGAGTTGGACTACAAACTGTAAGTCATCGACAAATTCCCTAAATATATAGAGACTGCCCATAGGTTCTGTCACTCTAGAGAACCCAGACTAATATAGTGACCTAGGGAAATTGATATGAATTAGAGAGCAATAAGGTGTTGTGGAGCTTGTGAGACATCTATTTCTCCACTAGTGATTCTTTATAAAGATTTATTTATTATATGTAAATACACTATAGCTGTCTTCATGCACTCCAGAAGAGGGTATCAGATCCCATTACTGATGGTTGTGAGCCACCATGCAGTTGTTGGTATTTGAACTCAGGACCTTCAGAAAAGCAGTCAGTGCTCTTTCAAGCCCCTCCACTAGTGAATTTTTATGTTCCACCTTGAGTAAGTTGGCACTTGAAAGGCTGGGGGCCTGGGCTGGATTCAGCGGTGAGGAATCCTGAGGGAGTTGTGGGTCTACAGGACAGGAATGACAATAATCCTGGCAGTGATGGTGGTGCATAGAATGTGAGAGCAAACGTGCAGACTGGAGGAGATGTGATAACTGTCTATGGAAGAATGAACTAACCTTCAGCAGAGTGTTAGCCCAGCACGGGGTTGTCCTCAGTCTCCACGTCTTGGCTCTGACAGCACTTTCAGAGTAGAGATCTCTCAAGACTGAAGTGTTGGTGGTCCCCACGCACACGTGAAGCTTGACTTGGGCCTGGCTGAGTGTCCTGTGTGTGTCATGGAGTGGACAAGCATCCCTTGGCCAGGCACTCAGAGGCAGTGCTCACAGCTGGTGTTTAGCAAGTTCCCAATGTGATGGGTTTGCCCAGCTGCTTTTCTGATGCTTTGATAAAACATCATGCAGGACCAAGGCAGCTTATAAAAGAGAGAAGTTTTAATTGGGGTTATAGTCTTAAGTTTAGAGGTTATGATGGCAGAGTAGGAGGCAATATGGCAGGTGACTGTAGCATTGGTTTTTTTAAATTGCTTATATTTAAAAATTAATTTTAAGTATGTTTATGCACACAAGTGCAGTTGTCAGTGGAGGCCAGAGACATCCGAGCCCCTTGAAGCTGGAGTTAAAGGTGGTGGTGAACTGAACGTGGGTCCTGGGAACTGAACATGGATCCTTTGCAGAAGAAGGACAGACTCTTTTTTTTAATTGATATATTTTTTATTTATATTTCAAATGATTTCCCCTTTTCTGGACCCCCACTCCCCGAAAGTCCCATCGGCCCCCTTCTCTCCCCCTGTTTTCCCACCCAACTCTTCCCACTTCCCTGTTCTGGTTTTGCCCTATACTGCTTCACTGAGTCTTTCCAGAACAAGGGGCCACTCCTCCGTTCTTCTTGTACCTCATTTGATGTGTGGATTATGTTTGGGGTATTCCAGTTTTCTAGGTTAACACCCACTTATTAGTGAGTGCATACCATGATTCATTTTTTGAGTCTGGGTTACCTCACTTAGTATGATGTTCTCCAGCTCCATCCATCTGGCTAAGAATTTCATGAATTGATTGTTTCTAATGGCTGAATAGTACTCCATTGTGTATATATACCACATTTTTTGCATCCACTCTTCTGTTGAGGGATATCTGGGTTCTTTCCAGCATCTGGCAATTATAAATAGGACTGCTATGAACATAGTGGAACATGTATCCTTATTACATGCTGGGGAATCTTCTGGGTATATGCCCAAGAGTGGTATAGCAGGATCTTCTGGAAGTGAGGTGCCCAGTTTTTGGAGGAACTGCCAGACTGATTTCCAGAGTGGTTGTACCAATTTGCAACCCCACCAGCAGTGGAGGACTGTTCCTCTTTCTCCACATCCTCGCCAACATCTGCTGTCTCCTGAATTTTTAATCTTAGCCATTCTGACTCGTGTAAGGCGAAATCTCAGGGTTGTTTTGATTTGCATTTCCCTAATGACTAATGAAGTTGAGCATTTTTAAAGATGCTTCTCTGCCATCTGATGTTCTTCAGGTGAAAATTCTTTGTTTAACTCTGTACTCCATTTTTTAACAGGGTTATTTGGTTTTCTGGAGTCTAACTTCTTGAGTTCTTTATATATATTGGATATTAGCCCTCTATCTGATGTAGGGTTGGTGAAGATCTTTTCCCAATTTGTTGGTTGCCGATTTGCCCTTTTGATGGTATCCTTTGCCTTACAGAAACTTTGTAATTTTATGAGGTCCCATTTGTCAATTCTTGATCTTAGAGCATAAGCTATTGGTGTTCTGTTCAGGAACTTTCCCCCTGTACCGATGTCCTCAAGGGTCTTCCCCAGTTTCTTTTCTATTAGCTTCAGAGTGTCTGGCTTTATGTGGAGGTCCTTGATCCATTTGGAGTTGAGCTTAGTACAAGGAGACAAAGATAGATCAATTCCCATTCTTCTGCATGCTGACCTCCAGTTGACCCAGCACCATTTGTTGAAAAGGCTATCTTTTTTCCATTGGATGTTTTCAGCCCCTTTGTCGAGGATCAAGTGGCCATAGGTGTGTGGGTTCATTTCTGGATCTTCAATCCTGTTCCATTGATCTGCCTGCCTGTCACTGTACCAATACCATGCAGTTTTTAACACTATTGCTCTGTAGTATTGCTTGAGGTCAGGGATACTGATACCCCCAGAATTTCTTTTGTTGTTGACAATAGTTTTAGCTATCCTGGATTTTTTGTTATTCCAGATGAATTTGAGGATTGCTCTTTCTAACTCTGTGAAGCATTGAGTTGAGATTTTGATGGGTATTGCGTTGAATCTGTATATTGCTTTTGGCAAAATGGCCATTTTAACTATATTAATCCTGCCGATCCATGAGCATGGGAGGTTTTTCCATTTTTTGAGGTCTTCTTCCATTTCCTTCTTCATAGACTTGAAGTTCTTGTCATACAGATCTTTCACATGTTTGGTAAGAGTCACCCCAAGGTACTTTATACTGTTTGTGGCCATTGTGAAGGGGGTCATTTCTCTAATTTCTTTCTCAGCTTGCTTATCCTTTGAGTATAGGAAGGCTACTGATTTGCTTGAGTTGATTTTATAACCTGCCACTTTGCTGAAGTTGTTTATCAGCTGTAGGAGTTCTCTAGTGGAGTTTTTTGGGTCACTTAGGTAGACTATCATGTCATCTGCAAATAATGATAGTTTGACTTCTTCCTTTCCAAAAGGATAAGGAGAAAGAGGGCAGCCAGAAGGACAGACTCTTAACAACTGATCCTTCCCCAGCCTCAGAGGGCTGATATTTTGGTCCACAAACAGGAAGCAGAGAGCACACTGGGTATGTCATCAGTCTTCTGAAACCTTAAAGCCCACCCCAGTGACACACCTCCATCAACAAGGTCACTTTTCAAAACTTTTCTACCAACTGGGGACCAGAGAGTCAAACCTATGACCCTTTGTGGGCTAATCTCATTCAACTGCCAGGTGAAGTGTTATCAAGTGTTATCAAGACATGGAGTGCTAGCTCTGTCCCTGTGTAGGTAATTGTCTTAGAGTTTCTTTGCTATGAAGAGACACCATGATCACAGAAACTTTTTGGGGGGGTGGGTTGGTTTTTTTGAGACTGGGTTTCTCTTTGTAGCCTTGGCTGTCCTGGAACTCACTCTGTAGACCACCCTGACCTCGAACTCAGAAATTTACCTCGAACAGAAGAGTTGCTGCCCCTAACCACAGCAACTCTTATAAAGGACAATATTTAATTGGGCTGGCTTAGAGGTTCAGAGGTTCAGTCTATTATTGGTATTACAGGAAGCATGGACACATCCAGACAGGCACTGGAGGAGCTGAGAGTTTTACCTCTTGTTGTCAAGGCAGCTGGAAGACTGCCCCCCCCCCCACTGTAATACTCAAGGGAGTCTTAACGTACCAGAGAGACCCCCTGAGTGGGCCCCTCAGAGTCAGGAATCAATGCAAAAAGCAAGAGGATTTTTATTTATTATCCAGCATGCACATGGGGACAGAACGACCCACACTCCAGGCTGTGCAGGTCTTTTATACAGTTCTCAGGGCAGCGGTCATTAAACACAAATGTAATGGCAGAACAGTGTTACCTTTAAACTAATTGGTTGGTAGGGGATGAGGTAGGTGGCCAATGGACTCTGGGACTTTCCTAGCCGCAGGGACAACCTTGTATTCTGGGGAATGTAATTTAGCTTTTCCCTTCTGTGAGGGGCCAGATGGAGGCAATTGACCTCAACAGGGGGAGGCCTCCTGGAACTGATTGGGTAACTCTTGCCCGGAGCAAAATACTGATCCATACCTCTCATAGCAATTTATCTGTTTTATCTTCTTTTATTCTTTTTCTTCTGTGCGAGATGTTCCTGATGGCTTAGGCTAAGATCTTGATCGAGAATAATGGGTACAGGGCCATCCCTTAAGTCACTAACTGTGACCTTACCTCCAGGAAAACCAGTGCTTTACTTTATAAATCATTTACCAGATAGTATTGACAGATAAAAACTTTCCCAACAATAAAATTTCAAATGGCTACATGTGTGTCTAGAAGTGGGCTATGGTGTATTGTTTTAGAAAACTTTAATTAAAAAAGAATTAAAATAGTTTAAATTTCCATTTTGAAGATTCACAAAAAGAGTAGGTACAACCTTGTGGTCTGGGGAATGTAATTTAGCCTCTCCCTTCTGTGAGGGGCCAGTGTTCTATGACCTTTCAATAATAACTGACCATAAGACCTTATTAACCTGCTCTTGGAAGTCTGCCACTAGCCTTAGATAATTTTGTGCTTTACTGTGCCAAATGACTATGATGATGTCTTTCCTATCTTTGCGTCACTGAACACATCTTCGCAGAGTTGTAATACTTGTTTCTTTATGTGTAAAATCCCCTGCTTGAGAGCTGCAAAATACACTCAGATTCAAACTGCCTCTGTGTTTGTTTCTGTTTGTCACTACAGAATCCTTACCCATCTAGCCTTCCAGGACCCTTGTCCCAGGGACCCCCATATCAGACTGGGGTGGTCCGTCTCACACACACACACACACAAGAGAAAGTCACACAGTCAAAGAGAAGATTAACACTGCTAACCAAGGGTCATTGAAGACTGGTTTCTGTACCAGAAGCTAAGAGAGACAGAAAGGAATCTTTCCTACAGACACAGGGGAAGGTCTTAGTCCCTTCAAGCTGCCGGAACAAAATAGCATGGGCAGGGAATTTGAGCAACTGAACTGGTTTCTCTGGAGACCAGGAAGTCCAAGATTAAGGTACCAGCAGGTTTCATGTGTCATGCACCCTAGCACCTCACAGATGGAGGAAAGGGACAACAAGCTCCCTTAGGCTTCTTAGATGAGGCCACTCATCACCTCCCAAAGGCCCATGACCAATAGCTTTCAGTGTGTGGACGTGGGGTTCGGAAAGGAGAGTTGAGGGAGGGTCTCCATATGCAGCCTAGGCTGGCCTCAAACTCTTAGGGTTTGTTTGTTTGAGGCAGAGTGTCACTATGTAGCCTGGGGTATCTAAAACTCTCTTTGTAGACCAGGCTGGCCCCAAACTCAAGAAATTTGCTTGCTTCTGTTTCCCAATTACTTCGATTAAAGGTGTACACCACCAGACCTGGGAGGTAGCCTCAAACTGTTGAGCCTTCTGCCTAGGAAGGATCTCCTTCTGAGTAATGGCATTGTGACTGCATGCACACCTACTGTGTGCCTCTTTCGAAGAAGGCCTCAGTCACTATGGGACTGTCTAGGACATTTCTAGCTGTTAGGGTGATCATTTTATGACTTTATTCATTGTTGGCATGAATGTCTTATAGTCCAGTCTCTATTCTCACTGCACTTTCTCATTCCCGATATGTTTAAATTTTTCTTCTGGTACTTAGACAGAAAAAGGCAACAGGCAAATCTGGTTCTTGATCGTGCAACCAGAGAGTGCTGCCTGCGGGGGTGTGGGGGGGCACTGAAGAGCCTCACATCATAGCCTGACAGAGAGGTAAGTTGGATGTATTCTTAGCCTCAGTTAACTTTGTCTTTTGATAGTCACCCAGACTCAGGCAAAAGCTCCTTCTCGAAAGCACACACAGAATTTTCCACTCCAGCCAGGAGAATCTTTTTATTTATTAGTTAGTTAATGTATATGACCTGTTAGATTATGTATAAGATCCTGTTGCTGTCTTCAGACACACCAGAAGAGAGCATCGGATCCCATTACAGATGGTTGTGAGCCACCATGAGGTTGCTGGGAATTGAACTAAGGTCCTCTGGAAGAGCAGTTGGTGCTCTTAACCGCTGAGCCATCTCTCCAACCCCAAGAGAATCTTGATACTAATAGGATTCCAAAGCTTTCTGAGAAGACAGAAAAGAGCGAATAACATGGCTGGACAGGAAATCATCTGTATGCCTGCAGCTGCTCTCTGCCTTCCCCACCTGGCAGATAGCGCTAGGGACCACTTGGACCTCGACTGGACACTAGGTACACTTTCTAGTTGGGTGGCATAGGCTTGCCAGCCTTTCTGAATCTGGTTTGTCAACGACAACTGTGCCTATTCAACAAGACTGCTCAGGGTTAAAGTTCACAGTATTGGTTGAATTTCCAGATTTAACATAGTTCCAGGCCAGCCCTAGAGTCCTTGGACCAGGGGTCGGGAACGGCTCCCTCAGCCTCTCTGGATTGTTCTGCTACTCTTTGCTCTCTTTACGAGTGGCTCCTTTGCCCTGCGAGTGGAGTGGGCTCCTTCTGGCCCTAGGAGGTGTGAAAACTACACCAGCCCCTGCGCACTCCACGCAGGCTCCAGCGATAATCAACCAGTAGTCGCTCCTGGCCGCTCAGGCCCCTGTAGCATCTCCCACCCCCAGGGCCTTGTGGGAAAAAGGATGCTGGCAGGTCACAGACCCAGTCCAAAGGGTGATCGAGAAGAACCTTCCAGGCGCCATCCCAGATCCTAGAGGTGAGGTTGGGCACTGAATGGGGTGGCTAGGCAGGGGAGGGGTGGGGCAACAGGTCCTCTGGACAGAAAGTCCCCTCCAGATCCTCCCCAGGGCCATCGCTTCCTAACCAGGGTTTCAGTGTCAGTCAACCAGAAGGATAGTGCAAGGAAAAGGACGCCTCACACTGCCTTCAAGATCTTTCCCTAGACACAGAGGAAGATGAGTACCGGGACCCGTGGGTACCCAGAGCTTTGCGACCCAGAAGGCTAGCGGAGCCAGAGGCTGGAGTATGGAGTCAGGGAAGAGGTGGCCTGTGAACACTTCTCTGGAGCAGTCAGAACTGAGCAGGCCTCAATTCCCAGACTCCAGCTCTGTTAAGGTGCACTTGGTACAACTGGGGTCTGCAGAGCTGGTCAGGGACACTACGGTGTCAGGCACACTGCTGGAGATGTTCGTCTCAATACAAAGGAACTGAGACAGGGCCAGGCCTAAGGTCCAGTGCCAAGGTTGGAGTGGTGAACAGCTCCATGAGCTTCTAGCCTTATCCCAGGTGCTCAGGAGTGCGCATGCGCGGTGCCCCGGCTCCCACAGCAGTAGCCCAGAGCCTAGCTGATGGCAGTGGTTGAACCAGAGCTGAAGGGAACCTGGGCTCTAGCTTAGGGAAGGCCAGGAAGAAATGTCAGGGTCTCAAAAGGACAGCTTAGTAGGAGTTGTTGTTGAGAAGATTTCTGCTGTGCCTAAGCAGATAAGGTGCGTGCGTGGCCCGGTGCAGAGGGCACAGCGCTGCTGAGTGCTGGCTGTCCGCCCAGGCCAGCTCAGTCTGTGAGCTGCGTAGTGAGCCTGCCACGGACCACTTCTGATCTTGCAAGAGAAATCGGGAAGGCCTAAGATGTGTGTAAGATTTTATTAATGCTGTTATTTTGAGACAGGATCTCACTATGTGACCTTACCTGGTCTTTTCTGGGATTCCTACTGTAGCCTCCCCCATGCTGGGGTTACAGGAGTGAGCTAGCACACCCTTGATATCTTCTTATTTTTAAATACCAACAGTCAAGTAATTAAACAACTTTGTGGGGTGGAAGAACAGGAGATGAACTTTACAGAGGACAGAGTATAGTTTGGGGACTGTAAATTCCAGAGAGTAGAGCAGGATAGTGATTTCCAAAGACCTGTTTTCCACTCAGTATCTGTTTTGTTTCTCCCTGTGTGACCCCCCCCTCCATGACCTCCCCCACCCACAGATACTTCCTCCATCTACACTGGGCATTTGAATCCCAACTTTGTCTAAGATTGCTGTAAAGAACATGCAGCCCCTGTTTCTCTGAGCCCTCCTCCTCTGTCCCTCACAACTTGATTGGACTCAGGTCAGGCTACTGTGCAAAGGTTTGAGTTTTCACCTCCTCTGTGTGTGTCCAGAGCCCTGCTGTCATCTTCCCACCAGTCTGGGTGACTGTAAGACATCAGGGCTCCCAGGTAGCATTTGTCTTCCCTGTGGCTGGCAGGTGGACTTCGCTGACCAGGGCTTGTTTCGAGGACAGCATTATTGAAATAATTATTAGCATTATTAGTTGTCCTCCTGTGGGAAGGGCCTGTCTTCTGTGCCTCTATCACTTCCTCATTCACAGACTGAGGTGGCCCTGGGAAGAAGAGAGATGGGAAAGGTTACCTTTGATCTCTTGAGCCTGAAGAATGCAGGAAGTGAAAGGCTTTCACACAGACTCAGGGTCCCAAACCTTTCTTTCACAACCAAAGCCTGTTGCTGCCATAACTTCTGGAATTATTCTTCAGGAAACCTAAGCCAGACTTTCCTTGCAGTGGAGACTGCAGAAGCCTAGCTAGAGGGGAACCTTTCTCACCCCTCTCTCCTGCCCCCTGGCACCTGCTAAGGCTTATCTTCTGGCAAAGGCTTGTCTGGGCTTGGTAGGGATTGTGAATGGAGTGTACACGTTGGTACATTTTCTTCTCCATGGGTTTTGATTTACAGTTATTCAGAACAAGTTTAGAAGTAGAACATCCTCTCAGTAGATAATCAAGGGTAAAATGGATGAGTCCACCACCCCTTCCTCCAGCCACCTCCAGTTTTACATCTGTAGTTTTGGCTGCACACAGCCAAATATTAAGTGAAAAAATTTCAGAAATAAAAAAATCATGAGTACTACGCAAGTTTAAATCATGGGCTGTTATATATTTAGAAATTTCCTTCTGAGTAACATAATGAGCTCAAGCAACCGTGTTTTATTTAATAATGGCCCCAAAGCTTAGGAGTTATAGTGGGAAGAAACCAGAGCACACAGTCTGGAAGAACTGATTCACCGTGGCTCAGGCATCTGCTGCAGCCTCCGACTGCATTCCTCATGCATGAGGGGCTGCTGTGTGCATCTCTGTCCCAACTCCTTCACATGCATTGTCTCACTAGGAAACCAGCGTTGTGAGAGCGCAGATCCTTACTCTGTGATTTGGAGCGGTACCTGTGTGCTCGGGCTGAAGCTGGCTAGCAGAATCAGAATGGCACAAGCCTTGCATTTCTGAGAATGGGTGGTGTCCTGCGGTCCTCTGAGACCTGGGCTGCACCTGACAAAAAAGCCAAAATGCTGGCTGTGCAGCTAAGCTAAACTAGGATGTGGTTCGCTGCTTTATAGATTGGGGGAGGGGTATTAGTCTTGTGAAAGTCAGATATTCATGTAAAGTTTATCACCATGGATAAGTCAGAGATGATGGTTCAAACCTACAGTACTGGGGATTAGGAGCCGGAATCAGAAGACCATGAGTTCTAGGTTAGCCTGGGTTACATAGTAAGTAAAGAAGTCTCAATAGGGCCTGAAGATGAGAAAACTGGGACATTCCCAAGGCTAGAGCACAACATACAATGTCCAGAAGTTTGTAAATTAGCCCCTGTGATAGTATGGTGGCCCCTATCAGGGCCCGGAACACCCAGAGTCTCAGGGACAATTTTACATTAAAGAGATTCTAATTCTGCATAGTTCTTGGGTATGAAAACAACCAAAGCCCAGTAGAATGTCAGGCTGTGCACAGTAGCCTGGGACTCCCTCAGGAAGTTCCCTCAGCTGACTAATGCCTCAGCCTCCCAGGAGCAGAGTGTCTTTTAGGCATCTCACCTCTGCTGCCTTTTCTCCCCAGCCTTATGAGGTGGCCTGTCAGCCTGTGGGCTCTCCTTACCCACCAGTCCCTCTGTGGGGCACAGTGCACCTCACCTGTGGCTGTGCCTCTGCTGTCACTTCCCAGCCAGCAAGGCAGTGCGTCCTGACCCAGCAAACTGTGCTGAGGCTCAGTGCTCCTCAGGGCTCTCTGTGGTTCCTGTATCCTGACAGCCCCTGGCAGGCTCTTGTTTTGAGATGGGATCTCTTGCTCTTTAGAGCAGGCTGGATCTGACTGTGTAGCCCAGGCTGGCCTCAGACCCATCCGACCTTTCTTCTAGTACTTCCCAAGTGCCATAGTTGCATCTATGAGCCACCATGCCAAGCATCAAACCTCTGGAGATCTTTGATTTGTTTTGTTCTGTGATTGTTTCATCTTGGTCGTTTATATTGTTCCTGGTATTCTTTATTATTAATTAACTAAGTAATCATTATTATTTTTATTTTGGTAAAGAGTCTGGCTATCTAATCCAGGGATGGCCATGGCTTCATAATCCTCCTGCTTTAGCTTCCCAAGTACTGAGAGTCCTGCCCTGTGGTACCAAACCTAGCTCCTGTCTCTGCCTGCAATGTCCCAACAGGGTCTGCAGTGCCACCGGCTGTGTCTCATCAGCCAACCTCCCTGCATCCCTCTTGCTCATCATTTACAAGGGGTCCGCTTTTAAGTGGTCTCTCTCCTTCTATTTCTCTCTCTCTCTCTCTCTCTCTCTCTCTCTCTCTCTCTCTCTCTCTCTCTCTCTCTCTCTTTCTCTCTCTCTCTCTCTCTCTGACACAGGGTTTCTCTGTGTAGCCCTGGCTGTCCTGGATCACACTCTGTAGACCAGGATGGCCTCAAACTCAGAAATCTGCCTGCCTCTGCCCACAGGTGGTGGGATTAAAGGCGTGTGCCACCACTTTTCTTTTATCTTTTGAGCATTGTTCATGGCAGATATGGTTTCCATATAGAACTATATTTCCAGTCCCATTTTCACTCCATCTTAAAGCTAAGGATCTGACTCTTGGCTCCAGGTTACCCAGCAGGCAAGTGTGGCCTCAGAGTCTTGTCCTTTCCCTACTCTCAGGCTTGGCTCACAAACCTTGTCACATCAAGAGGCCATCTGGTTCTGCCTTTCTTGGTCCCGACAGCCTTTACACATTGACGGTTGCGTGAGCCACTTGAAGGGGTCTTGGTGTGAGAGGTCAGGATCAGCTTGCTGGTGAAGCCTGTGGCTGAGGCTGCTTCCTCATTTGTCAGAAGGCTGAAGTTAATCAGAGGGCAGAAAAAAACTTTCATTCATTCCGCTGCTTCCCGAGCCTGTTAGCTCCTGCCCAGCCTCTTGGCTTCAGAGAAGCACAGACGGCTGTGTGTCTGTCTGGCACACCCAAGGACAAGCAATTCTTCCAGAAGATGGGAGATCTTTCTAAAATGCTATAAAGTGTTTCATTGGATCAAAATACTCATAAGTGTATTAAAGCTCCCTTTCAGATATGATGGTATTATCTCTCCTATTATCCCAGCATGCAAAACCCTGAGGGAAAATGATTGTGAATCTAAACTGGTCTGGGATATGAAGCAGGACTTTATCTCAAAAACCAAACAAACATAAATAAACACAAAAACAGGGACAGGAGAGATGAGTCAGAGGTTAGGAATACTGATTATTCTTTCAGAGGACCTGGGTTTGATTCCCAGCACCCACATGGTATCTCACAATGGTCTGTAACGTCAGTACAGGGGATCACTGCCTTCTTAGGGCACAGACACATATGCAGCAGAACAGATTCATACACTTTTTTTTAAGTTCACAGAATGAGGAATAACAAACACCGACCTGTCTCTTTGAATCATCCCCAGGGTCTGCCGAGATGCACATCATGGTAGATGACATCATGAGACTCCTGTACTCCATTTCCCAGGAGAGGAGGATGACGTACATCAAGTACTCTGTGTTGGCTGCTGTGGTTGTGGGGGCAATGGCCTTCGTTGGTGGCTTTGTTGGTGGCCTACCAGGATTAGCTGTTGGTGAGTGAGAATGATTTTACAGGTATATCCAGTCTTGGAGCTATCATAAAAGTACAAGGTTCAGGCCTATCATCCCTGCCTTTGGGAGGTAGGAAGATGGGAAGTTCAAGGATAGCCTGGGCTACATAGAATGTTTCAGGCCTCCAGCATGCTTGGGGTTTTGGGATCCACATGGGAGAATGACCTGGTAAGTAAGAATGGCGCCCACCAAGTGCCCTGCGCAAGGAATTCGCAGGCCCCGTCTGTCTGTACAGTTCATCCTGTCAGAACCACAGCATCTGAGCTTCCACGGAATGCAGGATTCTCTTGGCTTTGGTGTTTGTGTCTCTCAGAGCCTGAAGGCACCTTTCCTCCAATGCCAGGAGCCCTTTCTACTGTGGACACTGGGAATAAAACGTTACCCCTCAGCAAGACCAGCCAGTGCCCTATTCATGACCACGGAGCTAACTCTCTAGCCCCCACTTACTTTTCTGAGCCATGATCTCTGTGTATATGAGGCTGGTCTGTGTATATCTCTGTGTATCCCAGATTGTGCCTCAAATCTGAGTTCCTCATGCCTCAGCCTCCAGAGTGCTGGAATTACAATCATGGTGTCCTCAGAATTAAAACAAGGAAAGAAGAGGGCATCTCCTCTGAGTCCTCAAAGAAGCAGTGCCCATGTGCAGTGCCACCTGTTCCTGGACCATCAAGGAGTAGCTTTCCCTTGAAACTGGAAGCTGTGCTCCCAGACCCCTCAAGGCCCCACTACACAGGACCACAGCAGCTGCTGGCTCTGAACACCAGGGGAGCAGGATTCAGCTCAGTCTCCCTGCATCCTCCACCCCACACACACCTGCCCTCTCCTGCCAAGGCTAACTTCCCTTTTAGCCACAGCCTGTCCTGCTGTGCACCTCCCTTAGACACACTGCTCTCTGAGCACTTTGATTTGCTGGTCCCTTCTGCTCTGCTGTTCCTGGATTCCCCTCAGAGGGTCCTGGGAACATTCTTTGGCCCTAAGGGGCCCCAGCCCCATCTCTTTCTGACAAGCCCCATTGGCTGACCTGGCAGCAGAAGGCGTGGTCAGTGCAGTGGATGCTTAGATCCCAGCTTGTCTCTCACCCCACAAACTGTCAGTAGGTGGGTCTCTCAGTCATTCTGCCCACCTTATCCAGATCCTGGGCTAGGTTGGCTAAGCCTCTTGGACCATAGTAAACAGGAAGATGTTGGCCCCGCCCACCTTGTTCTCACCTGGGGCCTGATGCAGTGACAGGTGGGAGTTACCACCTACCTCCTGAGTGAGATCCTATTCTCTGGCCTCCACCTAAGGCAGATGGGAAGCTAACTTGCCTCCCTGACTTCCACTCTAAGCCATTTCCCTTCCTCCAGGGGGCGCTAAGGAGCTGGCCTTGCTCCCCTCCTGTTGCTCCTCCCTGCCCCACTCCCTCAAGGCTCTGGTTCCATCTTGTCCTCTGTTCCCAAAGAACCTCTGGACCATCGTGTTGATTTGTGGTCGGTGTTCATTGTTAGACACTGCTGTTGCTGCCACTGCCAGCACCAATGCTAACCCTCCTGTTTGCCTGCACTCTCCTCCCCAGGACACCCTAGGGGGAGGGAGGCAGGCACACAGCAGGCTGGTTGTGTGACTACCTCACAGCAGGGATGCTGGAGTGAGGAGGGGCATCCACTGTGGTGGGGAAAGTGTGTAGGAACACATTTCCCCTGTTCTGTAGGGAAGGGGGAGCCAGTATTTGTCCAGCCTGGGACTCCCCTTCTACTTTTCTGTTGCAGTTACTCGACTTTAAAAAAGCCTTTCCTTGTTCTGGAAAGACTCAGTGTAGCAGTATAGAGCAAAACCAGAACAAGGAAGTAGGAAGGGGTGGGTGGGAGAACAGGGGAATGGAAGGGGGCTGGCTTATGGGACTTTCGGGGAGTGGGGGGCCAGAAAAGGGGAAATCATTTGAAATGTAAATAAAAAATATATCGAATAAAAAAAAAACTAAAAAAAAAAAAGCCTTTCCTGCCTTTTCTGGAAGAAAAAAAAAAGTCATCTCATTTTGGAATAATAATATTCCAAACAATAATCTAGATGCAGATATTGCAAAGATTGTACAGAACTACCCACCCACCCACCCTCCACCCCCGTGTGTCCCTTGTCCAGTTTTAGTTTTAGTGGGAATGTGCTTCCTGATAGGTTGAGGGGACCAAGCAGCCAGCACTAATGCCATGTTGTGAGGTCTCTGTTTGACCAACCAGTGCACAGTAGCCTTGCTTTTCTTCCCATTGCCACTTTTTTTTTTTTTAAAATTTGAGACAGGGTCTCCCTATGTAGCCCTCACAGTCCTGGACTTGACTGTAGAGTATGCTGGATTTGAACTCACAGAAATACCCTTGCATCTGCCTCCCAAGTACTGGAATTAATGGTGTGGGCTGCTATGACTGGGTAACACTGTTTCTTTGTGTGTGTTGTTTGTCAGTTTGTATTTTAAGACATTGTTTCTGGGTATAAACCTGGCTGTCCTGGAAATCACTCTGTAGACCAGGCTGGCCTCAAACTCAGAGAGTACCTGCCTTTGCTTCCCAGTGCCTCCCAGTGCCAGGGTTAAAGGTGTGGGAAACTACCACACTACAAGGAAAATTTGTTATTTTATTCTATTTATATGAGCATTCTGTAGCTGTCTTCAGACACACCAGAAGAGGGCATCAGATTTCATTACTGATGGTTGTGAGGTAGCATGTGGTTGCTGGGAATTGAACTCAGGACCTCTGGAACTGTAGTCAGTGCTCTTAACCACTGGGCCATCTCCCCAACCCTAAGGTTTTCCACTCTTAATATTTTGTTTTCTCACCCCATATTCTGTCCCTTGGTAATGACTCACTAAGTCTACCCTGGCTGGGTCTGTTGTTGGACCTGAAAGGGGCTAGTGTCTGGGCGTCCTTTCTCACAAAGACAAAGGGACTGAGATGGCTGCTACCAACATGAGGTTTATTGTTCCAATACATTGTGACCATCCTGTAAGCCCAGCAGAGGCAACCTCAAAGTTACATTGTAGGCAGGTTTTATACTTTTTAGAGGTACAGGAAACATCAGTCAAATTGTGACCTAAAACCCATTAGCTAACATCTATAAACCATTAATTAACCTTCAGATCTGCCTGGAGTTTCCCCGAGTTTAATGTGTTTTATTGGGGAGTGCTTTTTGTGTGTGTGGAGAATGGAATCTTTGACTCCATGCAAGAGCAGGAAGCCATAAAAAGAATATCTAGTACAATCACAGAGGGTATGTTGATGTTTTGACTAAGCTCCACCCCACACCTACCTGGCAATAGCCAGGTATGCCCCGCCCCAGAGATCTGGCCCACTATAAGAGGGGCTACTTGCCCCTCCTTTCTCTCTTTGCTCTCTGCTCTCCCACATTCTCTCACCTCTCTGCCCCTTGGGTCCTTTCCCCACTCCAGGTGGTCATGGCCGGCCTCCACTCTACTTCTCTACTCTCTCTCTCTCTATTCTCTCTCTCTTCCTCTCTCTCTCTCTCTCTCTCTCTCTCTCTCTCTCTCTCTCTCTCTCTCTGCCTCTCTCTACCACTAACTCCCATCCCCTACTCTGAATAAACTCTATTCTATACTATGCCTGTGTGTGTGTATGTGGTCCCTCAGGGGCAGAGGTGCCCAAGCAAGGGCCCGCCTGGACACCTTCCCCCATGCTGCCTAGCCACACTCCTCTAACCCCCTATACTCTCTCTCCCCTTTTAAGCCCCTTCAGGGTATCTTATCTCTTAGGCAATTTTGGATAGAAATAACCCTTTGGCATTTTTGGTTCATCCCAGGGAAGGCAGCAGAAAGCATATTGGGGGCACGGGGGTTGGGGGTTGGGGGTTGGGGGTTGGGGGAGGGGGAGGGGGGGAAGAAGCATCAGGATTGTGTTCATGGAAGGTTCCCATTTTACACAAGCCTATGTGTTAGGACCCGAAATATTGTGAGACAGAGGAAACATTGGTTGAGGTCCATACTAGTCACTGGTGCCACAGACATTACTTCTCATTGTGACTATGATTACTGATATGTACCAGTCATGGGAGGCTTTGGGTTTGTTTGGAGGAATGGAATGACAGAATCTCCAAGAGAAGAACCTGACTTGCCCCAGGGTCATTTCCCATGTGAGTTCTCTGGGAATTTCCTAAGCTCTAGGGCACGGTTCCTACCACCCACTGAAGTGATCGACTGGACACAGACTTGGGTTATTTTGGAAGGGGGATCTTAACAGAGAAAATGCCCCTCCCCCACTAATCTGGTGCATGGGCAAGTCTGTGGTACATTTTCTTGATTGAAGATTGATGTGGAGAAGCTTGGCTCACTGTGGGCCGTGCCATTCCTGAGCTGGTGGTTCTGGGCTCTGTAAGAAAGCAGCTGAGCAGGCCAGTGAGCAGCGCTCCTCCATGGCCTCTGCATCAGCTCCTGCCTCCAGGTTCCTGCCCTGATTCCCTCAGTTATGGAGTGTGACCTGAGGTGTAAGATGAAATTGACCCATTCCTCCCCTAGTTGTTTAGTGTCATGGTGTTTATCACAGCAATAGAAACCCCTAAGACAGCCACACTGTGGGAACAGTTCAGCCTCCCAGCCTTTCCAGACAAATGGGTTTCCCCAGAAGATGCATGTCCCTCTGGGCTTCTCCTTTGTGGAGACAGATTGTTCTGGGAGTCACAGGAGTGGGGGTGATCTTCAGCCATGAAGGGGATCTTAGTTGACACAGTTCTGAGGTCGGGAGGGTGTAAGTGGGGGGTATTGGGAGACACAAATTTGAGTATCAATTATCTGGACCAAATGGACTAGAGACCACATCAGCCTTTGCCCTGCTGAGTGCCTGGAGGAAGCTGGGCTTGCTGTGCCCTGCTGTGAGTGTGCCCACTTGTCATGACAGTGACTACATTCTTGGCAAGAAACAAAGGCCATTGTTGGAGACTGAGGCTGACTAATTGAGCCCTTCCTTATTTTCCAGGGGTGACCATTGGGGGCCTGTTAGCCTGGATGACGAGTGAACAGTTTCAGCCAGTTCCTCAGACCTTAATGGAGCTGCCCCCTGCTGAGCGGCAGAAAATTGTTAATGAAGTCGCTGAAATCATCAAGAACCTGCCCTGTTCAGAAGCTGTGCACCTGACTGCTCTGGTCATGAGGAACCATGCCATTAAGCGGATCCTCTCGACTGTGGTTAATTTCATCAAGATGCTGAAGGCTTAGATCTGCTAGGATGACTAGGTTGCTTCCCCTGGGGAAGAGCATCAATTGTCAAACAATCTCCCCTCCTCTAGGTTTGGTTTGTTAAACCAGAGAAACCTCTGGGTTTCTGTCTGTGATTCTGGTTGGCCTCTGGCTCATCGTCTTCCTCCCTCAGCCCCTTGAGTTCTGAGATTACAGGCGTGCGCCACCACCTAATAAATCTTTAAGAGAGAGCTCATCCTAGATTTTCTAGACAAGACCCCTTAAGGCAAGGTCACAAGAGATTTGTAACCCAGGCAGACTATATGACTTACATAGGAACAATTGGCCATACAATCATATTCTTTACATCATCAAAATAGTAATGGCTTGAAAATAATTTTATATTTTTAGAAAAGTGCACATCAAATTGTAAAGCCTCATCCTCTGTGTCCTCAGTTTCTACCTGTACCACATAATGGTGTTAATTCTAGAGGAGTGAATCAATTATTACAAATGAATGGTACTTGTATTTCTGATTTTAGAAAGTTAAAATATGTGCATGTGACTAATGATACTGAAAGGATAGAAAATAATACAGCCTAACTCTAATGACCCCAAGAATTCAGAAGTTTAAAATGCTATCTCGCTTTGTTAGAAACTAGGTAAAAGGTCACATTCCAGAGCCCGACCTTTCTTTAGAGCTAGCAGAAAGTCCTTGAATAGGTGATCCTGGCCCCACAAGGGCTCCGATAATTTAAACTGATTGGCCTAAAAACAATGGGAGTGGTACAAATCGATTGGTTCTCATTTCGAGAGCTCTCCATGCTAAGAAATGATTGGTTTGTGATTCACAGGCTTTGTCATAAACTTATAAAAGCTGTTGCAATTCGACACTCGTTATACACAGTCCTCTAGCCCTGCGAGGTGTATGGCTGTGGAACCCAGAATTCTGGAATAAAGAAACCCTCATGTTATTGCATCGAGACCGTTTCTGCGAGTGATTTGGGTGTCGCCTTCCAGGGCATGGGGTGCTGGGGCACCCTCGGTTTTTGGGGTCTTACAATACATTTTCAGGCTTTCTACTTGCAACTGCTCCGACAGGAAAAGCAAGTAAAAATGCTACCTTTATTTTCTATGCTTACATAGTCATTGCCTACATTATTGTCTATCCTTGGTGTTCCAACTTAGATGAAAACAGATCATGGAACTGGCTATTTATTACAGTCATCAAACATTTGAGATGTTTTGACATCAATTTAACAACAATTTAATTCTCAAGGATGAGGTATTGTGTAACTTTAAAACAGTATCTTCTTAAAAAACAAAAGGGGGGATATTATATCCCCATGAATATTATCTAAATTGTGCTTTTATATTTTTAAGAAAGTTTTAAGATTTGGATGCCCAGGAACTCCTTGCTGAGTGTCTTCAGCATCCTACAACTGGGCATACTCATGCCTAGGTGAGATGGAAGGATCCACTTATTGGCATATGGCATGATCCTGATCAATTACTTAATATGGGGAAGAAAGCATGCTTGTGTTTTCTCCACAGAATGCCGCTGAAGCATGCTAGCTGCTGGAGTGATTGGTTTGGAATGCTGAAGATAATGGTGACCTGTGAGCTTGCTGAGTGCCCTGACAATGGTGACAGGAAAGCTGTATTGGGTGTGAATGTTCTTGACCTACCTTTACTTGCCTTTGTCCCAGATTAGATAAACTGCCTTGCTTCAAGCTTTTAAACCTGGTAGGAGACAGAACATGGAGACTGAAAACTGACTTAGAAAAATTAATCTTTATGACACCATTTGAATTATTGGAGAACAGGTCCAGAGTTTAAAAGTAAAAAGTCATCTTGAATGCCATGCCAAATACCAATGGATTTGTGTTATGTCTAAAGTTTGCAATGGATAGTCACTATAATCAGAAAAAAGTTCAAAGAGACTTGCAAGGTGTTTGGCAACAAATTGACTCCTTGATATCAAAACCTATACAAGTATATTATCACCGACTTGACTTAGCAGACCAAGGTCTTGATGAGTCCACTGTGAGTGGACCTCCTGCGGGGCCTACATAGAGCTCAGATCTATGTGTGTTTGCTCACCAGTGGACAAGGACACCAGTGGGCAAGGACACCAGTGGGCGGTGCAAGGCAAAGCACTGTAAAGGGAGGCCCATGTTTTCTGCCTCTGATTCCCTTGTGAAGCAAACCTGGATGCATAGAGGTTGGTGTTTAAAGGTGTTCCTTAGAATAACAACCAGCAAGGAAGCCTAGACCCTCTCCTCCATAAAAGACATAATAAATTATTTAAGAGGACCAGGTCAATCTTCCCCTCCTTGGTTGACACCCACCATCCTTTGACAGATGACTGTCCACTTGGTTGTTACCTTCTCATCTTAAAACTAATGAAAAGGGAGAAACTGTGCCCCCCAGCCTCTGAGCAGGAATGTCAGACCTGGATGCTAGCCACTGCCTCCCACTTAGGGTGGAGCTCTAGCCCATTGTCCTTCAAGGACCTGCAGTTTCCTGAGAGACACTAGCCACCTGCTCAGCAACTGAACCTGTTATGCAGAAGAGTTTCCAGCTTTTGTAGGAAGGGTTTTCTCCTCGCCCTATAAATTTGGAGCCCCGCCCCCACTAAAAACTCTTTGAGCCTTGAACAGAAAATTGTCTTGGCTTCTTATTCCTCTCGCAGGCCCGCATTACAAGGAGCCCTATCTCCAAAAACAAACATATTTTTATTGTTTCTGATTTTTGTTTGTTTAGGATTTTTAGTTTAGTTTAGTTTTGTTTTATTAAGTCAGGCTCACCTCCATCTCTGTGTAGCCATGATGATCTTGGATTCTTGATTCTCCACCCTCCATCGCTGCTAACTGTAGGGTTTACAGAGGTATACCTTTATGTCAGTCTTCAGTAAATATTTTAGAAGTTATTGTTTCAAAAATCACTTCCCATGGAATTCTTCCAGGAAGGAACCGTGACAAAAGAGACCTAGAATTCAATTTCAAGCTTTTTGAAGAGACTGGGCGGCTAGTCACAGAAGCTGGAGTTTGTCCTGGTGTTCCTAGAACCCAAAGCCCTGCCTGGAACACCGTGTGGTCCCACAGTTTTCACAAACAGATTTTAGATGAGCCACTGTTGCTCTCTGTTCTCTCCGTGTGTGTGTGTGTGTGTGTGTGTGTGTGTACATAGCTTGGGATATGGCCTAAAGCACTTAGTTTATCTGAGTGTCCTAGGTTGCCTCACACACAGTATCTACTGCTCTCCAAAGGCCTTTAAAATGGTCACCAGGTTACATAGTTGTTTGGGGTGAAATTCCCTGGATTCCTTCAATAACAGACTTCTAACTTGTGTGTCCTGCCTCTCTCTCCCTGCACCAGTAAGCCCCAGGAGGGAGCTTTGCCCGTTTAGTTTACAGTTGAAACCCAAGTTCTATCTCAGCAGATGTTTGTTGAATAAATAAAGAAAAGATGGAAAAGCCAGGAGTTGATCCCCTCCCCTTTCCCATTGCTCAAGTGCCTCATAAACAGTCATTGTCCCTTTGGATGCAGGCCGGGCCTCAGCGTGACCCTGGGCTCAGATAGACAATCCCGGGGCAGAAACAGTTTCCTCCCACTGAGGCAAGGAAGGCAGATTATCACAGAACAGGGTCTGAGGCCAGACTTCCAAATGTAACAGGAATGGTCACTGGGCAAAGGTCTATAATACTGTCATGTGGTGATTCAGGTGATGAATGCCCCACTAGGCTCAGGCATTTGAACAAGTCTCCAGTAGGTGGTGCTGTTTGGAGAGGGTTAGGAGGTGTGGCCTTACTCTGAGGCCGTGTGTCACTGGGAGTGGGTTTTGAGAGTTTGTAGCTCACTCTGCTTCCTGCTCGTGGTTAAAATGTGACTCTCAGCTTCCTGTTCCTTGCTCCACGCCCGCTGCTCGCTTCCATGCCTCCCTAGAGTGCAGACTCTCACTTTCCCAGGTAAGTGGTCTACAGGTCTTTAATTCAAGCCCTCAAGAGGAAGAAGCAAGTGGATCTCTGTGAATTTGAGTCAGCCTGGTATGTAGAGTGAGTTCCAGAGCAGCCGAGGTTTTAGGATGAGACCCTGTCTCAGAAAAACAAAAACAAAACAAAAAGTTAGCTTGGGGTTAGAGAGAGCACGCTGTGGCTAAACATGCACATTAGCTGGGTGTGGTGTTCCGTGCTTTTTATCTCGGTGCTTAGAAGACAGAGGCAAGATGATCTTTATAAATTCAAGGCCTTCCCAGCCTACATAGTGTGTTCTGGACCAGCCAGGGATACCAGTGAGACCTTGTTTAAAAAAAAAAAATGCATGCTCCTCTTGCAGAAGGCCTGGGTTCACTTCCCAGTACCCAGCCAGGCAGCTCAGAACTGCCTGTAACTGGTTGAGGGGATCTAGTGCCCTCTCCTGGCCCGTGAAGCACATACCCCACACTCCACAATTAAAAACAATAAAAATAAACCCTTACAAAGGTGTATGTGCTTCACTAGCAAAGGCTACATAGCAGTTAAAAGAGAGGGGAGGGGAAAATCAAACCTAGTGGGTCAGACTTGGAATCCCAACTCTTCGGGAGGCTGAGACAAGAGGACTACAAGTCTGATGCTTGTCCACTCAACTTAGTGATCCCTGTCTCAGGATAAAGGGACAAGAGGGCTGAGACGGAGCTGAGTGGTACCCTGTTCACTTGCCTCACCGTATTAGACTCTGGGTTCCATCTCCAGCACTGCAAAAAGAACAGAGACAAAGAACAACTCCAAGCCAGGTGTGGTGGTACAAACCAAGGATACTGAGGCAGGGGGATGACAGGTCCAGGGCCTGTGTAGTCAGTCCCAGGCCAGCTTAAATTGAGACAGACCCTGTCTGTCTGTCTGTCTGTCTGTCTCTCTGTCTCTCTCTGAATGTCTCTATGTATCTCTCTCTGTCTCTGTCACTTTCTGTCTCTCTTTCTGTCTCTGTCTCTGTCTTTCTGTCTCTCTCTCTCTGTGTGTGTGTGTCTCTCTGTCTCTCTGTCTCTCTGTCTCTCTGTCTCTCTCTCTCTCTCTCTCTCTCTCTCACACACACACACACACACACACACACATGCAAAGGAAGGAAGGTTGGAGCACAACTCAGTGGTAGAGAGCTGGACTAACATGGGGCCAATGCCACAAAAAAATAAACTTTGTGAGGAGGGAAAAAGGAAAGATGGAGGGAGAGGGAGGAATGGGGACCAGTGGGATGGACTGAGCCTGTTCTGTTCTGTATCAGGGACCCTGCTAATGCTTCCCAGGACGTGTTTGGAGACACAGATTCCCCCTCCTGCTCCGTTTGTGACTCAATGTGCACAAGTCCGGAGGGCTCAGGCTGCTGAGACACAGTGGGTGTGCCTGAGACAGGCCTTCCCGCACTGTTACTTTTCTATGTTGACAGGGATGGGAGGCCTTTGTATCCCCAAATCAAATGGAATCTGAATTGTTTCTTTTTGGTCTGTGACTCATGGTAATTGGCCAGGAGGCACAGAGATGATGGCTTCCTGACTTGAATAAAGAGATCACTGAATCCACTGTGGTTTTGGACACCCTGCTATCCGTTTTGGACACCCAGTTATCAGTCCACCCGCCTTGGGCTATTCATTGTTGGGTGGATTTCTTTTTCAACAGAAATCTTCACAGGACTGGAGAGATGGCTCAGTAGATAAGAACACTGGCTGCTCTTCTACAGGACTCAGGATCAACTCCCAGCACCCACATGGCAGCTCATAACTGGTTGTAACTCCAGTACCAGGGGACATAATGCTCTTTTCTGGTCTCCATGGGAACCAGGTAAGCAAGTGTTACAAACATGCAGACAAAACACTCATATAGAGAAAAGCAAGGGGGTGAGGTGTATCTGGACCCCAAGACAACCCAGATCACTTGCTTTTCTGGAATCTTCTGAGACTCACAGTGACACCTGCTGATGTGACCTCAGGATCATGTTCCCTGACACAGGGGACCCTCCTCTGTAGGAAGGTGAGGTTGACTCTTGCAGACTGAAGATTTCTCTGGTGAAGACCTAAGTCAGGTGGCTGTTTCTAGAGCCATAGTATGGATAAGGTCA
This sequence comes from Apodemus sylvaticus, assembly GCF_947179515.1. Classification (NCBI taxonomy): domain Eukaryota; kingdom Metazoa; phylum Chordata; class Mammalia; order Rodentia; family Muridae; genus Apodemus; species Apodemus sylvaticus. The sequence goes on along the minus strand of NC_067472.1, from coordinate 175,389,967 downwards.
TCCATAATAAACCTCAAGGCTCAGGGGAGGAAAGAGGGCTCTCACAGGTGATCTCCTGAAGACTGATGCTCACAGGAACCTCTGGCTGGTTCTATACCCTCGCTCCCAGCAGAGATGGGCAGGGACTGCGAGCTGGGAACGTTTCCAGGTAAGAGTGTGGAGTACAGTAAGAGGGAGCCTCACACTGGTCCCTCACGTGTCACCTGTACCCTGCAGCCCCTGGAAAGTGCTTTGTCAGCAGTCCAAGGGCAATGGAGGACAGGGCGCTCACACAGCTGCCTTCCCTGAGAACTCTGAGAACTGGCCTCTCTCCTGCTCTAAAGCTCACTCTTTCACTGGACTGGCTCAGGAGAGACCCAGGAACTCCCCCAGGCCAGCAGGAGGGTGACTGGCTCAGAGCTGGAAAGGCCAAAGGCTTGGCTTCTTGGGAGTGGAAATGGGATTCCCGGAAGTCTTTGCTGCTGTTTGGAATCCAGAAGCAGAGATTTGAATGTGCTCAAGGTTTTGGTGTCTTGCAAGCTGCTTGAAGTTTCCATGGGTTTCCACAGCCACGTATTAGTGTGTGTGTGTTGGGGGTGGTCATCCGTGGGTTGAATGGCTCAGATGCCAGCTTCAGCCCCCTGCCAGCTTGGGTGACACTGTGTACAGGAAGGACACTCTGGGAGGCCTGCTCTTTAGAATCAGACATCATCCAGACTTTCCATGAATTTGCCCTAGCTGTTTTTCTAATACTTTGATAAAACATCATGCATGACTAAGGCAGCTTATAAAAGCTAGGGTATAACTGAGCTTCCAGCCTAGAGGTGACAGAGTGGGAGGCAGGATGGTTGGTGACTGGAGCAGTTGGAAGAGGTTCACATATTTTTATTACTTATTTTTATTAATTTTTTATGTGTGTCTATGCACAGAGATGCATTTGTCAGTGTAGGCCAGAGACATCCGAGCCCCTTGAAGCTGGAGATAAAGGTGGTAGTAAACTAAACATGGGAACGTGGGTGCTCAGAACTGAACTTGGGTCCTCTGGAAAAGAAGGAAGTATACTTTTTTAAAAATTAGATATTTGCTTTATTTACATTTCAAATGGTATCCCCTTTCCATGTTGCCCCTCCGAAAATCCCCCATCCCATCCCTTGCCCCCCCAATTTCCTGATTTGCATTTCCCTATTCTGGGGAATTGAGCCTTCACAGGATCAATAATGACCTGTCGTCTCTTTGATGTCTGAAATGGTCATCCTGTGCTACATACGTAGCTGGAGCCATGGGTCCCTTCATGTGTACTCTTTGGTTGGTGGTTCAGTCCCTGGAAGCTCTGAGGGTGCTGGTTGGTACATATTATTGTTAGTCCTGCAGGGCTGCAAACCTCTTCAGCTCCTTGGATCCTTTCTCTAGCTGTTCCACTGGGGACCCTATGCTCAGTCTGTTGGATGGCTGTAAGCTAAGGGTATTTTAATCTGCCTTCCAATAAGGATCAAAGCATCCATACTTTGGTTTTCCTTCTTCTTGAACTTCATGTGGTCTGTGAGTTGTATCTTGGGTGTTCTGAGCTTTTGGGCTAGTATCCACTTATCAGCAACTGCATACTGTGTGTGTTCTTTTGTGATTGGGTTTCCTGCACTCAGGATGATATTTTCTAGTTCCATCCATTTGCCTAAGAATTTCATCAATTCGTTGTTTTTAATAGCTGAGTAGAAGGAAGTATTCTTAACCACTGAGCCCTTTCTCCAGCCTCGGAGGGATTATATTTTGGTGCACAAACAGGAAGCAGAGAGCAACTGGGTATGTCATCAGTCTTTTGAAACCTCCAAGCCCACCCCAGTGTCACTCCTCCATCACCAAGGTCACTTCTCAAATTAGTTCTACCCACTGAGGACCAAAGAGTTAAACATATGAGCTTATGTGGGCTAATCTCATTCAGCTGCCAGGTTGAATTGTTATCGTCCCCAAAAGACATGGAGTCCCAGCTCTGTCCCTGTGTATCTAACTGTCCTAGTTAGGGTTTCATTGCTGTGAGCAGACACCATGACCACAGCAACTCTTACGCAGGACAACATTTAATTGGAGCTGGCCTAGAGGTTCAGAAGTTCAGTCCAGTATTGATGTTACAGGAAGCCTGTCCACGTCCAGGCAGATATGGCACTGGAGGAGTGTTTAGCTCTTGTTCCCAAGGCAGTTAGAAGACTGTCTCCCCACCACACACACACACACACACACACACACGATAGTGCCACACAGTAATAGAGAAGATTAACACTGCAAGCCAAGGGTCATGGAAGATTGGTAACTGTAACAGAAGCTAAGAGAGACAGAAAGGAATCTTTCCTACAGACACAGGGGAAGGTCTTAGTCCCTTCGAGCTGCTATAACAAAACAGCAAGGACAGGGAATTTGAGCAACTGAACTGGTTTCTCTGGAGACCAGGAAGTCCAAGATTAAGGTACTAGCAGGTTTCATGTCTAGTGCGGCCCAGCCCCTCATAGATGGAGGAAAGGGACAACAAACTCCCTTAAGCTTCTTAGATGAGGCCACTGTCACCTCCCGAAGGCCCACTACCATTAGCTTTCAGTGTGTGGACGTAGGGTTAGGAAGGGAGAGTTGAGGGAGGGTCTCTGTATGCAGCCTAGGCTGGCCTCAACCTTAGGATTTGTTTGTTTGAGACAGAGTGTCACTGTGTAGCCCAGGACATCTAGAATTCCCTTTGTAGACCAGGCGGGACTCAAACTCAAGAGATTTGCTTGCTTCTGTCTCCCAAGTGCTTCAATTAAAGGTGTACACCACCACACTTGGGAGATAGCCTCAAACTGTTGAGCCTTCTGCCTCAGAAGGCTCTCCTTCTGAGTAATGGGATTGTGAATGTGCACACCTGCCGCACGACTCTTTCACAGACGGCCTGAGCCGCTAGTGGACATTTCTAGCTGTCAGGGTGATCGTTTTATGACGGCATTCATCGTCTGTGTGAACGTCTTATAGCCCAGCCTCTATTCTCCACTGCACTTTCTTGTTCCCATCATCTCTACAAGCGTCTTCTGGTACTTAGGCAAAGGAGCCAACAGGAGAGTTTGGTTCTCGGACGTGCCACCAGAGGGCGCTGCCCGCAGCGGACACTGAAGAGCCTCATGGCATAGCCCAAGGAATAGCAGGGAGCTAATCTGTTCTTAGCCTCAGTTAACATTGGCTCTTAAAAGTCACCCAAACTCGGGCAAAACTACTCGAAAGCGCATAGAATTTTCCACTGCAGCCAGGAGAATCTTGATATTAAAAGGATTTCGAAGCTTTCTAAGAAGACAGAAAAGAACATATAGCATGACGTTGCACAGGCAATCATCTGTATGCCCACAGAAGCTCTCCACCTCCCCGCTGGGGGCCACATGCACCTAGACTGGAGTTCACTCGCCACACTTCCTATTTGGGTGGCATTGGCTGGCCCAGCCCCTCTGAATCTCCTTTGTCAACAACAACCGTGTCAGCTCACCAGGCTTTGCTCAGGGTTAAAGTTCACACTATTGGGGGAGTTTCCAAGTTGGCATAGTTCCAGGGCCGACAGTATATATAGGGCAGCCTAGAGTCCTTGGGGCCAGAGGTTGGGGACGGCTCCCTGGGCCTCTCTGGATATTTCTGCTACTCTTTGCTCTCTTTCCGAGTGGCTCCCTTTGCCCTGCGAGTGGAGTGGGCTCCTTTCTGGCCCTAGGAGGTCTGAAAGCTACACCAGCCCCTGCGCGCCCCACGCAGGCCCCAGTGTTAATCAACCCATAGTAGCTCCTGACAGCTCAGGCCCTTGTAGCACCCCCAGTGCTCAGGACCCTGTGGGGGAAAGGATGCTGGCAGGTCACAGAGACAGCGCAAAGGGTGAGGAGAACCTTCCAGGAGCCGTCCCAGATCCTAGTGGTGAGGCTGGGCATTGAGTGGGGGTGGCCAGGCAGGGGAGGGGGAGGGTCAGCGGGTCCTCCCATACAAAGGGGACACAAAGCCCCCTTCAGACGCTCCCCGTTCCCCCAGGGCCATAGCTTCCTAACTGGGGTTTTGGTGTCAGTCAACCAGACGATTGCGCAAGGAATGGATACCTTACATCGCCTTCAATATCTTTACCGAGAGCTGGCCGAAGGTGAGTACTGGGACCCTTGGGGACTAAGAGCTCTGCTACAGGCTAGGCCGGCAGAGCCAGAAGATTGGAGTATGGATCCAGGGTGGCAGTGGCCTGCGAACACCTCTCTGGAGCAGGCAGAGCTGAGCCAGCCTCAGTGCCTGGGCGGTCCCAGACTCCAGCTTGGTAAAGGTGCACGCTGTGCAGCAGAGGTCTGCGGAGCGGGTCGGGGACCCTATGGTGTCAGGCACACTGCTAGAGCTTAACATCTCAATGCAAAGGAACTGAGACAGAGTCAGGCCTAAGCTGCATTGCCTAGGTTGGAGTAGTGAACAGCTCTGAGCACTTACAGACACAACCAGGGTGCTTCGAAGTGCGCATGCGCAGTGCAATGGCTCCCAGAGCCTAGCGCCCAGTGGACTGCAGTGCTTGGCCCAGAGCAGCGGCGAATCTGGGCTCTGGCTTAGGGATGACCAGGAAAGGATGTCAGGGCCGCAGAAGGCCACATTAGTTGGAGCTGTTGTTGGGAAGAATTCTTCTATGACTAAGCAAATAAGGTGCATGCCAGGCCAGGTGCAGAGGGCGTGGCGCTGCTGAGTGCTGGGTGTCGGCCCAGATCAGCTCAGTCTGTGAGCTGTGTAGAGAACCTGCCACGGACCACTTCTAATCTTTCAAGAGAAATCGGGAAGGTTCAAGATGTATGTAAGATTTTATCAATGCTGTTATTTTGAGACAGGAACTCACTATGTGACCTTACCTGGTCTTTTCTGGGAGTCCTACTGTAGCCTCCCCCATGCTGGGGTTCCGGGAGTGAGCCAGCACTCCCTCCATATCTTCTTATCTTTAAATACCAACAGTCAAGTAATTAAACAACTTTGTGAGGTAGAAGAACAGGAAATGAACTTTACAAAGAACAGAGTGCAGCTTGGGGACTATAAATTCCAGAGAGGGGAGCAGGATAGTGAATTCTGGCCAAAATCCTGTTTTCCACTCAGTTTCTCTTTCGTTTCCCCCTCAGCGAGCCCCACCCTCACCCCCACTGCCCTGGGCACACTTCCTCCCTGTACACTGGGCATTTGAATCCCAGCTTTGCCTATGATTGCTATAAAGAACATGGAGACCTCTGTTTCTCTGAGCCCTCCTTCTCTGTCCCTCTCAACTTGATTGGTCTCAGGTCAGGCTGCTGTGCAAAGGTTTGAGTTTTCACCTCCTCTGTGTGTGTCCAGAGCCCTGCTGTCATCTTCCCACCAGTCTGGGTGACTGTAAGACATCAGGGCTCCCAGGTAGCATTTGTCTTCCCTGTGGCTGGCAGGTGGACTTCGCTGACCAGGGCCTGTTTCGAGGACGGCATTATTGAAATAGCTGTGCTCCTGTGGGAAGGTCCTGTCTTCTGTGCCCCATCTCCTCCGCACTCTCAGACAGAGGCGGCCCTGGGAAGAGGAGAGATGGGACATGTTAACTTTAGATCTCCTGAGCCTGAAGAATGCAGGAAGTGAAAGGCTTTCACACAGACTCAGGGTCCCAAACCTTTCTTTCACAACCAAAGCCTGTTGCTGCCATAACTTCTGCAACTATTCTTCAGGAAACCCAAGCCAGCCTTGCCTTGCAGTGGAGACTGCAGAAGCCCAGCTGGAGGGGAACCTTTCTTGCCCCACTCTCCTGCCCCCTGGCACCTGCTAAGGAGCCTGGCTTGTCTTCTGGCAAAGGCTTGTCTGGGCTTGGTAGAGCCTGAGAATAGTGTGTGCACATTGGTACCTTTTTTTCTCCATGGGTTTTGACTTAAAGTTATTCAGAGCAAGTCTGGAGGTAGATCATCCTCTGAGTAGGTAATGGAAGGTAAAATGGGTGAGTCTAGCGCCCCTCTCTGCAGTCCCCTCCCGTTTGTCCACAGTTTTGCATTCTGTAGCTTTGCCTAAAAACAGCCCAATAGTAAGTGGAAATTTTTCAGAAATAAACAATTCATGAGATTTAACTATGCAAGTTTCAAATCATGGTCTGTTCTATATAGTTAGAAATTTCATTCTGAGTAGTATGATGAGCTCAACGAACCGTGTTTTATTTTTCTATCCCCTCCTTTTTTCTATCAACCGTATTTTATTTAATAATGGCCCCAAAGCTTATGAGTTACAATGGGAAGAATCCAGAGCACACAGTCTGGAAGGACTGATTCACCGTGGCTCAGGCATCTGCTGCAGCCTCCGACTGCATTCCTCATGCATGAGGGGCTGCTGTGTGCATCTCTGTCCCAACTCCTTCATGTGCATTGCCTCCCGAGGAAACCAGTGTTGTGAGAGTGCAGATCCTTACTCTGTGATTTGGAGCAGTACCTGTGTGCTGGGGCTGAAGCTGGCCCTCAGAACCAGAATGTCACAAGCCTTGCGCATCTGAGAATGGGTGGTGTCCTGCAGTCCTCTGAGACAAGGGATGCACCTGACTAAAAAGCCAAAAAGCTGTGACTCTGTGGGTTCCGATAAGGGCCCAGACCTCACAGAGTCTCAGGGACAATTTTACATTACAAGATTCTGAGTCTGCATAGTTCTTGGGTATCAAGAGAAACCAACCACAGGCCAATAGAATGTCAGCCTGTGCACAGTAGCCTGGGACTCCTTCAGGAAGTCCCCTCAGCTGACTAATGCCTCAGCCTCCTAGAATTAGGATGTGTCTTTTAGGAGTCTCACCTCTGCTGCCTTTTCTCCCCAGCCTTATGAGGTGACCTGTCAGCCTGTGGGCTCTCCTTACCCACCAGTCCCTCTGTGGGGCACAGTGCACCTCACCTGTGGCTGTGCCTCTGCTGTCACTTCCCAGCCAGCAAGGCAGCGCGTCCTGACCCCAGCAAACTGCTCTTAGGCTCAGTGCTCCTCAGGGCTCTCTGTGGTTCCTGTATCCTGACAGCCCCTGGCAGCCTCGTGTCTTACTCTTTAGAGCAGCCTGGATCTGTCTGACTGTGTAGCCCAGGCTGCCCTCAGATTCATCTGACATTTCTTCTTCTATGTCCCAAGTGCCAAAATTGTGGCTGTGAGCCACCGTGACAAGTGCCGAGCCTCTGAAGATCTTTGCTTTATTTTGTTCTTTGATTGTTTCTTCTTGGTAATTCATACTGTTCCTGTTTTTATTTATTATTAAATTAACTGAGTAATCATTATTCTTTTGATTTTGGTAGAGAGTCTAGCTATCTAATCCAGGCTGGCCATGGCTTCATAATCCTCCTGCTTTAGCTTACCAAGTACTGAGAGTCCTGTCCTGTGGTATCAACCCTAGCTCCTGTCTCTGCCTGCAATGTCCCAACAGGGTCTGCAGTGCTACCAGTTCTGTCTCATCAGCCAACCTCCCTGCATCCCTCTTGCTTGCCCTTTACACGGGGCCAGATTGTACGTGGTCTGTCTCTCTTTATCTTTTTCTTTTCTTTCTTTCTTTCTTTCTTTCTTTCTTTCTTTCTTTCTTTCTTTCTTTCTGTCTGTCTGTCTGTCTGTCTTTCTTTTTTAGCATGGTTCACGGCAGACCTATGGTCTCCATATAGAATTGTATTTCCAGCCCCATTTTCACTCCATCTTAAAGCTAAGGATCTGACTCTCGGCTCCAGGTTACCCAGCAGGCAAGTGTGGCCTCAGAGTCTTGCCCTTTCCCCACGTTCTGGCTTGGCTCACAAACCTTGTCACATCAAGAGGCCACCTGATTTTTCCTTTCCTGGTCCCGACAGCCTTTACACATTGACGGTTGTGTGAGCCACTTGAAGGGGTCTTGGTGTGAGAGGTCAGGATCAGCTTGCTGGGGCTGGTGAAGCCTGTGGCTGAGGCTGCTTCCTCATTTGTCAGAAGTCTGAAGTTAATCAGAGGGCAGAAAAGACCTTTTATCCACTCTGGTGCTTCTGGAGCCTGTTAGCTCATGCTCAGCCTCTTGGCTTCAGGGAAGCACAGATGGCTGTGTGTCTGTCTGGCACACACGCGGACAAGCAACTCTTCCAGAAGATGGGAGCTCTTTCTAAAATGCTATAAAGTGTTACATTGGGTCAAAATACTCGTAAGTGTATTAAAGCTCCCTTTCAGCTATAAGGTATGGTGGTATTATCTTATTATTCCAGTACTCAAAAGGCTGAGGGAAAAGGATTGTGAGTCTAGACTGGTCTGGAATATGTAGCGAGACTTTATCTCAAAAGCCAAACAAACACAAACCAACTGAAAAACAGGGACAGGAGAGATGAGTCAGAGGTTAGGAGTACTGATTATTCTTTCAGAGGACCTGGGTTTGATTCCCAGCACCCATATGCTATCTCACAATTGTCGGTAACTCCAGTTCAAGAGATCACTGCCTTCTGAGGGCACAGACATACGTGCAGCAGAACATGTGTATACACTTTTTTCAAGTACACAAAATGAGGAAACACACACACAAAAACCCCACTTATCTCTTTGAATCATCTTTTAGTGTATGATGATATGCCCGTGACAGATGATGGCATCATCGAGTGTCTATGCTCCATTTCTGAGAAGAAGAAGATGAAGGCGGCTGTCAAGCACTATAAAAGTTGTGCCTTTTGTGGGGCAGTATTTCCCATAGTCGGAGCCTTTCTAGGTGGCCCACCAGGAATAGCTATTGGTGAGTGAGAGTAATTTCACAGGTACAGACAGCCCTGGGGCTATCATTAAAGGTTACGGTTCAAGCCTGTCATCCCTGCCCTAGGGAGGTAGGAACATGGGAAGCTCAAGGATAGCCTGGGCTACATAGAATGTTTCAGGCCTCCAGCATGCTTGAGGTTTTGGGATCCACATGGACAAATGACCTGGTAAGTAAGAATGGTGCCTACCATGTGCCCTGCGCAGGGAGTTCGCAGGCCCCGTCTGTCTGTACAGTTCATCCTGTCAGAACCACAGTGTCTGAGCTTCCATGCAATGCAGGACTCTCTTGGCCTTGGTGTTTGTGTCTCTCAGAGCCTGAAGGCACCTTTCCTCCAATGCCAGGAGCCCTTTCTACTGTGGGTGCTGGGAATCAAACGTTACCCCCTCAGCAAGAACAACCAGCGCCCTGCTTATATCCACTGAGCCAACAACACTCCAGTCCCCACCTACTTTTTTGAGCCATGATCTCTGTGTATATGAGGCTGGTCTAAAACTATGTATCCCAGATTGTGCCTCAAATCTGAGTTCCTCATGCCTCAGCCTCCAGAGAGCTGGAATTACAATCATGGTGTCCCATTTATTAAAACAAGCCAAGAGGAGGGTATCTCCCAGGAGTCCTCAAAGAAGCAGTGCCCATGTGCAGTGTCACCTGTTCCTGGACCATCAAGGAGTAGCTTTCCCATGGGACTGGAAGCTGTGCTTCCAGACCCCTCAAGGCCCCACTACACAGGACCACAGCAGCCGCTGGCTCTGAACACCAGGGGAGCAGGATTCAGCTAAGTCTCCCTGCATCCTTCACCCCCCACACACCTGCCCTCTCCTGCCAAGGCTAACTTCCCATTTAGCCACAGCCTGTCCTGAGTCCTGAGGTGAAGTATCTTCTGTATCAGTCCAGGGGTACAGGACATCCTGTGGCATCTCCAGTGAGACTGACATTGGTAACTTGGTCAAGGTCGTGTGTGATGGGTTTTTCCACTCTTAAGATTTCAGTTTCTCCAGCTGGGCGGTGGTGGCATATGCCTGTAATCCCAGCCTTTGGGAGGCATTTCTGAGTTCGAGGCCAGCCTGGTCTACAGAGTGAGTTCCAGGACACCCAGAGCTATACAGGGAAACCCTGTCTTGAAAAAAAATTTCAGTTTCTCACCCCATATTCTATTCCTTAGGAATGACTCACGACTCACTAAGTCTATCCTGGCTGTGTCTGTGACTGTGATTGCTGATATGTACAAGTCATGGGAGGCTTTAAAGATACAGATCTGATTAATGTGCCCAGTGGCAGCTGTTGTCTGCCCCACAGAGAAACCCTGTCTTGAAAAACAAACAACAACAAAAAAAATTAAAAAATAAAAATTAAAAACAATGTTTCTGGGAGGGAGTGACTCTGTCAAGGGGTACAAGGAGATGGTTTGTGTTATAAATAAGGATAGGCAGGCAGGCAGACAGACAGACAGACAGACAGGATCCTGGCTGGCACCTGAGCCTCTCTCTCTCTACCTTACCCCACAATACCAAGCACCTGGAAAACAATGAAAGCAGAAATCTAAAAATAATGTTTTCTGACTGGGCAAGGTGGCTGGCACATACTTTTGATATTCAGCTGAGAGCTGAGGCAGGGGGATCGTGTGTTCTAGACTGCCCCTGCCTCCATAATCCAAACAACAAAAGTCAGAGAGAGTAAAGCAAAGCCCCCTTTGGATAGAGAGCTAGTAGATTATGTTAGGTTTGTTTGGAGGAATGGAATGACAGAATCTCCAAGAGAAGAACCTGACTTGCCCCACGGTCATTTCCCAGGTGAGTTCTCTGGGAATTTCCTAAGCTCTAGGGCACAGTTCCTATCTCCCATTGAAGTGATCCGGTTGACGCAGACTTCAGTTATTTTGGAAGGAGGATCTCAACTGAGAAAATGGCACATGGGCAAGCCTGTGGTACATTTTCTTGATTGATGATTGATGTGGAGAAGCTCGGCTCACTGTGGGCTGTGCCATTCCTTAGCTGGTGGTTCTGGGCGCTGTAAGAAAGCAGCTGAGCAGGCCAGTGAGCAGCGCTCCTCCATGGCCTCTGCATCAGCTCCTGCCTCCAGGTTCCTACCCTGATTCCCTCAGTTATGGAGTATGACCTGAGGTGTAAGATGAAATTGACCTTTTCCTCCCCTAGTTGTTTATTGTCATGGTGTTTATCACAGCAATAGAAACCCCTAAGACAGCCACACTGTGGAAACAGTTCAGCCTCCCAGCCTTTCCAGACAAATGGGTTTCCCCAGAAGATGCATGTCCCTCTGGGCTTCTCCTTTGTGGAGACAGACTGTTCCTGGGAGTCACAGGAGTGGGGGGGATCTTCAGTCAGGAAGGGGATCTTAGTTGACACAGTTGGGAGGTAGGGAGGGTGTAAGTGGGGGGCATTGGGAGACACAAATTTGAGTATCAATTATCTGGACCAAATGGACTAGAGACCACATCAGCCTTTGCCCTGCTGAGTGCCTGGAGGAAGCTGGGCTTGCTGTGCCCTGCTGTGAGTGTGCCCACTTGTCATGACAGTGACTACATTCTTGGCAAGAAACAAAGGCCATTGTTGGAGACTGAGGCTGACTAATTGAGCCCTTCCTTGTTTTCCAGGAGGGGCCATTGGGAGCCTGGTAGGAGCCCATGTGATAACAGGACGGTTTAAACCAGTTTCTCAGATTTTAAAGAAGCTGTCCCCTGCTGAAAAGCAGAACCTTGCTAAGGAAGCCTCTGCCATCGTTGGGAACTTTTACTTGACAGATACTGAGAAGCGGAGTTTTCAGGACCTACGGAAGAAGCTCTTGACCATGCTAACAAACTATATCACCAAGGAGCTGCATGCTGAGATCAGATATGGTGACTAGGTCATTCCCCCTGGGGAAAAGAGTCAATTGCCAAACAATCTCCCCTCCTCTAGGTTTGGCAAACCTGGGTTTCTCCCATGTGATTCTGGTTGGCCTCAAACTCATGGTCTTCCTGCCTCAGTCCCTTGAGCTCTGAGAGTACAGGCAGGCCTTCCCAAGCCAAGACAAATACAGGGTTTTTTTTGTTTGTTTGTTTGTTTTTGTTTTGTTGTTGTTGTTAGAAGTCTTTAACTTCTTATTGTCTCTGTTTTTTTGTTTGTTTAGGTTTTTTGTTTTTGTTGTTTTTTAATTTTTTTTTTGAGACAGGATCTCATGTAGCCCAGGCTAGCCTACAACTCTACATAACCAAAGATGATCTTAAACTCTTCATTCTCCAGCCTCCATGACTGCCAAGTGTAGGGATTACAGAGGTTGACCTTTATGTCAGGCTTCAGTAAATATTTTTGGAAGTCATTGTTTTGAAATCACTTTCCAGGGGATTCCTCCAGGAAGGAAACATATGACAAAAGAGACCTAGAATTCAGTTTCAAGCTTTTTGAAGCCACTGGCCGCTAGCCACGGAAACTAGAGTTTGGCCTGGCATCCCTAGAACCCAGAGCCCTGGTCGGAGCACCGTGTGGTGCCCCAGTTTTTACAAAGAGGTTTGAGATATCTATTCACATGAAATAGTTTAGTCAAATGTATGTTATCCCTGAAATGGGGGGGATCCCAACCTCAGATATTTCTACCCCAAGGTCTCCCCTGATGCTGTAACCTTTCAAACTACAACCTATCATCAAATTACTAATAAATTACTTTTCCCTGAAAAAGTCACTTTCTGTGTATTTTGTGGAAACCGCTTCTGAAGCCCTAGCAAGGAAGATTGCCCGGGGTGTGGCTTCACAGGACAGGTAAAAGCTCCCTGGCCTGGTTTCCCGAGGGCCATTTCCAGCCAGCATCGTCCATGTTGCTGCATGCCGAGCCTTGCCTTCTCTGTGCCCAAGTCCTGTGCAGGCAGAGCTGGGACCTGGGTTCTCTGCATGGCGGCAGCGCGGACTCTGCAGTCAGCGCGGGGTGCTGGACTAAGAACCCTTTGCAGGGCAGATATCTCTGTGTGTGAAGGAAGCCTGTGGACTTCACCCCATGGGGCTAGGGCTGGAGGGGGTGGAGCCTTTGTCTCAGAGTCTGCCTCAGTGGGCCTCGGTGGGTAGCCTAGGTGACACCTGGAACTCATGATGTCAGTGGGAAGGGTTGAAGCAAGACTGGCTCCCTTTAATGTTCGAACCAGGTCTAACAAAGGGGATTTCCCTGTGGACATGGGAAAGGAGGCTGCTGCAGAGGTTGTGGTCCGAGCAGAGCCTGGGTTCTTGCAACACACACACACACACATAATTTTTATTTATTTTGAGACAGGGTTACTCTGTATTGCCCAGGCGATCCTGGAACTCACTCTGTAGATCAGGCTGTCATTGAACTCAGAAATCTGCCTGCCTCTGCCTCCCACTAGTAACACATTCTTGGCTATTCTTGTGATTGTGTTTTGTTTGTTCTCTCTCTCTCTCTCTCTCTCTCTCTCTCTGTGTGTGTGTGTGTGTGTGTGTGTGTGTGTGTATGTGTGTGTGTGTAGCCCTGGCTGTCGTGGAACTTGTTCTGTAAGACCAGGCTGCCTTCAAACTCAGAAATCCCCTGCCTCAGCCTAGAGGGATTGAAGGTATGCACCATGATGCCTGACTAGCATCCACTCTTAAACCACCCTCTTCTCAACTCTGGCTCTCCTCTTGACTTCTGTCTTTGCCCCGTTCTGCTTCTTGCTCTGGAAGGAAAGGGAAGTGATCCGAAGTGAATGTCCACATCTTCATCTGCAGCCTGACCTGACCTCGCTCTCTAAGAACAGAGTCTGCCTCAGCCATCACCTGTGTTCTTCAAGTCCTCCTTTGTCACCTGTCTTAGCCAGGGTTTCTATTCCTGCACAAACATCATGACCCAAGAAGCAAATTGGGGAGGAAAGGGTTTCTTCAGCTTACAGTTCTGCATTGCTGTTCATCACTTAAGGAAGTCAGGTCTGGAACCCAAGCAGGTCAGGAAGCAGGAGCTGATGCAGAGGCCATGGAGGTATGTTCCTTACTGTCTTGCTTCCTCTGGCTTGCTCAGTTTGCTTTCTTTTTCTTTAAATATTTATTTTTATGTATATGAGTACACTGTAGCTGTACAGATGGTTGTGAGCCTTCCTGTGGTTCCTGGGAATTGAATTTAGGACCTCTGCTCGCTCCGGTCAGCCTGGCTCCCTCCAGTTAACCTTGCTCAAATCAGTCCCTGCTTGCTCCGGCACAAAGATTTATTTATTATTATAAATAAGTACACTGTAGCTGTCTTCAGATGCACCAGAAGAGGGTGTCAGATCTCATTACGGATGGTTGTGAACCACCATGTGGTTGCTGGGATTTGAACTCAGGACCTTCGGAAGAGCAGTCAACCTCTCTTAACCGCTGAGTTATCTCTCCAGCCCTCAGTTTGCTTTCTTATGGAACCCAAGACCACCAGCCAGGGATGGCACCACCCACAAGGGGTCCTCCCCCTTGATCACTAATTGAGAAAATGCCCCACAGCTGGATCTCATGGAGGCACTTCCCCAACTGAAGCTCCTTTCTCTGTGATAACTCCAGCCTGTGTCAAGTTGACACACAGGACCAGCCAGTACATCACCATTTCTTCCTTTCTCCTGACTCTATCCCCCATATGGACATGTGTATCATTTCTTCTATATTCAAAAAAACAACAGCTCCAATAAAGGTCTTAGGAAGATTCAGTGGGGGAATGATAGTCTGTTTTGCAAATTTCTCTGTGGGAAACTTTCTAAGTATGTACAACTCGAAGAAGCTGAGCATGACATAGAAAGATTACATCAACAAATCAAGAAGTAAAAGTATGAAATCCTTAGATGAAAAATGTGCGATAACTCGGGGCTGGAGAGATGGCTCCGTGGTTAAGAATACTGGCTGCTCTTCCAGTGGACCTGAGTTCCTTCCCAGCACCCACATGGCTACTCACAACCATCTGTACGTCCAGTTCTGGGGGATCCAGTGCCCTCTTCTAGCCTCTGAGGGCATCTGTCCAGCCCCTCAAATACAATAAATATATAACACTCAAAGGGCTACTGCCTTGTCATCAATAGGAACTAATTGCAGATGCAACAATATGGACTAAGCTCAACAGCTACACAGAGTGAGAAACCTAGTCAGAAAATGTATTATGCGGTGTGATTTCCTTCATATGAATCTGGAATAGGTCTCTTCCTTCCTGAATCAAGGCTGAGTCACAACCTTCAGGTGGCCACATACAAAGTCCTTGGTGCCCCTGGTGCCCTAGTACAGGTATCCCATCCTGAGAGAAGATAATTCTGCATCCTTGTGGTTATCTCTAGGCTGTTTTTCAGATAGGTGGTTTTATGGCCTTGCTCCTGGAATTTATGGTCTGTTGCTGGAGCAGGTGACTTTATGGTCTGGTTCCTGGGACTGATGGCTTTGGGCGGTTTATGGTCGGTTCCTGGAGGGATGACTTTCCTTTTGAAGTCAGGCCTGGTCCTTAGATGGAGTCTCTGTTGTCCTCCAGTAGCCACCTTACTGGAGACCCCACCTCTGGCATCCATGTTAGTAAACCTGGACTAGGTCTCCACTTCATCTTCCTTGTCCAGGGGGTAGCACAGTGCACATGGATGATGCTGTAATTACCTGGCTTCTGGACATTTGCTCTTCCTGCCAAGATGGAGCACTAGTGGCCCTGGATGCCCTGGAACTTGTGACCAGGCTGGCCGTGAATTCACAGAGGTCTACTTATCTCTGCCTCCCTAGTGCTGAGATGGAGTCTCATGCCCCACACCTGGCCCCACCCTCTGCTTCTTGCCTGTGGTTCAGAGTGTGAGTTATCACAGCTCTTCCAGCTGCCATGGCTGCCACTTGCCCACCATGACAGCTTCTTAGCACTCTGGAAACATGAGCCCCAGCAAACTCTTTGTTTTATTTTATTTTATTTTTTTTTTACTGATGATGTATTTTTTTATTTTATTATTTCATTCGATATATTTTTTTATTTACATTTCAAATGATTTCCCCTTTTCTGGTCCCCCACTCCCTGAAAGTCACATAAGCCCCCTTCCTTCCCCCTGTTCTCCCACCTATCCCTTCCCACTTCCCTGTTCTGGTTTTGTTTTATACTGCTACACTGAGTCTTTCCAGAACAAGGGGCCACTCCTCCGTTCTTCTTGTACCTCATTTGATGTGTGGATTATGTTTTGGGTATTCCAGTTTTCCAGGCTAATGTCCACTTATTAGTGAGTGCATACCATGATTGATCTCACCTGAAGAACTTCAGATGGCGGAGAAACATCTTAAAAAATGCTCAACTTCATTAGTCATCAGGGAAATGCAAATCAAAACAACCCTGAGATTTCGCCTTACAGCAGTCAGAATGGCTAAGATTAAAAACTCAGGAGACAGCAGGTGTTGGCGAGGATGTGGAGAAAGAGGAACACTTCTCCACTGCTGGTGGGGTTGCAAATTGGTACAACCACTCTGGAAATCAGTCTGACGGTTCCTCAGAAAACTGGGCACATAACTTCTGAAAGATCCTGCTATACCACTCCTGGGCATATACCCAGAGGATTCCCCAGCATGTAATAAGGATATATGCTCCACTATGTTCATAGCAGCCCTATTTATAATAGCCAGAAGCTGGAAAGAACCCAGGTATCCCTCAACAGAAGAATGGATGCAAAAAATGTGGTATATATACACAATGGAGTACTATTCAGCCATTACAAACAATGAATTCATGAAATTCTTAGACAAATGGATGGAGCTGGAGAACATCATACTAAGTGAGGTAACCCAGTCTCAAAAGATCAAACTCTTTGTTTTATGAGTTGACTTGGTCATAGTGTTTATCAGAGCAACAGAAAGTAACTAAGACAAGGGTCCTGGACACACTTTCTCAGCAGATTTCCATGGAGCAAGTGGTCGCTCATAAATTAAGACAGAGGAAAGGAGGGGAATTCCAGCCAAGGACTGTGGAACCCAAGCTCGGCTCCTTCCTCTTGCAACTGCAAGGTAACCTTATGGTTACTCCTGCCTCTGGGTCCTTTGGCACGTAGGCGGGGCCAGGCTGAGTCACATGACGTGCAAGTTCCCACCTTCCCTGAAAAGCTGGAAGACTAAGAATTCCTTTTCTTTAGGGGATCTGAGGGGCTCTTCCCTTCAGCCTCCCCACCTTGCTGTACATGGTGGCTCTCCCCCAGGCTGTTCCTCTCAGATCCCATCATGTGGCTTCTGATCCACCTCTCTCCTAATGCCTTCTCAGAAGCAGAGGCTGTCTGCTGTAGCACACGCTGAAGGGTAACGCCATGCCAGCTCCTTACAACCCTGCCTGTTTATGTCTAACTACTCCACCGGAAACTTAGCTTCAGTATCTCCCTCCCTGTCTTGTTCTTTTTCCATAGTACTTAGCATCTGTAAACAAGATACTCTACCTGCCTGCCCCAGTTAGCTTCCTGTTGCTATGATAAACACCACGGCCAAAAGCAACCTGGGAAAGAATGAGTTTATTGCAGCATAGAACTCATAGTCCATCGTGAAGAGAATCTAGGGAGGAACCTTCAGGAGCTGAAGCAGAGCCCATGGAGGGGTGCTGCTTACTGGATTGCTCTCTGTGCCCACTCAGCTTGCTTTTCCATATGAGGATGGTACCGCCCACAGTGGGCGGGGCCCTCCACATCAATAGTCAATTAAGAAAATACTTCTGCCAGGCAGCAGTGGCTCAAGCCTTTAATCCCACCACTCAGGAAGCAGATCTCAGTGGATTCGAAGCTAGCCTGCTTTACAGAGCAAGTTTCCGGACAGCCAAGGCTACACAGAGAAACCCATTTCATAAACAAACAGCAACGACAACGAAAGAAAGAAAGGAGGAAGGAAGGAACAAAGAAAGGAAGGAAGGAGAGAATGAACAAAGAAAGAGAGATAGAGAAAATACTCCCACAGACATGCTCAAAGGCTAGTAGTCTTGGAGGCAACTCTTCCACATTCCCTCTTTCCAGACGAGCCAAGCTTGTGTTGCACTGACGAACACTAACCTCTCCACTCAATGGAAACATCTGTATCCAGGGAACAAATGTCGAGATAATCTTTTCAATTTAATAAGCCATAAAGCATACCATCAGGGCTAAACTCATGGGGACAGTGGTGTCTTACAAACATCATGGTTGCCGGGCAGTGGTGGTGCACACCTGTAATCTCCACACTCTGGGAGGCAAAGGCAGGCAGATTTCTGAGTTGGAGGCCAGCCTGGTCTACAGAGTGAGTTCCAAGACAGCCAGGGCTATACAGAGAAACCCTGTCTTGAAAAAAACCAAAATAAAAATTAAAAAAAAAAAAAACCATCATGGTCTCTCTTTGCAGGAAATCTTCCTAGCATTGGGGAAGATCCCGGAGATATGAGAGTATAGTGGATAGCAGAGGGACAGATCTCTCCTGCTCCCCCCACAGGGCTCCCTAGAATGGAATGAAAAGAGATTGACACAACAGGGACAGTCACAGAAGTTACCCAAACCCAGGTAGCACAGAGGTCAGGAAAGGGGAAGGTGAACTTCTGGGTCTGTGGAAATGACATCAGGAGAGGGTTAGTGATCAGTTTTCTCTGGAAACTGAGTGAACCTCAGGAGAAGAACCAAGGCTGATGAACTGCCCAGGCACTGTGTGTGTGTGTGTGTGTGTGTGTGTGTGTGTAGCTTGGGGAATGACCTGAAGGCCTTTCGCTGAGAGAGTGTCCTAGGACATTCCACATAGTATCTACTGCTTTATTTTATAATGATCACCAGGGATGAAATTCCCTGGATTCCTTCAATAAGAGACTTCTAAGTTGTGTGTCCTGCCTCTCTCCCTGCACCGGTAAGCCCCAGGAGGGAGCTTTGCCTCTTTAGTTAACAGCTGAAGCCACAGTTCTATTTCAGCAGATGTTTGTTGAATGAATAAACAAAAAGATGGAAAAGCCAAGAGGTGATCCACTGCCCTTTCTCATTGCTTAAGTGCCTCATAAATAGTGAATTTGAGTCAGCCTGGTCTGCAGAGTGAGTTCCAGAGTGGCCAAGGATGAGACCCTGTCTCAAAAAAACAAAAACAAAACAAAAAGTTTAGCTTGGGGTTAGAGAGAGCACTCTGTGGCTAAGCGTGCACACTAGTTGGGTGTGGTGTCCCGTGCAGTTTATCTCGGTGCTTAGAAGACAGAGGCAAGATGATCTTTGTAAATTCAAGGACTGCCCAGAACTGTGAGTTCTAGGCCAGCCAGGGATACCTAGTGAGACCTTGTTTTTTTTTTTTTTTTTTTTTTTTTTTTTTTTTTTTTTTTAAAGTACATGTTTCTCTTGCAGAAGGCCTGAGTTCACTTCCCAGTACCCAGCCAGGCAGCTCAGAACTGCCTGTAACTGGTTGAGGGGATCTGGTGCCCTCTCCTGGCCTGCGAAGCACATACCCCTCACTCCACAATTAAAAACAATAAAAACAAATCCTTACAAAGGTGTATGTGCTTCACTAGCGGGAGGTTATATAGCAGTTAAAAGAGAGTGTGTGTGGCGGGTGGGGTGGGGGAGAAATCAAACCTAGTGGGTCGGACTTGGAATCCCAGCTCTTCCGGAGGCTGAGACAAGAGGACTCCAAGTCTGATGCTTGTCCACTCAACTTAGTGATCCCTGTCTCAGGATAAAGGGACAAGAGGGCTGAGACGGAGCTGAGTGGTACCCTGTTCACTTGCCTCACCGTGTCAGACTCTGGTTTCCATCTCCAGCACTACAAAAAGAACAGAGACAAAGAACAACTCCAGGCCAGGTGTGATGTACAAACCAAGGATACCGAGGCAGGGGGATGAATAAAGAGATCACTGAGTCCACAGTGGTTTGGGACACCCTGCTATCTGTCCATCTGCCTTGAGCTATTCATTGTCGGATGAATTACTTTTTCAACAGGAATCTTCATAGGACTGGAGAGATGGCTCAGTGGTTAAGAACACTCTTCTACAGGACTCAGGCTCAACTCCCAGCACCCATATAGCAGCTCATAACTGGTTGTAACTCCAGCACCAGGGGACATAATGCTCTTTTCTGGTCTCCATGGGAACCAGGTAAGCAAGTGTTACAAACATGCAGGCAAAATACTCATGCAGAAAAAAGCGAGGGGGTGGGGTATATCTGGACCCCAAGACAACCCAGATCGCTTGCTTTTCTGGAATCTTCTGAGACTCACAGTGATACCTGCTGATGTGACCTCAGTATCATGTTCCCTGACACAGGAAACCCTGCTCTGTAGGAAGGTGAGGTTGACTCTTGCAGACTGAGGATTTCTCTGGTTAAGATTTAAGTCAGGAGGTTGGAGAGATGGCTCAGCAGTTAAGAGCACTGACTGATCTTCCAGAGGTCCTGAGTTAAAATCCCAGCAACCACATGGTGGCTCACAACCATCTGTAAAGAGATATGATGCCCTCTTCTGGGGTGTCTGAAGACAGCTACAGTGTACTTAATGTATAATAATGAATATTTTTTTTTTTAAAGATCTAAGTCAGGTGGTTGTTTCTAGAGCCAGCAAATAGTTTATCTATGATAAACCTCAAGGTTCAGGGGAGGAAAGAGGGCTCTCACAGGCGGTCTCCCAAAGAAGACTGATTCTCACAGAAGCCTCTGTCCTGGTCTACACTCTCACTCCTGGTCTACACTCTCACTCCCGCTGAGATGGGCAGGGACTGCGAGCTGGGAACGTTTCCAGGTAAGAGTGTGGAGTAAGAGGGAGCCTCACACTGGTTCCTCATGTGTCACCTGTACCCTGCAGCCCCTGGAAAGTGCCTTGTCAGCAGTCCAGGGGCAATGGAGGACAGGGCGCTCACACAGCTGCCTTCCCTGAGAACTCTGAAAACTGGCCTCTCTCCTGCTCTAAAGCTCACTCTTTCACTGTACTGACTCAGGAGAGACCCAGGAACTCCCCCAGGCCAGCAGGAGGGTGACTGGCTCAGAGCTGGAAAGGTCAAAGGCTTGGCTTCTTGGGAGTGGAAATGGGGCCCCCAGGCTTTGCTGCTGTTTGGAATCCACAAATAAACATTTGACTGTGCTCTGCATTTTGGTGATTTTTGTGTGTTTCCACAGCCAGGTATTACTGTGGCTGTGTGTGTGGGGGGGCGGGGGGGGGGGGTGATAGTGGTGGGGGTGGTGTGTCACTGGCCAGCTTGGGAGCCACTCTGTGAAGGAAGGACACTCTGGGAGGTCTGCTCTTTGGAATCAGACATCTTCCAGACTCTCCATGACGTTCCAATGATTGAAATTTCCCCTTGTTTTTGCACAGAACTGCCTGGCTCTGTTTGTGGTCTGCCCGGCCATCCCCACCTCCACCCAGGGCTGCCTCTCTGTTGTGAGTTTGGAGCATTTGGCTCAGGTTGGCCTGGAAGGCTAAAGTGGGAGAGAGCAGGAGACAGGAAAGGCTTAGTAAGACAGAAGACAGTGTTGGTCTCAGCTTACTCTCTTTCGATCCAAGTGTCAGATAGCGTCTGAGTGTCTGCTCCCTAGGACTTGGCTTCCTAACCCTGAAGATGCAGGGCGAAGGGAGGCCTCAGAGTCACTGAGATATTCATTCCTTTCCTGGGCCAGAGCTCCCTGGAGAGAGGTGGTGTGGGGGGCTTCAGTGTAGAGTTGTTGGGGGCTCGGGTGTAGAGGTGTGGGGAGACTCAAGTGTAGAGGTGTGGGGGGACTCAGGTGTAGAGGTGGGGGGGACTCAGGTAGAGATGTGGGGGGGAACTCAGGTGGAGAGGTGTGGGGGGACTCAGGTGTAGAAGTGGGGGGGACTCAGGTGGAGATGTGTGGGGGACTCAGGTGGAGCGGTGTGGGGAACTCAGGTGGAGAGGTGGGGTGAGACTCAGGTGGAGAGGTGTGGGAGACTCAGGTGGAAAGGTGTGGGGGATCTCAGGTATAGAGGTGTGGGGGGACTCAGGTGGAGCGGTGTGGGGAACTCAGGTGGAGATGTGTAGGGGATTCAGGTGGAGAGGTGTGGGGGGACTCAGGTGGAGAGGTGTGGGGGGATTCAGGTGGAGAGGTGTGGGGGGACTCAGGTGGAGATGTGTAGGGGATTCAGGTGGAGAGGTGTGGGGGGACTCAGGTGGAGAGGTGTGGGGGGACTCAGGTGGAGAGGTGTGGGGGGATTCAGGTGGAGAGGTGTGGGGGGACTCAGGTGGAGAGGTGTGGGGGACTCAGGTGTAGAGGTGTGGGGGGATTCAGGTGGAGAGGTGTGGGGGGACTCAGGTGGAGAGGTGTGGGGGACTCAGGTGGAGCGCTGTGAGGGACTCAGGTGTAGAGGTGTGGGGGGGACTCAGGTGTAGAGGTGTGGGGGGATTCAGGTGGAGAGGTGTGGGGGGACTCAGGTGTAGAGGTGTGGGGGGACTCAGGTGGAGAGGTGTGGGGGGACTCAGGTGTAGAGGTGTGGGGGGATTCAGGTGGAGAGGTGTGGGGGACTCAGGTGGAGAGTTGTGGGGGGATTCAGGTGAAGAGGTGTGGGGGGGACTCAGGTGTAGAGGTGTGGGGGACTCAGGTGGAGAGGTGTGGGGGACTAAGGTGGAGATGTGGGGGGGGACTCAGGTGGAGAGGTGTGGGGGACTCAGGTGGGGAGGTGTGGGGGACTCAGGTGGAGCGCTGTGAGGGACTCAGGTGTAGAGGTGTGGGGGGGACTCAGGTGTAGAGGTGTGGGGGGATTCAGGTGGAGAGGTGTGGGGGGACTCAGGTGTAGAGGTGTGGGGGGACTCAGGTGTAGAGGTGTGGGGGGACTCAGGTGTAGAGGTGTGGGGGGATTCAGGTGGAGAGGTGTGGGGGACTCAGGTGGAGAGTTGTGGGGGGATTCAGGTGAAGAGGTGTGGGGGGGACTCAGGTGTAGAGGTGTGGGGGACTCAGGTGGAGAGGTGTGGGGGACTAAGGTGGAGATGTGGGGGGGGACTCAGGTGGAGAGGTGTGGGGGACTCAGGTGGGGAGGTGTGGGGGACTCAGGTGTAGAGGTGTGGGGGACTCAGGTGGAGAGGTGTGGGGGGACTCAGGTGTAGAGGTGTGGGGGGACTCAGGTGTAGAGGTGGGGGGGGACTCAGGTGTAGAGGTGTGGGGGACTCAGGTGTAGAGATGTGGGGGGACTTAGGTGGAGAGGTGGGGGGGACTCAGGTGTAAAGGCGTGGGGGACTAAGGTGGGGAGGTGTGGGGGACTCAGGTGTAGAGGTGTGGGGGACTCAGGTGGAGAGGTGGGGGGGGACTCAGGTGTAGAGGTGTGGGGGGACTCAGGTGGAGAGGTGTGGGGGGACTCAGGTGTAGAGGTGGGGGGGGACTCGGGTGTAGAGGCATGGGGGACTCAGGTGTAGAGATGTGGGGGGACTTAGGTGGAGAGGTGGGGGGGAAGACTCTGATAGGATGCCTCCCTAGAATCTACCAGTGGGTGAGTGACTGAGGGTGTCAGTGAGTTTGAAAACCTTACTTAAGAGTTCAGCAGTGAAGGGTTTGGGGACATAACTCAGCAGTACAGCTCGCTATCAGTCCATCATCAAGGAGGGGTGGCAGGACTTGGTGAAGGGTCTTGCCTAGAATCTAGCAGTGAGGAGCTGCAGCATGGTTTAGCAGCAGAGCATTCCACTAGAGAGAGGGCTAAGGGTCCATGGAACAGTGGTAGAGTGCCTGCCTAAAATCCACTAGTGAGGGTGTTGGAGGTGCGGCTCAGTGGTAGAGCCCCTGTCAAGAAACCACAATGAGGGGCTGGGGGCGTGGTTCAGTGGTAGAGCCCCTGCCTAGAATCCCCCAGTGAAGGGCTGGGGGCGTGGCTCAGTGGTAGAGCCCCTGCTTTAGAATCTCCCAGTGAGGGGCTGGGGGCGTGGTTCAGTGGTAGAGCCCCAGCTTAGAATTTCTCAGTTGAAGGACTGGGGTGTGACTCAGCATCAGAGTCCTTGCCTAGAAACCTCCAGTGAGGATTCCCCGGGTAAGAGACTCTCCCTGAGGAGAGAGTATTTGGCGAGCGTACTAGCCTGACGTTCAGTCCGCACAACTGAAGATCTCCGAGCACCTGTCTAATATTTCTTTCATGATGAACCAAGGTCGGGCGCTGTGAAACAGTTTGGGAGCAGGAAGGCAAACAGGTGAGGTCTAGAGGTCAGGGCTGGAGCTGAGAGGGAGAATGGAGTGTGTGCATTCTCTCCTTCACGAAAGGGGCTCGACCTAACACGGTGCTACATAGCCTGGTCAATGTTCACCCCTTTGGCCCTTGCTGGAAAGCCTTCCACTCTGCCCAAAGGAAGACTTGGACAGACTTCATTCCTGTGTTTCCCTATTTACTGGTGTGTCACAGGGTCCTGGACCGCAGGGCACTCACAGATCTGCAGTCACTGAACACACCCAGGCAACAGCTTTCGATAACTGGTTTGTTTACTGGGGGTGAGGGTGGGGGTGATGGTGATGGTATTTATGCCCCTGGGGAGGTGGCCAGGGTCTCTGGCACAAGATTTATGTGTCTGTGTACCATTGGCCAGGGCAGGGGTGTTGGGAGACGCTTCATTTACATACTTGGGGACTGCGGGGGTGGGGTGTGGGGGAATACCTCTTAAGGTCAAACAAGGAGTGAAGCCCTCTGATAACTGTCCGGCAATACATTTCTTACTAGGGTTGGTGGGGGAGGTGGCTTGTTGGGGCCAGGTTGGGACAAGGGAGGTAGCCAATTCCTGCAGTCCTTATATTTGAGGTATTGGGGATGAAGTTCTCTCTACTCTTTCTCCCTTCCTCCGTAAGCCCGGGCCATTATGGTCCCACTCATACCGGACAGGATGGACAGGAGTTTCCGGGAGGATTGCCTCTGTTTCGCTGATAGGCTAAGGCTCAAGGGCTTGCTTAGAGCTGTTATTTAGGTAGCCACTTCTGCCTCTCTGCCTTTCCTTTGAACCCAGCTACAAAAAAAGGCTGCAGGAAGAAGACAGATCAGCCACTGGGATTGGGCCCCTGAAAGAGTGACTCAAAGGCTGACCCCGTTGTCAGTCAGAATCTGAAGTCTTTGGTCAGGTACAAATAAGAGTAGCCACTTCCGCTTGGCCTGCTTGTGATGGAGGGCTCTAGGAAGTGGGCCACCCAGACAGGCGCTAGGGGAAGGGGAAGGGCTGTCTCTGGGCTTTTCATAGGGCAGATCATCAGGTTCCGACAACCCCCTTAAGCCTCAGCCTTCGCCACTGTCTACAGAGCTCCCCACTTGTGAAAGCCCACATCCTCCTTGTATATGCGCTGCCTCGGTCCGCGCATGCTCGATAGGAACTGAGCTCAGGAGTGGCACCAGACAGCAAAAGATGCGGGCTGGCCCAGTAAAGAGCGGTCTGCCTCAACCAGGGCTGCCTACCACTCCCCTTTTCTACCCAGGCCTTCTAGCTCTTCCGTTCCTCAGCAGCCTTCCTGGATAGTGGGCTTGCCTATCTTTGTCCCCTGTGCTGGCTTCCCCATCCTCCTAAGAACTGTCCCAGTTGGTCCCCTGTGAAGCACTGGGAATTTGCGAATGATCCCTTTGAAGGCGGCATCAGTACCTCCCCTAGCTTCTGGGGCATTGTGGGGAAACGTGGTGGGCTGAATGAGAATAGCAGCCCCCGGAGGCTCATATATTTGAATGTTTAGTCATCCATCCGGGAGTGGAACTTGTGTAGGTGTGGCCTTGTTGGAAGGAGTGTAGTCCTGTTAGAGGAGGTGTGTCACTGAGGGTGAGCTTTGAGGTTTCAAAAGCACTTGCCACCAGCCACCAGCACATGTCCTGTCATCCCCACCCACTCCTGCCTGCTGCCTTCTGATCATGAAGCTCCTGCTTCTGCACCATGCCTGCCACGATGCTCTGAAACTTGTAAGCACCCCCCCCCCCCAATTAAATGCTGTTCTCTTACAAGTTGCCTGGGTCATAGTGTCTCTTCCCAGCAATAGAACAGTGACTAAGACAGCTCGGCTGTGTGCATACATAAGTTCTGCATCTAGCACCCCCTGCACTGGGCAATCTACAGCCCAGGTCCCAACGGGCCTGGCTACCCCAAGGGAGAAGCGGACACTGCGGTAGGTATGGCAAGGATGTCCTCTCCAGGTTGTGAGGGCATCTCCCAGTGTGTGTCAGGAAGGAAGACCGTACTCTGCACCAGGCCACCGGTTCTGGGGCCCCTGTATGATTTAGCTATTGTGTCCTTGCTGTCAGGTACATTCATGGTATTTGGGTGCCTCTCTGGTTATGCGGGTATCATTTTCTTTGAATGAGACCCTGAGGTGGGAGGGCCGGCTCAAGTGTCAGATCTCCCACTGAGCAGGGGGACCCCTCACATTGTCAGAGAATTGCTGGCCTACTGACATTTCCCTGCTAGCTGTGCATGTGGGTCCTTTAACCCACAGTCGTACAGCAGGGTTTGTTGTTGCTGTTTAATAGTAGACATTCTAGCTGGGGAGAAGTGGCAGGTCAATGACGTTTTGATTCAATTCCTAAACTAATAACCAATCAGCTTATCCCAAGGATTACAGGCACCACCACCCGGTGACTGAAGGGGCAAAAGCAGGTGGATCTGTGAGTTCAAGGCCAGCCTGAACTGCAAATTTTCGGACAGCCAAAGCTAAAGTGAGACCCTGTTGGTCTGTTTTCTGTCTGCTGTCTGTCTGTCCTCTGTTGAGTCTGTCAGTTGACTGTAGCCCTCCTGTCTATTTTTGCTTTTGGTGCCAGATGGAAAATCATCGTCTATACAAGTCTCATGAAGGTCTGCCGGGGCCTACAGAGGAAGGAAGAGAGCGAACTCCTACAAGTTGCCCGCTGACCTACATATGGCACAAGCCACCCATCCCTACACAAATAAATGTAATAATACATTTTTTTTTCCTGAGACAGGGTTTCTCTGTGTAGTTCTGGCTGTCCTGGAACTCACTCTGTAGACCAGGCTGGCCTAAAACTCAGAAATCTGCCTGCCTCTGCCTCCCAGAGTACTGGGATTAAAGGTGTGTGCCACCACTGCCTGGCTATAATACTATAATAATGTATTTTTAATCCTTTTCATTTTTCTTTCTGTCTTCTTTCTTTCTTTCTTTCTTTTTCTTTCTTTCTTTCTTTCTTTCTTTCTTTCTTTCTTTCTTTCTTTCTTTCTTTCTTTCTTTCTTCCTTCCTTCCTTCCTTCCTTCCTTCCTTCCTTCCTTCCTTCCTTCTTCTTTTTTTTTAAGACAGGTTTTTTTTTCTGGGTAGCGTTTGCTGTCTATCTTGGAACTTACTCTGCAGACCAGGTTGGCCTCACACTTAAGAGATCCGCCTGCCTCTGCTGGAATTAATCCCAAGTGCTGGAATTAAAAGGGGGGTGTCACTATGCTTGGCCACTTTTATTAACTTTTTTTTAAAAAAAGGAAATTTAGTAAAACAAACAAGAGCCAGTATCCCTGTCTTCATGGATACCAAGAGAAAACTTGCTGAGGCACTTTATTCTGAGGTGCCAATAAATGTCTCCTCTCCAGCATCCTCTTTGAGACTTGATTAGGTTTTGTGTGATCTGCCTGTCTCTGCGTGGAGCACAGATAGACCCTAGTAAGTAGGTACCAGCATCCACCCACATCACCCCAGAGACAGCATTCCCGGGGTCCCAGGATCCCCTGCCTTCCTCCCCACCTTGGCAGACCACACTTGGGAGTCACTAGTTCTATGTAAGAGGCTCTCTCCTTTAAGAAAGTGTGGCACCTAGATGTCCCATGGACAAATGCACAGGCTAGGAATCCCAGCCATGCCCCGTGAAAGGCTTCTCCTGTTATCTGAATCCTGTGTGAAGACTGGACCCCACTGAACTGCAAGAGCAGTCTGTCATCTGTCCCCGAAGCCCCACCCGGGTCACAGCTGCAACCTTACATCCTGCTCCACTGCTCCCTCATCAGGGCTGGGCCCTGAACAGCTGGCTCAGGCAGTGCCAGGTCCAAGTTCCCATGCTGTCAATCAGGGTTCTGGCCTCAGACTCTCCCTTGTCTCTCTTCATTTCCAGGAGGGGCAAGGCAGGCTCCTCCCAAGGCCCCAGGGCTGCCAGAGAGTCACACGCTCCTGGCAGGGACAGTATCCACACAGCTGGGAGGATACATCCCAGGGAGACTCAGCTGGCAGGACAGTGGGTTCCTATGTCCTTGCCAGGCCTTGTGAGCAGAGCCCTGGGCAAGAGTGAGCCTGGCCCCAACCCACGAGACACAGCGCTCTTGGATCTTGCTGTCTTTCAGCTCAGAACTGGGACAATCAGACATCTGCAAATGGCTGAGGTACTGAAGTCTATCCTGAGAAGTCCTGAGCCACTGGGCAGGGTGACAGTCAGGGGCAAAGGTCAGGAGTATAGCCTTAAATGAGCCCTCAGCTGGCTGGAGCCCCAATGAAGAATGGCCCTTGCCTAAGTTGCCCCCCAGACAGAGCGTTCCCTGAGAAACAGCCTGCATAGTATGCTTGCAATCCTTGATCCCAGCCTGACTGACCATGCTGGCTCAGCACGGGACTGAGGACAATCTCCCACACAGGTCCTTCCCTTCCAGGCTCCATTCTATGCCCACGTGCTAGATTTTCGTGTGTTACATTTATACATTATGTATCGAAGACTTCCATCATATCTGCCCCACTTCTCTCTCTCACTCCCTCACTGGTCCCTTCCTCTTCCTAAATACTGCCCCTCTAACTTCCACATCTTAGTTTGAAAAAATTAGAATCTGCCTATGAGAGAAAGATGTTGTCTTTGAGTCTGGCTCGTTTTTTGTTTAACCTGGCAATCTCTACTTCATACATCTTTCTACAAATGACAGAATTTCCTTCTCCTCGATGTCTGAATAAATCTCCAGTGTACATAGACACTATATTTTCTTTATACACTCACATGCTAATGGACACCCAGGCTGGTTCCATATTAGCCATTGTGAATATTTCCACTATAATGATGGTGCCCAAGTGTATGGTGAATACCCAGATTGAACAGGGCCATCCCCAGCAGTTTTGTTTGCAGGGAGCCTGCACAACGACTTCTGTAGTGACCACACCATTACACCAGGGTACAAGTTTCCTCTTCCATGCATCCGCACTGTTTTGCTTTTTTTTTTTTCAGAGACAGGGTTTCTCTGTGTAGCCCTGGCTGTCCTGGAACTCACTTTGTAGACCAGGCTGGCCTAGAGCTCAGAAATCTACCTGCCTCTGTCTCCCAAGTGCTGGGATTAAAGGCGTGAGCCACCACCACCAGGTCACTGTTTTGCTTTCTTAGACATCTTCTCTCGAGGCCTTCATTCCTGCTGTCTGTTCCCCTGCTACACTTCAGCAGTGGCGCTGCCTGATCTCACACAAGGGCCCAAGGCAAAGTCATCTATGTCATACTGGGAGTTCCTTCAGTATCTCAGTACAAAAGAGTCAGGGGTGGGAGGGAGGCCAGGGAAGCCCGCCCACCACCACAGAAAGGGCAGAGAATGATGGGCTTTTGATAAACTTCCCTTTGGGAAGCTGAGGCTAACTCTGGCTGCACAATCCCCACACCTGTCCACCTCTCCATCCATCTGTCCACAAGTCAGAACAGTCTTCAGAGCAGAGAGCAGACTGTTGCCTGTAGAAGCCTCTGTGGTTCTGGGGGTCTACTGTCTTTTGGACTCTGGCATGCTTCTTCAGGACACACAGAGCCCTTCCTCTTCAGGGCCTTGATACTAGTCACTGCCAGTTCCTGGGGTGCTGTTTCCCCCCTGGCACGGCTCGCTCTCTGACCCAGAGGATGCCCCCCTGCACCTGGTACCCACCTCAGCCCATCCTTGGCCTCCCTTCTCAACTGAGAGCTGAGCCAGGACTGCGCCATCTTAGTCACAGCCGTGTCTCCGGCATGTGGCAGGAACACAAGTCTCAGTAGTTTAGCATAAATAAACTCCTTTCCAAGGTCACTGACCATCCAGGGCCCTTGTGGTCTCCAACACCTTGGTGTTTAGGGAAAGAACATCCTAATCTTAGCTCTGTGGGAGAGGGAGTCAGACTAAGCTCTGAGGTGAGGAATGAGCCAATTCCCATCTCTTCTTCCCACACTGCCACACGGCTCTGCCCACTCAGGCTCCCGACACCCTGCTTATTTTGTCCGGTGGCTAAGGACCACCTCTACACCCAGTCAGCCTCAGACAGTCCCTTCTGTCCATGGGAACTACTGCCTTTTATACCCTGAGGGTTTCCAGAAGAGGAAGGTTCCAGGGGAGTGAGGGTTGTTGGACAGCACCCCAGGGTGCAGAGGACAGGGCTATGTGGCCTGGGCTTCTGAGAAGATACCAGCTCTAGCTTCAGGAAGCTGTTCCTTCCTCACCCGAGAACCTGCCTGGCCCTGTGCCCTCTGCCCAAACAGGAGAAGCAGCCTGAACTAGTTTGTGTGGCTGACAGAGGCTACAGAGGGAAAGAGCTTCCCAATCCTCCCTAGCCTGTCACTGCCGTGTAGAAAGGGTTACAGGCAGCTCCTGGGGACTACATACTGAGACCCCTCTAGCAGTCTCTGAAGGGTAACCACATGTCTGTCAACTGTAGACTCTGGGATCTGGAGAACCCTGTTAACAGGTTCATTATACCAGACATTGGAGGGGGGTTTTCCTAGCACTGAAGTCCCACACCTAGCTAAAAGTAACTCCACTCCATATACAGGGACTCCAGGCAAGGACAGCCAGGTACTGTGCACTCATTCTGAAGGCAGGGCTTTTATGCAACCAGGGCTCGGAGTCCTGGGATTACAGGCATGAACTGTCCTGCACACAGCTTTACAGGTTTCTGAAGGTCCCCAAAGTCATGAAAGGCTGATGACTTGCTCCCCCCAGACACCATCTGCGGGGGCTGTGCAGGAGACTACACAGGGGAGTCTTTTCATTCCAGAAGGATCAGGCTAGCCAGATGCTGTCTCCGTATCTCACCCCTTTAGATAGCCCACAGCAGTAAGAAGGGTGTAGCAGTACATGGATCTCAAGTTTGTCTCAGCCCTATGTAGCAAGTTCTTATCTCGGAAGGAAGGAAGGAAGGAAGGAAGGAAGGAAGGAAGGAAGGAAGGAAGGAAGGAAGGAAGGAAGGAAAGAAGGAAGGAAGGTTGGTTGGCTAGCTATCAGAGCGAGTATGTAGCGTTGCTCTTGGGGAGCCAGCCACCTGGTTGCATGAATGTCCCACTGAGTGGGAGGCTTTTCCAGGCATGCCCAGGGTAGCAGTATCAGCGATGGTTATCCCCAGAGCCATGGTTTCTACCCTGGACTGAGCAGTATCTGAAGCTAGGGTACTCTTAGCAACCGAAAGAGTTGGTACTTTATTGTTTATTGGTAAATTAGTCTAGATATGTTTTTTGTCCCTGAACCTAGAGTCTTAAGAGAAAACAGATTCTATTGACCACAGACAGAGATGGTGACAGGACCAGGTGGTGACAGGGCACAGGCTTTGATGGGCTAGCCTGGGCTGGGGGAGCTCAGGCTGCAGGTCACCTGGGCCTGAAGGGCACACACAGTACATCCGGCATTCAGTTTGGCAGATCCAGTGGCCAGGTCCTGCATGGTAGATATGCAAGCCTCATGCTCTCCCATGGGCTGTACCTGTTGATGGTTGAAGGTGGGAATGGGGTCTGAAGCCCAAGCGTCCCTCTGCCCTCTTCAACCCTAGCCTTAAGTTCCACGGGCTGCAGCTGTAGTCTGGTCACCAAGGACTACATGTAAAATGGAAAGGAAATTATCTGAAAAAGACACAGAAGAGGGCCCCGGAGGCTGCTGTCTAGCAGAAAGACACTAGTAATGGCTCTGGAACAGCCACCGGTCACATGCCCACTGCCATGGGAAAAGGTCCCAAGCAGAGGACTAGCTTGATGCAAACGCTGTGGTGGTGAGGGTCAACTATGGAAGGCTGACCAGGAGACACCAGAAGCATAGAACTCCACCTGGGTGGGCCAGTCACCGTCCCCACTGCCCTCTCTGTCCTCATCGGAGTCATCGTCATCGCCACTGGATGCGCCACAGACAGGGCCGCCTAGGTGGGACAGCTGCCGCGGAGAGCCCCCGAAACTCTCCTTGGCCTCCTCTCTCCGCTTCTGGGCGGCCAGCTCTCGGTAGCAGAGGCTGCAGACACGAAGGGGCTTGGGAGAGAGACGGGGCAACAGGAAACGCTCCCTGGAACACTCAGCACAGACCACGAACCCGCATTTGCGGCAGTGGTGACGCCGGGTGAGCGCGGAGAAGCGCGTCTGCGTGCAGCGCATGCAGATGTCCGTGGCCTTGTCCGGGATCCAGGGCGCCGCGTGCTCCGTGGTGGGCTGGCGGCCTGTGGCCTGCAGCTGCCTCCGCACACACTCTTCGATGTGGCTTATCCATTCCTGGCGCTCCGTGGTGGAGGCTGCCGACACCACGAAGGACTTCTTGGCTGTCTTGATCATCCAGCGGTTCTTGGCCTGCAGGGTCTCTGGCAGCGGCTCCAAAGTTACCTCTTCCAGGGGTATAATGTGCTGGCTGCGGTATTTGCGCTTGCTGAGCACAATACTGCCGTACACCAGGATGTCGTTAAAAAGGAAGAAGATGCGTGGTTTGGCCTTCTTACGGCACTCCTTGGTCAGCACCCCCTCGCCTAGGAGCACACGGCCCGGCAGGGCCAGCGGTTGCCCCGATGCCCCAAAACAGCTCTCCACAGCTGCAATCCGCTGGCTGTTGATCTCTGTGTTTGCCAGGTGGTCCACCATCTTCTCAATAGTTCAGCTGTAGGAGGCAGACAGGAAGGGTATCAGCTTTGCCTCTGAAGTCAGAACCATATTGCTCTCCGCCCCACTATACCAACTCACCCACCAAACTAGACAAACCTATTATCCCACTGTGCTGAGGCAAGCCCACTAGTCTCCCAGGCACAGAAACCGAGTGTTTCAGAGGTTGATCTGACACTGGGGTGGAAAGAATTAGTGGGGGATGGAGGGTGGGTGGGTAGAGGGGACTCTCTAGCAGGATGCAGATGGAAGGCAGACTGCAATGGGAAGGCAGCCATAAGGAGTTAACGCCATAAGGAGTTAATGTAAGATGCCTTCCCAGGAGCCCTAGGAACCTTGGAGATAGAGCTCACCTCTGGCACCAGGAGCAAGGATGCTGGGATAGTGAGCCTCCGGCTCCCAGCAGCTATTCTGGGGCAGTGTGTAATCAGAAGACTGAGGGTGCACTACTGAACAGTGTGTGTTGGACAATACGACCATCTGGGATCCAACAGATCACAGCCTTTGCAATCCCTCATATACCTCTAAGCCAATCAATGGTGACGTTATCTCGTTTTTTCTCACACAAACCCTAGTAGGTTAGAAAGGCCCTCTGCCCACCGCCCCCATCTCATTGGGGGAATCTTTGAGTTCAACAGACTCTAGGAGTTAGTTGGAGGGAATACAGCCCATACCACACCAAGGCCTCTGTGGAAGGTACGGCTCACTTGGATTCTCTGCTGATGCGCTAGGCAGGAAACCCTAGCATAGCACAACACGTGCTAGCTACCCTGTTCTGTCCAATCCCACCTTTCTAAACCAAGCATACTCAGACCTGAGGAACACACGGACGTGATCACTTCCTGGTCCTTCCACTAAGCTCTAGGTAAGGCCAGCCCCTCGCCCACCCAGTGATCAGATAACGTCTTACAGTCAACACTGAATTCCATGTTCCCTGGGTCCTCTCTTAGCGTTTTTTCTATCTACCCAGTGGATCTTTTTTTGGTTTTTTTTTTTTTTTTTTTTAGTTTGGTTTGGTTTCTTTTTTGTTTGTTTGTTTTTTTGGTTTTTTTTTTTTGTTTTGTTTTTTTAGATTTGTTTTTTTCGAGACAGGGTTTCTTTGTGTAGCCCTGGCTGTCCTAGAACTCACTCTGTAGACCAGGCTAGCCTCAAACTCAGAAATTCACCTGCCTCTGCCTCCCAGAGTGCTGGGATTACAGGCGTGCGCCACCACCACCACCACCCGACATCCACCCGGTGGTTCAAACTCTTCATCCAGTTTCTACCCTTGAACCTTCTCTTTCTTACACAACAAATGTCTGAGCGTGGGACTCTACCACTGGACAGTAGTATGGCGCCATCTTGCCTCACCTGGATAAGGCCATCCATGTTAGCCCTGGTCTGTGACCAGCTTAGCTCTCAGTTCTCTTTCAGAAAGATTCTCCATTAGCCTCATCTCCGGTAGCTCTTTCCAGTGATGGCAAACTAGCCGATGTCAAATTTGGCCCAGAAGACATTTTTATAAATAAAGATTTATTGTCACGTGGTCGTGCACATAAATATTGGCAATCTGTGACCCCTTCTGTAAGATACCACCCTGCTTTTTGTTCTTTGTTTTCCTTTGTGACACATATCGAGACTTAGATTGCTCATTTGGATAAGAGCTTGCATATGGACCTACCTGAGCAGACCTCGAGACCACAGGTAAAAAGGCAAGTGTGGCCGTGTATCTGTATTTTACTGCTGAAGAGTTGGAGATGGGATCCTTGAGGCTTGCTGGCTAGTTAAGATAGCTGAATTTGTGAGTGTCAGTTAAAAAAACAAAAAGAGGTAGGGGGCCTCTACTGCTTTCCCAGAGGCTCTGAGTTCAGTTCCCAGCTCCCAACCTCCTGAACTCCAGCTCCAGGGCATCCAGAACCTCTTCTGACTCGCATTCAGACTTGCTTATGCCCCCCTGTGCTGGCTACTCTCTACTTGAGTTATCTAAGAGGAGGGACCCTCAATTGCACAAATTCCTCCGTAAGATCCTGCCGTCAAACATTTTCTTAATTGTGACTGACAGGGGAGGGCCAGCCCATTGTGGGTGATGCTGTACAGGGGCTGGTGGTCCTGTGGTCTATATAAAAAACAGGCCAAGCGGGCCAGGGGGAGCAAGCCAGTAAGCGGCACCCCTCCATGGCCTCTGCATCACCTCTTGCCTCTAGATTCCTGCCCTGTTTGAGTTCCTGTACTGACTTCCTTCAATGATGAATAGCAATGTGGAAGTATAAGCAGAATAAATCCTTGCCAACTTGCTTTTTGGTCATGGTATCACTGTAGCAATAGAAAGTCTAATCAAGACACCACCCCTACATAAATATACGCATTAAAAAAACAAACAAACAAAAAAAAACCATGCTGGACAGCAAAGGAGGAAGACACCAGACATCAATCTCTGGCCTCAACACACACCACCACCACCACCACCACCACCACGAACAACAGAAAACCTGGTATTTTCCTGTCCAGTCACTGTCCCCCCCTATTGCCTCCATTCAATCCTTAGCTCTAGCAAAACAGAAGCCTTTTCTTTCCATTGGCTAGATCAGCAATTCTTAAAACTGTGCTATGCACACAGTAGGTGCCCTGTGCACGAACCACTCAGCTCTTACTTGTTGAAAAGAAGCAGGAGTGAGTTGACCTCTTAGCATATGCAAACACCCCCCCCCACACACACACACACCACATACATTTCTAGGTCACCATACTGTGGTTCTGTATGTGGGGCTGCCTGTGGGAATCTGGAGGTGGGTGGGGTGGGTGGGTGGGAAGAGAGGGGACAAGAAGTCAGCCGGAAGGAGACACTGAGCCTCCTCAGTCCTGTTTCACTCCCCCCACCCAGGCCTAAGTGCCGCCCACACCACCTGATGTAACTATTTTTAGTTCACTGCTCTTGGCTTCAAACTTAGTTCTGCCACCTGATTGCACTTCTTGGCTGAGGAACAATACGGCAAACCCACGTGTGCCAGCACGATACCTCCAAGGCCACCAGGCTTTGCGCTGGAGGCCAAAGTGGGACTCCCGGTGAGGAGGCCAGAGCAGCCCAGGGGCAGGAGGCCCAAGGGCGCAGAGTCAACTGGAACTCTTAGGAGCAGAGGGAAAGAATGAGGAAAGGCTCAGCACACATGCTGCTCTTCCCGAGGACCAGAATTTGGATCCCGGTACCCACATCGGGTGGCTCACAACCGCCTGTTCATTCACATCCATGTGGCGTTCAGTCATAGACACATGAATCAAAATAAAAATAAATCTTAAAACAACAACAACAAAACCCAAAAAGCCCAGGCTCTCCTCACACCATGGATAAACGGACCAACAAGAGTAAGGAACACTGGCGGGCTGAAGGGAGCATCTCTAGGACGGCACATACGACCGAATGTCACTCAAGCAGAAACCGCATGGTGTCTCAAACCGTTAAAGAAGCCCATCTACACCGGAGGAGAGCTCATACCCATGGGAAAGTTCCCAGCAAAGAAACTCTAGTTCGTGCCAGAGTGGAAAAGTGGGAAGGGCACGAACCGCAGTGCGGACTGTAG
Source organism: Apodemus sylvaticus (assembly GCF_947179515.1). Lineage (NCBI taxonomy): Eukaryota > Metazoa > Chordata > Mammalia > Rodentia > Muridae > Apodemus > Apodemus sylvaticus. The sequence continues at coordinate 175,354,126 of NC_067472.1, read as the reverse complement.
AGTGCGGCAGCCAGAGGCTCGGTTGGGTGGCGGTTCTCCGTGCTCTTGCAGGGACCCAGGTTTGGTTTTAAACACCCACGTCAGGTGGGTCACAGCCACTAGTAACTCCAGTTCCAAAGGATCTGCATCCGTGCGGTGCACAGACATAGAAACACTCATAAAATTAACAAACACATCTCGAGAACAAAATGATATGGCTATGATGCGAAACAACCTGAAGACGCCTCAAAAAATTAAAAATGTGTTTACCGTATACCTACCTACCTTTCCCACTCTGCATCTATCTCCAAAGGGATTGGAAGGGGTATCAATACTCTTGCGCGAGTTTACTAAAGTCAAGAGGCAGAAGCAATCCAAATGCCTGTCACCGAGGAACACATAGATAGCCAAGGAGGAAAGGTGATCTACAGCCAGAAACTAAAAATCCAGACCCATTACGTCCCGCTGCCAGGCTTCCTAAATGCAACCGTAGTGAAATACAATCACATTCGGGCTAACAAAATCTAAAATGTATTTTACTATCTGGCCCCTTGTACACGTAAAATGCACAAGACAGCTTGTGCATGAATGTGTCTGACAATCACTCAGGCTCTGTCCGGATGCAACCCCTCACTGCAGTACAGACAGCCCTTAAGAGAGGTCTGGAGCTCTGAACTCAGGAAGGAGCGAGGTACAGGGTAAGAGGTGAGGTTACTGCGGCAGGCAGGGCCTGTCTTGCAGGTGGACAGGCCAATGTGAACATTCTGGAGTTATTACAAGCGTGGCAAGGGAGTGGCACCACCCAGTTGAGTCACTGAGACTTTCTAGAATCTTCCTCTGGAAGAACAGAATTAAGAAAAAAAGAACCCTTAGGTGCCACTTTCTCAGAACCATCTGTTAGGCACAATGTTAAGCACATAGCATAGCTGTCCCCACAAGCCCCTTCACAGTCACCAACCTAGAACCTCAGCCTACCTTCCAGATAAGCTCTGAGCCCAGGAAGAAAAACTTTGGCCCAGGGGGCATTCCTGGAATCTAGCATCTGGGAAGATTAGATAGGAAGGTAGAGAGTTCTGGGTCAATCAGGACTATACGAGACCTTACCTCAAAAAAGCAAAATCTTTTGGGCAACATGGCCCGGAGGGTAATGTAAAGGTGTTCCAATAACTTCTGAAAGACAAGCCTTAGTAAACAACACGCCCCCACCTCCTCCCAAAACAAAAAACAAAACACACACACATACACACAGGATCAGAAGTTCTTAAAGTCCAGAATTACCACCTGATTTAGGTGTCTTTCACCGCATAACACACAGGGTGGCCAGTCCCATCCCGCAGGCCACAATGCCAAACCCCTCCTTCCTTGGCGGGACAGGGTTGACCAGGTCCCAGTGCTCAGGCAACTAACTGGCCTAGCCACTCTAGGCAGCTCTGAGGGCTGACGTGGGCAGGACGCACAGCAAAGGAAGCACTTCAGCTTACAAAAACCGCAGGGATCCTGACCCCAGCACTGATCGCCCCTCCTCCGCGGCCTCTAACCGGGTGGAATCTGATAGCCGCAGTGTTCGGATTCCAAGGCCTGCGCCGTCTCCGGCGAGTGCACACGGTCCACTGTGACTCGGAACTGCCGCTTTCCCTCCTGCTGAGACCTCTCCAGTGCACTCCAGTTGTCCCCTAGGAGAGTCCAGGCCCGGTCCCACACCAATAACTTCCAATAAGAAGAGTCGCGAACTCAAACTTCAGGGTCCCAAATCCAAGACGTCTCTGGCTAAGACTTGGTTCCCGGTTCGGGAGAAGGTGAGGGTAGAGACCCTGCGGAGAACCCTTCCCCGACTCGCGCACAGCCCTGGGGACTCAGTGGCCCTAGAGTCGCAGCTGTCGGCCCCTTCCCAAGGAGCCTTCACAAGTCAACAAACAGCGAGCACCCTCTGCGCCAGTGGAGCCCCAGATGCGGATTCCCGAGGCCACCGCAGCTGCCGACCTGGCAGGGTGGAGGGCGGAAGGGGAGCGCTTCCCCACAGCGTATCCTGCTTACCTCCCGTAGGAACCTCCGCGTCCGCTCAGCGGTCCCCGAACTGGCGCCCGCCAATCCCTGGGCCGCCCACGCCCCCGGGTTCCAATTCCCTGGTCACGCCCCTTCGAGGGGCCTCTGAACCAATCGGAGCCCTGGCACGCAGGCAGGGGCGGAGCCTGCCCGAGTTCCCCTGAAATGTGAGCGGGCGGAGTTGTACCGCTGGATGGTAAACGGGTCAGCGCCGGTGGTGCGTGGGGACGCGGGGCTGATCCCTGGTTACAGTCCGGTTCCCAGCTTTCCTGGCCGCCACACTCAGGACTGAGTCGGCGCGGGTCCGAGGGGCAGTCTGTGAGGGAAGCAGGCATGATGGGGTGGTGGTCCCTCAGATGCCCCTGTTATCATGATGGCTATCTCTTTTCAGCAACTGTTACACACGTTTTATTAAAGACCAACAGAACTTTATAATTTTTTTCCTAGTGGAAAATGTCAAAAGCACACGGGAGGAAATTAGTTTAGTGGACCCCAGGTATTCGTGTGGCTCCAACATGAACAGGTACCCCCGCCCTGGCTGCTGGGGACACTCAGAACTCAATTCCAAGGCTGCTTTCCCGTCTCCCCTGCCCCCACGCAATCCTCATCCACTGTCTTCTTCTGGTTCCTAAAAACCGCTGGGCTGGTTTCACTACCACCCTTCACCCTCTCCCTCCTTTGTCATTCCAGTGTAGCCTCCTCAGAGAGGTCTCCTTGGCTACAAAACAGCAGTTCTCAACCGCATACATTTTAAATTATTGTCTTGTTGTTATTCTTGTTGTTATCCCTGACTGGCCAGAAATTCTGTAATGTAGACCAGGCTGTCCCTGAACTCATAGAAGCCTTGCCTCTGTCTACTGTGCTGGGTTAATAATATTAGTCTATAGTGTTTGTGTTGCCAAATTGGTTACACTGAAGAGGGACTAGCTCTGATTAGCCTAGTGGCTGCTGGGCCAAGACCAAATTGGGGAGGGGGTATTGGGGGGTGTTGGGAGGGAGGGGGAGAACAAGAAGGTTTGGAAAGGGATTGTGTGGCCCTCTGGTGTTGGAGTTAGGGGCAGACCCTTCCCTAAACTGTCCCTTAATCCCTACCATCCCCACATCCTTCCCCCATCAGCACTTACTGAACAATTCTTTTAGGCTTGAAGTTTGTTTAAACATTTACAAAATGCACTGCTGTGAACATTTCTGATGGGAGAAGTCACACAAAAAAATTGAGACTTTTAGTCCTCCTCCTCCCTCCCCCTCCCCCGCCCCATCAGTAGTGAGATTCAAACTCAAGACCTCACACACTAGAGAAGCACTCTACCAATGAGATATATCGCCAACCCTGACCTGATTTTAGCTCATCTTTAATCAGAAGATTTGGTCGTCCGGGTGTCATATGCCTGTGATCTCAGCACTCAGGAGGCCAAGGCAGGAGAACTGAGTTTGAGGGCAGCCTGAGCTACCCTCAATCAAGTCAGTCAATCAAGGATTTGGAAATATTGGTCTATTTCTGCTGAGGTTTAGTCTTTTACAAGGTCTGGTTGCCTCCAGGGATGGATGACAGCACATGCCCAAGTGGCTCTATGTAACCTTGTCCCCAACTTATCCCTGACTGGTGAATAAAGCTGCCCACAGCCAATAGCTGGGCAAAAGAGAGACAGGCATCGTCTTGAGTTCCTGGCTTTGGGGTCAAGGAGACCACAACCAAGAAAAGGAAGTGAAAAAAAACCCAGAGAAGACGCGCCAGGGGGTAAGAACCTTAAAATAGTCTCCGTGTGGGACAGCTAGTTGGAGTTGAGAGCAGCCCAGACAAAACATTGCAAATTATATAACTGAATTATTATAATATTATGTAGCATAGAGGATAGATATATGCCCAGATCTTGTGCTGGTTAAAGCGTATTATAAATATAAGGGTTGTATGTGTCCTTTATTTGGGAATTAATGGTCGAAGTTGAGGTAGAAACCCAGGATTGGGATTAAAAATATTCAACAACATATTTCTCCACAGCAAGTTGTCCTCTTTCGATGGAGCTCAGATTCTACCGTCTACTCCAGGCCCAATACTCTCTAAGATTTCACTCTAGGCCTCTCCTACTCATGGATGCATCCAACTCAGATTTTTGGTTGGAGGTGTAGCCACACTCTCCACTGTCCAGAGGGAAAAGACAGGGTCTGAAGCCCCCTAGACTAGGATGTAACTCTTCCCAGAGTGTTAGGACAAAGCCTGGCTCTGAGTTTCCACTGCATAGGCTGGGCCACCACCCCTCCTTAGCAAGGAGGAACTTCTCAGGGAGAAATGGAGGTGACCAGGGTGAGGACGGCCCCTGCAAGGGCGGATCAGTTTTATTTGTTCTTGCATCTTGGCATCCAACACAGGACCTGGCAGTGAGGGGCTGTCTGGAGGAGGGACTCTAAAAGACCAGATGCTGGAGTCAGGAAACTCCTCCAGGCTTGTTCCCCTGGTGATTCAGGGCCCAGTTAGAACTCAGTACCCACCATCTCAGAACCCCAGCATCTCCTGGATGGGTGGGAAATCCCCTGTAGCAGCTTAAGCAGACTGGTCAGCTACCCACCCCTTGGTGGTGGTGGGGGGCTGGCTGTGGGTGGGGAGGCCTGAGTGGAGGGCTCCCTCCCTTCTCCAAGGAAGAGAACAAACTTGTGACTCAGGAAAAGGCAGAAGTTGAGTCAGCCAAGCCACAGCTATGGAAAAAATGAAGTTTCCTGGAGACCTTTTCTGCTTCCCTGGCTAAAAAAGTCCTTTCTGGGAAAAGCTGGTTTCCAGACTATGGGGACCAGGGAGTTGGGGAAACCCCCCAAGATCAGGAGGCCCAAGCTAGTTTTTTGTTATGCTTTGTTTTTGCAAATCCCTGTGTGAAAAATCAAGTTGTATTGAATACCAAATGTTATGCGCCTAACACTACATTATCTTGTCTTTCCTTACTGTAAGCCAGCTATTTCCTGTGTTGAGCTCAAGAAGCAGAGGGTGGGGGATGTAGCCTCCTCTGCCCCACCCCCTCCGCACTCCGTGGAAGCGCTGCCTCCCATGCTCAAGATCCTGGGTTCCATCCCAGGGAAAAAAAACCACCAACATACTTAGGGGTAAAAGAAACAAAATCTTAATCCTTGGAGAGCTGGAGAAGGGTCTTGGCAGTGGAGCGCTTCTGTGCAGGGTCCTGATCCCAGAACCACACAAAAAACCATTTAATAACTGGTAAATCTAAGTCAGGGTCAGGCAGTAAGCATTTGGGGCTTAGCAAAGGGGTCTCTGGGCCCAGCACACTACAGAGTGAAAGCGGTCCCGGGTAACACGGAAACAGGCATGAGTATGGACACGGGCATTTGAATTTACTATAATTTTAACCTGTTATGAAGCATTCTTTCATATTTTCTTTCCGTGATAGTCTGTATATGCTCAGCCCAGGGAGTGGCACTAGTAGGAGGTGTGGCCTTGTTAGAGTAGGTTTGTCACTGTGGGGGTGGGTTTGAGACCCTCATCCTAGCTGCGCAGAAGTCAGTATTTTCCTAGCAGCCTCCAGATGAAGATGTAGCATTCTCAGCTCCTGTGCCATGCCTGCCTGGATGCTGCCGTGCTCCCACCTTGATGATAATGGACTGAGCCTCTGAACCTGTAAGCCAGCTCCAATTAAATGTTGTCTGTATAAGAGTTGCCTTGGTCATGGTGTCTGTTCACAGCAGTAAAACTCTAAGACACGTTTCAACCCCTTAAAAATGTGGAAGTTTCTCTCAGCTCATGGTTATTGTTGTTCCGATCCACTGGGGGAGGGGAACAGAGATTTAGTCTCAATTCAAGTTGAGATTAAATGAATTTATTTTTACTGCTAGCAGAAAGATTACAGCCTTAGAGCCAAAACACCACTCCGGGTAGCAGAGGGGTCAAGGTGAGGCTTTATGACAAACATCAGAAAGGGGTCATTGCAGCAAGTCATAGAGTCCACAGCTGGCCAGGAAAAGTGTTTGGCTTCTCAGGTGGTTCTCACTTTCCTGCTATATAGTGATTTAAAGACCGTCTCATCTCTTTCTCACAGCCATAAGCAGGTTTTACAGAGGCCAAGGCAGCGAGCGGCTAATATGTCTCACCCGCAAGCCACTGGGGTCTCCCAGGCATGGCAGAGCAACAGGGATTCCTGGCTACAGAAGGGGGATCTGTGTAACTTACCTAGGTCTGAGCACTGACGGGTCTAAGACTGGAGTAGAGCAGTTCATTTCTGGGCAGGCAAAAGCACAGGGCTGTCCGGTTCGGACTTCCTGCCATGTCCCGATGTTATATAAAACAGGTCCCCGTTACTTTGGTTTTTAAGACGCTGGGTGAGTATAAAAAGTTCAGAGCAAAATGTTGGGAAAGCAGGGGTTTGGTTTTTTTGTTTGTTTGTTTTTTAAGTGGGTACGGTGACTCATGCCGATAATCTCTATACTTGGAAGGCTGAGGCAGGAGGATAGCACATTCTAGGACAGCCTAGGAAACTTAGTAAAACTGCTTGAGAAATAAAACAAACCCAAAGGCTTGGGCGTGGCTCAGTGCACTTGCCTGGCACTCACAGGGAATAAGGACCAGGCTTTTGCCCCCAGCACGTGGGTAGGGTGAAGAAAGTTACGAGAATGGGGGGGGGGCGCGTTTGGGAAAGATTTCAGTTGTGATGGCTGAGAGCATGGATTTTATGAATGGAGAGATAACTCAGTGGTTAAGGGCGAGACCTTACAGACCTGCCCTCCCATCCCAATTACGGAGGCAGCATGGTAGCAGGCAAGCCAGCATGACACTGGAGCAGCAGCAGGGAGTTTTCCTATTGAAACAACAGCCACAAGACAGACAGACAGACAGACAGACAGACAGACAGAAAATAGTGTGGGCATTTTAAGCCCCAGAACCTACCTCTGGTCACATACCCACATACACCTTAATCCTTCCTAAGCAATTCCAGTAAATACAGAAGAAGCATTCAAATATGAGACCATGGGGGCTATATTTATTCAAACCACCATACTCCCCAAGGCCAGAGGCAGCCTCATGCATCTTCCTAAGAAACCAGGCGGGGCTACAAAGGGCTACGTCATGACTGTTAAATGAATGAGTGACCCAAGTGGAACTTTGTGGAGCGTGCTATCAGAGACCTTGTGGATTTATTCTGAGCAATTAGGTGTGTCTGGTGCTCTGTGCCTGACGCCCCGGGGATTATATTTACCTGTGCCATTACCTTCCTTCTTCTGGAGTGTGTTTTATAAAGCGTTCTTTGTTTTCATTTCTCGTTCTACTTCTCTGGCATCAATGAGGCCTCAAGGGGAAACCCAGTGTGGATGGGCACAGTAGCCAGATTACACACAGGAGAACACACACATAAAAGATAAATGCTTTACAGTTGGGTGGGTGCAGATGTGGTCTGTCAGCACAGCCTGGGTTTGCACTGCTTTTCTTTTTTTTTCCTTTTTTTTTCTTTTCTTTTTGGTTTTTTTGAGACAGGGTTTCTCTGTGTAGCCCTGGCTGTCCTGGAACTCACTCTATAGATCAGGCTGGCCTCGAACTCAGAAATCCACCTGCCTCTGCCTCCCAAGTGCTGGGATTAAAGGTGTGTGCCACCATGGCCTGGCAGCACTGCTTTTCTTGAGGTCATCTCTTGAAACTCAGTCTCTTTGTCTTTTATTTCTGCTCATATATAGGGAGGGGCTGTGTGAGTGTGAGTGCCCAGGTAAGCCAGACAAGGGAATTAGATCCCCTGGATCTGGAGTAACAGCACCTAAACTGGAAGAGAATGCTGGGAACCAAACTCTGGTCCTCAGAGAACCCTGTATTAGTCAGGGTTCTCTAGAATCACAGAACGTACGGGTAGTCTCTATATAGTAAGGGAATTTGTTGACTTGAAGTTTGTAGTTCAGCTCCCCAACAATGGTCAGCAGCAGCTGTGGATGGAAGTCCAAGGATCTAGTAGTTGCTCAGTCCCACAAGGCAAGCAGGCAAAGAAGAGAGAGAGTGTGAATCTTCCTTCTCCCAATGTCCTTAGGTAGGTCTCCAGCAGAGGGTGTGGCCCAGATTAAAGGCATGTGCTACCATACTTTTAATCCCAGATGATCTTGAACTCTGAAATCTCCCTGTCTTAATCTTCTGGAATTCATAGCCACTATGCCTCAAGATCTCCATGACAAGATCCAGGTCAGAAACTTGTGTCTCTCAACCTCTAGATTAGGATCACAGGTGAACCTTCCAATTCTGGATTATAGTTCATTCCAGATATAGACAAGTTGACATCCAGATATAGCCACTACAGGCTCTAACCCTGTGGAATTATGAGCCAACAAATTAAATGCTTTCTTTTATAAGTTATCTTGGTCATGGTGTCTCTTTACAGCAATACAAAAGTAACAAGACTGGGAGTTCACGGTCAAAACATATTAACCTATGAGCACACATTCATCCGTGAGAAAACGGAACAGGAAGGCTGTGTGTGTGTGGGAGGGGGAGCAGGTACCCCACCACGACCATCTATTTTGGAGACCTGTGTTCATTTTATGATCATTGAGACTAGATATATGACACTTAATGGAAGAAGCACTTATTTCAGTGCTCGGTGTCCGGGAGTCCTAGTCTGTCTGGCAGGAAAACATGGCAGCAGGAGGGGCTGTCAGCCCATGGGGGTGGGAAGCTCACAGCGGAGGCTTGTTCATATCCAACTATAAAGCAGAAAGCAGGATAGGAGGAAGCCAGAGATAGTGTCCCCAACAGTCTGCTCCCAGTGACCACTTCCTCTGACTCGGTTTCATCTTCCCAGGTTGCACTTACTTCTCTCCACAGCACATTTCCGAGTATTCAATACAAGAGCATAAGGGTTGTTCTGGACCCAGACCATGAGGAAAACCATCTTGGCATTGGAAGGTTAGCCTTGGGTACTTAGCTGTTAAAAGAACCCACCTGCTACATTTAAGGCAAGAACAGGAATTTTAGAGGCCATGGGCAAGAAAGCGTGAGAGACAAAACAAAAACAAAAACAAAAAACCAAACCAAACCAACAACAAAATAAACAAACACAAAAAACCTAGCACATGACCCACAGTAGTGGGTCATGACCCCAATACCCCTTTTAAAGGAGTCACCTAAGACCATCAGAAACCACAAATATTTATGTTACAATTAGTAACAATAGCAAAATTAAATCTATGAAGTAGCAACAAGAATAATTTATGGTTTAGGGGTCACCACAGCATGAGGGACTTTATTAATGGGTTACAGCATTAGGAAGGTTGAGAACCATGGGAACAGAAGAAAGAGGGCTGGGGGAAGAATCTGGCAGGAGGCCCATCGAGATGGCTCACCGGTTCAGAACACTTGCTATCTTCTTTAGGACCAGAGTTCAGTCCTCGGCACCCATACCAGGCACACCCACACGTAACCCAAGCCCCAGAAGATCTTGCACCCTCTTGGGCACCTGCACCCATAAAACAACCAAACAACAGGGATGGATGGTATTATGTCTTAAATTACCTCCTCAGATTCCCAAAGCTCCTAGCACGTTACCCAATCTTTCCTTGGGGTGTGGTTTGGGGGGGCACCAGTTGTTACAAGCAACCTTTGAGAAGGGCAATATGGTAGCATGAATCATGGAAAAAGCAAGCAGGCCCTCCAGCTGGCTGGTCCACTTCTAGAAATTTATCTTTTTTTTTTTTTTTTTGGTTTTTCGAGACAGGGTTTCTCTTGTGTAGTCCAGCCTGTCCTGGAAATCAGTCTATAGACCAGACTGGCCTTGAACTCAGAAATCCACCTGTCTCTGCCTCCCAAGTGCTGGGATTAAAAGCCTGGGTCACTACTGCCCAGCCTATCTTTGATATACTTATTCTTGTTCAAAAGGATATAAACATTTGTTAATTTAGAGCAACACTGTTTACAGTAGACAGCCTGAAGCAGTCCACCCACTCACCCACGGGGAGGGGAGGGCAAACTGACTTATGTCATATGTGTGCTCACTAGGAATAGCCTACTGCAGCAAAAGAATGATCAGTCACTGTGTCTGCCATGGGAAAACTTACTTCCAACACATGGAGTGAAAAGATACACTGATGGGTAAATGCAAGTGTGTGTGTGTGTGTGTGTGTGTGTGTGTATAAAATACTACTGGGAGCTGTCAAAGTGGCTCAATGGGTAAAGGTGCCTCCCTCCAAGTCTGAGGACCTGAGTTTGATCCTTGGAGCTCACGCAGTGGAAGGAGAGAATGACTCTTACAAATTGTCTTCTGACTTGTATATGCATGCTGTGGCATGGGCACAATCCTGAAAGAGAAAATCAATAAATACATGTTTTTAAAAGTTACTACTGTTTGGAGTGCTTGCCTCTGAAGGGACAAAATGGGTGGCTTGAACCTGGAGGAAGAGTAGCAACATTTTATTGTGTGCCCTATGACATTGTTACATTGGCTGGACCCTTGTCACACTGAATGAGAGTAGCACATGAAACCTTGGGGATAATGTGGACATGACAGGCTGTGGTTCTTCAAAGTTGTTATTTTATGTGTATGGGTGTTTTGCCGGCCCGTATGTCTGTCTATGCATCTTGGGTGTTCCTGGTGCCCTTTGAGGCCAGAAGAGGGTATTGGATCCCCTGAAACTGCAATGTGATTTCTGGTAACCAAACCTAGATCCTCTGCAAGAGCAGTAGGTACGCTTCACGGCTGACACATCTGAACTGTCAACACAAAATACAAAAGTGTGTGGCTTTTAAAGTAAGGTCACTAAAGTTCCCTCAGAACTTCTGAGTCATGACATTCCCAAGGAGTTTTAGGGAAGGAGAGGTCCATTCGGGAGGAAAAGAGCTTCATGCTAATAGCTGGCATCCCTTGACAGCTATGTGAACTGGTTACTGTTGTTTTTGTTATAACCTTGTCACCCGGGGAAAGAGGAACCTTGGCTGAAGAATTGCTTCTATCAGATTGGGCTGTGACCATGTCTATGACAAGTTATGATTGATTGATGTGGGAGGGTTCAGCTCTCTATGGGCAGCACCATTTCTAGGCAGGTGGTCCTGGGTTATGTAGGAAAGCTAGCTAAGTATGAGCCAGTGGGTAAGCCAAAAAACTGTGGCTTATGTTCCTGCCCTGACTTCCCTCAGTGATGGACTGTGAGCTGGGACTGTGAGCTGAAATAAACCCTTTCCTCACCTGAACTGCTTTTGATCATGGCGTTCATCACAGCAACGGGAAAGCAAACTGGAACAGGCACTTTGCAGGATGACAATCAGTTCTAGAAAGTGTTGGGTGACTGCAGTCCAAATTAATAGCTCAGCAGGGATCATGTGAGAGAGACGTGGTGACAGAACTAAGCTACTAAGAATAGCTAAGCCACTCCCTGTTTCTGACACCCAGAAACTGTGTGCTGTCATAAATGTTCGTTGGTTTCCGCCACTCAGTTCTGTAGCAACTTAACTCATATTCTATTTTAGAATATTATATCTTTTGCTTTTGTTCATGCTTTGGTGCATCTAGTGATAATCCCAACATTAACCCAGTACATGTGATGACTGTGTAGGACTGGAAACTCAAGGTCACTGCAGCTGACTAGATGTGAAGTGTGGATGAGAATCACCATAGGACGCATGAGCGTAAGAAGGAACTCCACTCAAGAACCAGGAGCTGTGGAAGAGGATGCTGACTTCTCTCTCTCTCTCTCTCTCTCTCTCTCTCTCTCTCTCTCTCTCTCTCTCTGTGTGTGTGTGTGTGTGTGTGTGTGTGTGTGTGTGTTAGGTGAATCTTTGCAGTAGATAGATTCATGGCTGAAGGTTTTAATTAGCTGCCTATAGCCCTCACAGACTGTTTTTTTTCCTTTTTCTTTTTGCTAATGCATTGAAGTTTAGAAATCGGAACCTGGCAATGATTCACCAGAATAATTTCAACTATAATGTCAATGATTCCAAGTGTCAGCAGTGTATAGAGGAGTTGTGCTCATAGACGTTACCTCAGGAAGTGTACACAGGCACAAATACATTGTAAAAGCCATTTGGTAGTATCCATTGAAGCTTAACTCACCTTCAGAAATTCTGCTGCTTAGAGAAAAATTCAAAAGAAGTGGGAGTGGGGCTGGAGAAATTCCTCTTAGTGGTAGAGTATTGGGAGCTTGTCCAGAGGACTAGGGTTTGGTTCCCAGCATCCACAAGGTGACTCACAATTGTCTGTCACTCCAGCTCCACAGGACCTTATGCCCTCTACTGGCCTTCATAGGTACCAGGTAAACAAGTCATAGGTGCATATAAAACACCTGTTCGTGGGGAGGTTTGGCCAGCAACTGACCAATGCAGATGTGGATGCTTGGAGCCAACCATCAGACTGGGCTCAGGGACCCTGGTGGGGGAGCTGGCAGAAGGACTGGAGGAGCTGACAGGGATTGCAGCCCAATAGGAAGAACAACATCAGTTCTTCCTGTGCTCCCACCCAGTGCTCCCAGGGACTAAACCACCAACCAAGGAGTGAGCAGGGAGGGATTCATGGCTCCAGATACATAGATAGCAGAGGGTGACCTTGTCTGACATCAATGGGAAGAAAGGTCCTTGGTCCTGTGGAGGCTTGATGCCCCAGAAGAGGGGGATGCTGGAGGGGTGGGGCAGGAGAGGGTAAGTGGGTGGGGGAGCACTCTCATAGAGGCAAAAGAGAGAGAAAAGAGGGGAGGTTGTGGGATGGGGGCTTGTGGAGGAGTAACTGGGAAGTGGGATATCATTTGAGATGTAAATGAATGGAATTATTAATAAAAAGCAAAACAAATAACCCACCCATACACATAAAATAAAAATAAATAATATTCTATATGTCAGAACAGAAACTTGGGAATCAAAATTTTAAAAGAGTCATTTAAAATACTATCAGATGAAATATTTGATAAGTCTAATAGTAAAAATAAATTCTAGATTTATATCTTAAAACCAGAAAACTCTGATAAAAGAAATCCAAGAGGATCCAAGAAATTGAAGAGCTGTCATATAATATAGACTGGAAGATACTGTTAAAATCTCTGTTGTTCTCAACTTGAACAGTGTATCCATCAAACATCAATTTTACCTAAATCCTCAGCAGGAATTTATTTCATGGGAACACCAGTTGATTCTAAAATATGTGGAAAGTAGAACCACCAAACATTTCAGAAAGGGAGAAAGGGGGCAGGGAGATGGCTCAGCTACTAACGCTTTCTGCCTTTGCAGAAGCACTTACATGGAAGCTAACTGTTACTTTAGTCCCAGGGGATTCAACACTAAAAGTCACACATATAAATTTAAAATACCAACCAGTTTTTACATTTTTTGTTTTGTTTTGTTTTATGAGACAGGGTTTCTCTGTATAGTCCTGGCTGGCTTCGAACTCAGAAATCTGCCTGCCTCTGCCTCCCAAGTGCTGGGATTAAAGGCATGCGCCACCACTACTCAGCTTAAATTTATTTTAAAGAAAGAAAAAGGCTGAGTGGAAAGTTCACACATACCTTTCTCTAAAACTATAGATATTAAGATTCTCTCTCTCTCTCTCTCTCTCTCTCTCTCTCTCTCTCTCTCTCTCCCTTCCTCCTTGTTCTACTCCTCCCCCCTTTTATGGGACAGTTTCTCACTGGCTGTTCTGGAACTCTTTATGTATACCAGGTTAGCTTCAATCTTACAGAGATCCACCTTCCTCTGCCTCCTGAGTGCTGGTATTAAAGTCATGCGCCACCACACCCAGCCTCATTGAGATGTTTCGAAAAAATACATTGTCCACAGAACAGACTCTCTAAAAATAGCCCTCCATGAACATGATTAATTATTTTCAACAAAACCATGACATCTGTGCCCTACTTTATATGAAAACTGGCTCTGAGTGGCCAGTAAGTCATTTCTTCTAGGTTGGTTTTTAAAACCCATTTCATTGCTCACTGACCTAAGTAGATGAATGGTTTTCTTACAGGACATTGGTTGCAGATTTATGCCCTGAACAAAGATGGAAGTCATGGTCAATTCCAGTTTCCTGGTATTAAATACATTTCAGCCCTTGTGGGCAGAATGAATTGTGTCCTGGCAGCATATAGAGGCGTTGCTACATTGGTCCTATTCTTTAATATACTTCAACTCTGAAAGCAACATATGTGTATTCTGGAATGTCTGGCCACCTCTGTCAAGTCCAATGCCCAGAGAAGTAGATGCCAACTCCTTGTAATGCTCAATCCGTGCAATATAGTGTGAACCTGGGAAAATATTTTATTTATCTGTGGGTATATCTATGGGAATGAATGTATGCATTCATTTTCATGGCTATGCTGGAGGCCAGCAAACTCTAGCTATGTTCCTATCTCTTTCTCCAATGGCCCTGCTGAGGTTATTATAGACATGAGAGGGATTCCCAGTGTGGGTTTGAATAGAATGGCCCCACAGGCTCATATATTTGAAAACTTAGTCACAGTTGGCAAAGAAACTTTTTAAATGATTCGGAGGTGTGGCCTTGTTGGAGAAGGTGTGACACTGGGGGTGGGCTTTGAGGTTAGCTCTCTCTGCCTCCTGCTTATGGATCAAGATGTAAGCCCTCAGTTACTGCCCCAGCACCATGCCTGCTTGCCTAGTCTATGCTCCTTGCTATGATGGTAATGGTCTCATCTCTGAAACAGTAAACTAAACCCCTGAATAAAAACTGTTTTATAAGCTGTCTGGGTCACAATGTTTTAACATAGCAATAGAGAATTAATTTAGGCACCTGGCTTGTTGCATGGGTACAAGGATCCAAACTTTTGGATCTTATAATTGCACTGCAAGTGTCCTTAACTACTGAGCCATCTCTCCAGCCTCGTGTCATCTATAATGTCTTGAATGGTGGTAATGTAAAACACAGCTCTTGGTGCAAAAGGAAAGAGTAGTAGTTTGTTCTGAGCCAAATACTAGTGACCTTGGCCCAAAAGCATAGATTCAAGTTAGCCTGAAAGGCACATTCCCTAATGGAAGTGTTTGTCTAACCCGTTGAATTCTGATTCCAGGCTGTAGACTCAGAGATAAACCATCATCTTAAACACGAAGTCTCCTTAAATTCTAGGGACAACCAACCCTGACAAACCTGGACAATTATCCACAACAGGGAGGCTCCACCAAGGGGCCAGAGGTGATCACCTCCCCGATCTAGAATAATTCCCTGAAGGCTTGACACGTCGGTAGCAATCGGGAGATAAGGATTTGTTCGAATCTGGTAGAACCAGAATGGAAGCAAGATCAACCAGACCACACCCTGCTTGGACCAGTTAACTATGTAGAGCTCTGCCCTAGTTCCTTCTGTGTTCAATCCCAAAGCTCACAGCTTTACCCTGAAGATGGATGCTGTATCTTTGTGCCTCTTCATCTGCTCTCCCCATTGTAGCCCTGCTGAATAAGTCTCTTCTCTCTGCTTTTCAAAATTGCTTTGTCTTTAACCCTTTTCACGTTTACACATTTATTGCATGTATGTTTGCACATGTGCATGTGTGTGAGCATGCCCCTGCCATAGCCACATGTGGAAATTGTGGACAGCTTGCAGGAGTCAGTTTTCTCCTTCTACCACGTGGGTTCCAAGGATCATGCTAAGGGCTTCAGGGTCCGTGGCAAGGGCTTTGATTTGTTGTGGTTGTTCAGATGGTATATATGCTTCATAGGCTCCTGTGTTCGGACACTGTGTTTCAGTTGGTGGCACTGTTTTGGGGAGATTATGAAACTTTTAGGGGTAAGGCCTTGCAGAGGAAGTACATCAAGTGGGTGGGCCTTGAGGGTTTATTACCCTCCATCTCTGGTCTGCCATCTCTGCTCCTCATGTGCCATTGGGATCTTTCAGCCCCATGCTCCAGGCAATGGCTGCTACTTCTCCTCTGCCATTAGGACACTCTCCCTCTGGAACCAGAAGCCCAGATAAACTTTCTTCCTTTCACTGTTTTTAGTTACGGTCCTGCAGGATTCCATCCCTTCATAGTCACAGAGTTCTTGTCAGTCATGTAGTCTGTAGGACTTAACATGTGACGGTCCCCGCAAGCTAAGCCCAGCCATCCTCAGTGGGACCTTTCAAGAGACAAGTAATAGTAAAAAGTAGGGAAAGGAGAATGCATTTAGCATGACACTCTGGGCAGAGAAACAGAAGTCCAGTGACTCCCGGCCCCAACTTCCTCAGGATTCCTGAAGTGAGACTGAGTTTTAAATAGAGGTCTAGAAGTACGCATACCTAAGTAGTCCTGGTCAGGAATCCCGCCTACCATTGGCTTGTCATTGCCTCATTTTCGATTCCTGCAAGGTGGTCTCACATGTTGTTGGAACTGAGTAAATCTCTTCTTAGGAGACAAATTCATCTTCCAGGTTTTGGCCTTTTCTTCCTCCAATTCCTCCAAGGTGACACTCTTGCGGAGACTGGAATTTCTTGCAAGGTTTTGTCTCAATACCTGGTAGCCAGAGGAAGGAGTGTCCATGGCTCTCTGGACTGTCTCAGTTCC
The DNA here is from genome assembly GCF_947179515.1 of Apodemus sylvaticus. Lineage (NCBI taxonomy): Eukaryota > Metazoa > Chordata > Mammalia > Rodentia > Muridae > Apodemus > Apodemus sylvaticus. The sequence continues at coordinate 175,337,677 of NC_067472.1, read as the reverse complement.
TGTCTAGCCTGAGACTCCCTGTATAGAGCATATCCTGACCTTGAACTCAAAGAGATCTGCCAGTCTCTGCCTCCTGAGTGCTGGGAGTAAACGTGAGCCATTTGGCAGGCCTCCATTCCATTCTTGTCTTCTGGTATCCATTCCTGGCCCCGCCCACCCCCAGCCTCACCCCCACCTCTGCTCAGTTTGGGCTGCTCTAATTTACTTCCTGTCTTTCTCTATTTCAGCCATTTTCCTTTTGACCCTTTGTTTGCTGTTTGTTTGTTTGTTTGTAGTCAGTGTTTTGCTGTACACCTCAGGTTGGTCTTGAACTAAAGATCTTCCTTGTCTCAGCCTCCCATGAGCGGGGATTGACAGGCCTACGGCCACACCTAGCTCCATCTCAGCTGTTTTGTGAGGTAGCTACAGTCTTTTTTTTACTTTTATCTTTATCTCTTTCACAGATCCAGGATGGTTTTGGATAGGATAACCCCAACCCCAGACAGTAAAGCTCTTTCCCCTGGAAAGTTAGGAGGGCAGGATTCTTCTGAGAGAATATGCCACAGGCCTGTAATCCCAGCTAACTAGGAGGTTGAGGCAGGAGGATTAAAGGTTCAAGACCCAAACAACAGGGTAGTTTAAGGGCAGCTGGAGCAACTTGACAAGATCTTGTTGCAAAATGAAGCATGCATGAAACTTTGAATTTCATTCCTGACACTGCAAACAAACCTCTGATAGGGCAGCCCAGTCTCTGTAGCATTAATGAGTTGAAGCTACATGGAAAATGGGGATGGCTTTTGGGCGGGAGAGGAGAAAGCTTGTAAAGTGAGAGTTTTTACACCTGCTGCATAGCTCTTTGCTGTAACATCTCATTTCTGTGTACATGCCTCCCCCACCACCACTTCATTTAATGATGTTAACCTCTCTTCAGAAGAGGGCTGCCCATGGGATCCCATACAGCATGCATGTGTAGACAGGTGGACAGAGGGTAGATCAGGCCTTGGCATCTGTCATTTCTCTAGGCAATGAACAGCAGCCTCTGGGGCCTGAGGACTTTCACCACCCCAGTGAGATGAAACTGGAAATGTTCATCTTGCCTTAACTCCAGGGAAAAATCATCTCATCATATTCTGAGCTGATCTGAGGCACTCCTGTGGACCGAATGCATCCCCACAGCCCAGGAATGGCTTCATGGGGCAGCAGCCAGGTCCTGTCAAGTCTTTATTGTTTAATTAAAAACAAATTTCCAAGTAATTACTTTTTTCATTGTTATTGATTGATTGATTGATTGGTTGATTGTTACTTTGGCGTAGAACCTTTAGTCCTTCTCATATGCAGGGTCTAGGTTTAAAAGATAGCAACAGGAGGCTGGGGAGATGGCTCAGCAGTTAAGAGCGTCAACTGCTCTTCCAGAGTTCAACCATGGTGGCTCATATCCAGCTGTAATGGGATCTGATACCCTTGTCTGGTGTGTCTGAAGACAGCTACAGTACACTCACACACATGAAATAAATCTTAAAAAAAGAAAAAGAGAATTTAACCAGGAAGTGGCAGTGCATGCCTTTAATCCCATCACTTGGGATGCAGAAGCAGGCAGATTTCTGAGTCCGAGTCCAGCCTGGTCTACAGAATGAGTTCCAGGACAACCAGGGCTACACAGAGAAACCCTGTCTCAAAAAACCAAAAAAATAAAAATAAAAGAGGAAGGGGAACCCGTTGCATGGATATGGGACAAGTATAATGGGCTGGATATAATCAGTGTCTTAACTAAGACAGGCAGTGTCTTAGTTAAGGTTTCTATTGCTGTTATAAAACACTGGGACCCAAAACCAAGTTGGGGAGATAATGGTTTATTTGGCTTACACTTCCTGATCATAGTTCATCATTAGAGGAAGTCAGGACAAGAATTCAAGCAGGGCTGAAACCTGGAGGCAGAAGCTGATGCAGAGACCGTGGAGAAGTGCTGCTTACTGGCTTGCTTCCCCTGGCTTGCTCAGCCTGCTTTCTTATAGAACCCAGGACCATCAGCCCGGGGATGGCACCACCCATCATGACCTGGACCCTCCCCATTGATCACTAATTGAGAAAATGCCTTACAGCTGGATCTCATGGAGACATTTCCTCAACCGAGGCTCCTTTCTCTGTGACAACTCTAGCTTGTATCAAGTTGACACACACAACCATCCAGTACAGGTATGATATGCATTTATGAAAATATTGTAGGGCTGGAGAGATGGCTCAGCAGTTAAGAGTACTGACTGCTCTTTTGAAAGTCCTGAGTTCAAATCCCAGCAACCACATGGTGGCTCACAACCATCTGTACAGCTAGCTACAGTGTACTCATGTACATAAAAAATACATATTAAAATATTATAATGAGACCCATTCTTTTACACAATTATTAAATGTCAATAAAAAGTGAAAAAGTAAAGGAAGCACGCCAGTGTTAGGAGCAAACACAAGATGGCTGTTCAACTGCACAGAGGGCGGTGAGAGGAGGAAGCCTCAGTCAGCCACTCTGGGAGCTGTGCTGGCCCGTTTGAGTCTTGGTCATTTTAGGTTGGGTTGACCTCCCATGACTCTGTGTGACACATCGAGAGCTATGAAGAGTGAAGCTGGACAATTGGTACTTATTAAAAGATATCATCCCTCGGTCCCATTCCCAGGGTCATTGTCACTACTCTGGGCTGTGACAAGCCATCAGAATGTCACTACCCTAATGATGTTCTTAAGTCCTTTACCTGCCCAAAGCCAATCGCGAGCTACTTAGTGTCCTCCTGCAGTTGTAGAGGGCAGCGTGGGTACCTATCAAACTGTGCCAGCACCTGCTTGTGCCTGTCAAAGGGTAGTTTGGCATGTGGGAGGCTACGGCCTGAGACCCTGGCCTGCTTCTGCTTGCCAATTAAGAAGGGATCAGAGTGGACAATGGAGCTATCTAGTCTGGGGTGCCTGTCACTTGGAGTATGCAAGAAGGGTGTCACAAAGAGTGTGAGTGGATGGCACCACTGAAGGGCACAGACTCTGAGGTTGTGGTGTCATATATAAGTTTTGGGCTTTATCCGTAGCTCCTGCCTGACTCATAAACTCCCCTGCAAAGGCAGGCCACAAAAGTAGAATTTCTTTCCCACAGACAGGCCATAGACACTGTGTGTTGGAGGATTGCCTTGATGAAACCTCCTAGCCTATCGTTGGTCCATTCTAGGTCATAACAGCCTCCTATCTCACAGCATCCTCTTATCTCTTATTGTTTGGCACTACTTAGCCTAGGCTGGCTTTGAACTCATAATCTTCCTGCTTCAGTCTCCTGAGTGCTGGAATTGTAGATGTGTATTACCATACTTGGATAACAATCCAGTATTGGATGAAAACGTTCTTATTTTTAATGCTGATTTGTGGTTTTTTGTTTTGTTTTATTTTGTTTTTTGTTTTTGGTCTTTTTGAGACAGGGTTTCTCTGTGTAGCCCTGGCTGTCCTGGTCAATCTGGCCTTCTCTCTTTGTCTTCTTTTTCCTCTTCTCTCCCTTTCTCTTTCCTCTTGGTCCCTGTCTGTGGTTCCACCCTCAGCACAGTAACCCCACACACCTCTAGTCTCCCCAGTAATTGGCTGTCTGCCGTTTTACTTAACCAGTCAGAGAAGATTGGGGAGCAAAGTTTACATAACATCACTTGGTATACATGAGAATGTGCTTGTCGGGACTGCAACTAGATCTTGGGGGCTGCTATTAGCATTTGAACTCATAGCAGTACCAGACTGACCCTAGGCAGGGTTGTGCTTTTTTTGTTTTTGTTTTTTGTTTTTGTTGCTGTTTTGTTTTTGTTTTTGTTTTTGTTTTTTCGAGACACGATTTCTCTGTGGAGTCCTGGCTGTCCGGGAACTCACTCTGTAGACCAGGCTGGCCTCGAACTCAGAAATCTGCCTGCCTCTGCCTCCCAAGTCCTGGAATTACAGGTGTGTGCCACCACCGCCCGGCTTGTGCTTTTTTTTTTTTTAAGACTAAGTATGAGTGCTTTGCAGCAGATATTTGGATGGTGGTGGGTAGTGACTGAACTATCCCAGAGACCTCCACAACCTGTAAATGTAGTTGAGGGCTGTGACAGTTCTCAGACATTCTTACTGCCCTAGGGAACTCTGAGTCATATTTTCAACTGGGACTATTAGAGTTTGAGTCTGAGCCTACAGGCTCTTGTGTCTGAAGCGTTGGATCTTTTCTGGTGGCAGTGTTTAGGGAGTCTGGTGGTTTGAATAGGTTTGGCCCCTCAATAGCCTCATGGGTTTAAAACTTGGTCTATTAGGAGGTACGAGCTTGTTGGAGAAAGTGTGTCACAGTGGAGGGCAGCTTTGAGGCCTCCTTTGCCCAGTGTGGAATCCAGTCTCCTTGCTGCCTGTGCGTGAGGAGGTAGATACCTGGGCTCCTCCAGCGCCATGACTGTGTGAATGCCGCCATGTTTTCCACCATGATGACAGTGGACTAAACCTCTGACACTAAGCCACCCACAACTATATTTTTTCTTTTATAAGAGTTGCCATTGTTATGGTGTCTCTTCACAGGAATGAAATCCCAACTAAGACAGGGAGGGTGTGGCCTAATCAAGTAAGTGGATCACTTCAGGACGGGGAGTGTGACTTGAAGGCTATCCACTCTTTGTGCTGACGTGAGATCTCTGCTCTGTGGTACAGGAGCTCTGGGATACTCTCCCAGTGCTATGGACTGAGCCCATCCCAATGTCCTACCTCCCTGCCATAATGTATTCTGCCCTTTGGAACCCCTAGCAAGCACGGCCCTCTACCCTTTTGAGTTCCTTCTGTTAGGTGCTTTGTTCCAGCTGCAGTATGATGCCCAACACTCTTCCAAAATGGCCTGTGTACTGGCTGAAAGAAACCACTGAGTTCTTCGGGATAGTTGGGAAACCCTCAGGAAGCAAAGGGTGGAATGCTACTCCTGGTTCCAGTGATGGCATTTCCCTAGGTCTTGTCCCTGCGCTCGGTGGAATGAAATCGGAGCAGGCAGCTCTGAATTCCTCTGTAAGTATCTCCAGTTGGGGAGAAGATCAGAGACAGAAATGATTGATTGCAGGGTAGACTGGAGCATAAGACTGACATGTGTCACCCCACTGTCTCCTGGCACCTCATTTGTCTCTGAAGGGTGTTCTGCAGGAAAGGCTGGTGCCTGCTTCATGGTCCAGTAACCAGAGATGTGCCCGGAGACTCAGCGAGGGCTGAAGATGCTGTGGTTCAGCTGCTGCCAATGTACAAAGGCAGCAGAGTCGGAGCATGAGCTACATGGCACAGTCTCTGTGCCCAGAGACCTTGGTCACTGTAAAGGATGCTGTCCCCTTTCGCCCAACTCACAGGCAAAATGCCCCTTGACAAACAACCAGTGTTAACTGGGATATGAGAAGGGGAACTGTGACAAAGTATTTCAGCTCAGGTAGTATTATTCAGGCCCGTGGTCTCTCCTGTTCCTCCTTCAGGAGTTCAGGATAGATGGCTGTGGCGGCACATACCTACAATTCTAGTACTTAGGAGGGCAAGGATTTTCTACAAGGGCAACTCAGACTATATAGGGAGATATTGTCTCAAATATATGACATATAAATATATATAGTGATAATCATACATATATGATTAAAATAAGCATAAAAAGATCAGTGGAGTGGGTAGTTATTATTATTAATTACTATAGCTACCTATTTAAAAGTATGATATTATTTATATTGATGCATGTGTGTGTGTGTGTGTGTGTGTGTGTGTATACTTATCTGTGAATGTGTAGGCAGAGGCCAGAAGTCAACCTTGAGTGTCTTCCTCTATCACACTCTGTCTTAATTTTTTTCAAGACAGGGTCTCTCATGGAATGTGGATCTTAATGTGTTGTTAAAACAGCTGACCATGAAACCCAGGATCCACCTGCCTGTGCCCCCTCTTCCAGTGCTGGTCCTATAAATGTATATCACTGCGCTAAGCTGTTAAATGGCTCTGAGTACCTGCCAAGGTCCAAGCTAGTGCTCACTCTACTAAGTTCTTCCCTAGCCACATGAACGCAGATCCTTATCCCTGCACAAGCAACACTTTACCCACTGAGCCTTTCTCCTCTGCCTCTCTTACTTTCTTTTACAACAGCACTGTAATATTCCCTTAAAGAAGTATTCTATTTCCCAATGATCAATAGAAATATATGACCCAGCTCTGGCCAGTCAGCATTCAGAGCATCCTAGTGAAGGGGTAACCATAGGACATGACCCTAGCGATCAAATTTGATCAAAGGAATCCTGGGACTGGAGGGAGGCATACCAGATAAAAACAAGTCTTTTCTTTCTAGATATCCTAGCCAGAGGCAGACACATCTGGAGATTGCAGAGTGGTCATGACCCTGGACCATGGGGGGAAAGGGGAAGGGAGAGATGGGAGTCAAGTACAGCAGTCAAGAGCCAAAGGGGTAAAAGGATACAAGAGGGTGGCCAGTAAACAAAATGTCTGGATTATACAAGGAAGAGCCTCTGGGAGAGGGGCAGCCCAGGCCTTGGGACTGGAGAGTTGCGGGTTGAAGGTGGTATATGCAAGTCATACCCAGTTACAAGTAGGGACTTGAGAGATGCTGGGAGAATCCGGAGGCTAGGTCCACATTGGTATGTTAAATAGCAACCTCAGCTACTTGTGCTGGGTTTAAAATTTACCACTTTGGCCAACTGAGGACCCTTGAAGTGACCCACAAGTGCCTGGTCCCACCAGCTTTGTGGACTTTTACTAAACAGCTGCAAAGGCCTAGCTTTTGTGCTGAGCTCTAAGGCCTTGTTAGATTTCTCAGAGTTCAAAAGTCATTGCACATCTAGGTCCCTGCTATCTGGGCTTTAGTTGGAGGGGTCTCTGGCCCTGTCAATGCCTCAGTGTGTAGGTGTGGTTATCTTGGTGACTGTATTAGTTTGGGTTCTCTAGAGTCACAGAACGTATAGATAGTCTTTATATAGTTAGGGAATTTGTTGATGACTTACAGTCTATAGTCCAACTCCCCAACAATGGTCAGCAGCAGCTGTGGATGGAAGTCCAAGGATCTAGCAGTTTCTCAGTCCCACGAGGCAAGCAGGCAAGGAAGAGTGAGAGAGTAAATCTTCTTTCTTCCAATGTCCTTATATATCTCCAGCAGAGGATGTAGCTCAGATTAAAGGTGTGTGCATCCATGCCTTTAATCCCAAATGATCTTGAACTCGGAGATCTCCTTGTCTTAGCCACCATGCTTCAAGATCTCCATACCAAGATCCAGGTCAGAAACTTATATCTCTGAGCCTCCAAATTAGGATCATAGGTGAGCCTTCCAAGTCTAGACTGTAGTTCATTCCAGATATAGTCAAGTTGACAACCAGGAATAGCCACTACAGTGACCTAGGGTACATACTTTGCATGGTAAGGCATGACTGTTCTCCAAACACAAGCCTTAGAGTTATGAGCCGTCCATTCAACAAGAACCAAGACAGAGAAAATGTAATGAGTATCTACTTGGGCTTGACCCTGTTTTCTTCCTCTTTCTCTTTCTTCCCTTCTCTTTCTGTACTGGGGCTGGAACCCAGAGCCTTGCCTCATTTCAGCCCTTGTTTTTCAGAGGCAGCATCTCACTACAGGACCCAGGCTGGCCTTGAACGCGTGTTCTTCCTGCCTCAGTCTGTCAAACTTTGGGATTACACACATCCGGGAAACCACAGGCTCACAGAAGTGAATAGTTTATGAAAGCTGTATTAATTTAAAGAAGATAGATGTTAAGGTTCACATCCCAGGGGTTGTGCTTTAATTTTAGAGATACAGTGATGCCTGGAATTTGGAATTATGTTAGACACTCTCAAGTGATTCTAAATATGGAGGTGTGAGCTAGACATGGGGTTTTCCAGAGAAGCCAAACTCACACTTTCCTGGAGCACAACCTGAGAACAGAGGAAGCAGAGAGCGGCAGTTTCTGTGAGGCTCACGCTGATAGTTTGAATAGGTTTGACCACCATAGACTCTGTGTTTGAGTGCTTGGCTCATGGGGAGTGGCCCTATAGGAGGCGTGGCCTTGTTGGAATAAGTGTGGCCTGTTGGAGTAGGTGTGTTACTGTGGGGACATGCTTTGAGTTCTAGAGCTCAAGATCTGTAGAATGTGGAACAGTTTCCTCCTGGCTGCCTTTGGATCAAGATGTAAACCTCTTAGCAACTCCAGCACCGTGTCTGCCCACACTCTGTCATGCTTCCTCCATGATGATAATGGGCTAAACCTTTGAAGCTGCAAGCTAGCCCCAGTTAATTGTTTGACTTTATTTTATTTATTTATTTATTTATTTATTTATTTATTTATTTATTTTGGTTTTTCAAGACAGGGTTTCTCTGTATAGCCTTGGCTGTCCTGGAACTCACTCTGTAGACCAGGCTGGCCTTGAACTCAGAAATCCACCTGCCTCTGCTTCCCAAGTGCTGGGATTAAAGGCATGTGCCACCACCACCCGGCCCTAGTTAATATCAAGTCATGTGAAACTTTGATCTTGGACATCCCAGCATTCATAGCATTGCAAAAGACTTTTATAATGTACCTGGTCTGTGGCTTTGTTTGTTTGTTTGTTTTTGGTGACAGCAGCCTGATCAGGTGAAGACACAGGCCTGTGGGAGGGAGACATCCCAGTCTCATGCCTGGAACCAAGCTTAAGCTAGTGTATCTGTAAGGAGACCAGTCAGGCTGGTTGTTTCAGGACTCTGGCAGCTCTCATCAGCTGTATCTGAGCCAAAGGACAGAGGGAAGGCTGGCACGAGGAAGGGAGACAATGCACAGAGGCAGAAGTGCAGACCTAGGGAGATTTGGGGGATAAGTCATTTCTTTGTTTGCCCGGAAGGGAAGTCTAGTAATGTGTCCACGTGCATTCTGAGGGGCAGCTAAGACTCTGCATCAGAGAAGAAAGAGCCATCGCGGGGCTGGACTGCCCTGAGATTCCGGATTCAGTTTGAGCTGCACTACTTCGGGAGCCCTGACCTTCTCGTCTACATTATTTAAGACTGTGCTTACCTCATCCTCGGCACTGCCAAGGAGGGGTTATCACCATAAAAAGCTCCTGGAATGGGGCCCAGGCGGCTGTCAGGGCCAACCCAGGGGAAAATCAGTCTCAGCAAGCAGACTGTAACTATCTGTTATGTTAATTAGGCTGCCGGATAATAGGGTGTTCAATGATCGTTGCAGTCTGTAAACCCGGTAGCAAACACGGGTTGAAATGCAGACCTGGTGGGGGCTCCTCCTACCTTGCAGAAAATAGTCTTGGTTCTATCTTGTCAATGGGGATTTTACTCAGGGTGAGTTGAAGTTCTGGAGACACAGATGATTTGGGGGAAAGGTTCGGTCATGTGACCCACCTGCTGTTGCATGATTCTGGGCAGACACATCTATGGCCTCAGCTTGCTAGGATTCACCAATGCAGACCTCATGGGGCTAGTTTGTGTTTCTAGCTAGAGTTTGCTGAGGCAGGGGCAGCTTTGGAAAGCTTATTTGGAGCTTATTTGGTCCTTATTTGGAGGGCAATGCCATTAGATCCATAACTGTGGGGCGAAGCCACACACAAGATCTTTATCGGTCACACACGCCACTCATAGCATTTATTTTTAAATGACACAGGGGCACCAGGAGGACTATGGTGCTTTGCCTAAGGTCACAAAAACAAGAGAGGTAAGGACATTTTTGTGGTACCACTCAGCTGTGCCTCCCCTTGATCTTGTTCTTTGGGACTTAACTGGCTTCCCTGCCTCCCTTCCCACTTTCCTTTTCTCTAAGACCATGGCTGCTGTGCTGTCCCTATCTCTTCAGGGATGCTGCCAGTAGGCCTCAGCTTCTGTATCTACTGGTCCAGAATGCATGTCTCTTCTAGTAAGCCTTTCTTCCTTTAGGCCCTGGTTGTGGGTACATGAAGGTTCAAAGGGACAGAGACTGTGTTTCTGAAACCTTGCTCATGGGTACTGTTCCCATGCCTCTTGCCAGTATCTGAGAAGACTGTGGTGGAATATGCTTGTAATTGCCTATAGTCCTAGCATTTGGAGGGATGAGACAGGGAGATCCTGAATTCTCAGATAGCCTGGTATATGGGGTAAGTTTCAGGCCAGCCTGTGCTATAAAGCTAGAGATCCTATATAAAGAAAAAAATCAAAGCCAATTAACTAATCAACTAATGAAAGATCGAAAACGGCTGGGAGTATGGATCATGGGCACAGGAACTGCTGTGTCTGTGTCGGCTCAATGGTGTGCGCTTCCTTCCCAGCGTTCAAACAAACAACAAAGAAAAGCATATTTCTGTGCATCTCCAATGCTAACCCTGGTCTAGGTGCAGATATTCCTCACAGGCCATAGCCACCTCCTCACTGGTCACATGTTCTTTGTCCTGGTCCCTCTGACCATTCCTTCACTCTTGCCTGCTTTCCCCTGGCTTTTTCCCAGTACACTCATGGCCTGAAGCTTCCAGTTAGACCTCATCTGGGGACACCCTAGGTCCTACCCTATGCCTGCTTGCATTACTTCAGTGCAGATGTCTGGCTTCATCCTAAGGTCAGTTCCCAAAGGACACAGGCATGTATTTTCCCTTTCCCACCCTATAGTCACGTGACCTCCTTCTCCACTATTCACTGCCTCACCCACTAAATTGGGGATGACCTATGGGGTGGGGACCAGCAGATTCAAGGTGACCACACCCTAGAGACTGAAACATTGCTGAACTCCTGATTTCCAGAGATTCAGGGTATAGAAAGATCCAACAATTTGAGAGGTGGCAAGAGATAACACAATTATATATTTGGTGACAAACCATATTGATTAGGACTTGGTGGGGCTTTTCCTTTTCTTTATATTTGTAGTTCTTAGGCAAAGGCCCTTCATAGCCTGGGCCCTGACAAGTGGGATAAGGTTACCAGGGAAATGTTTAAATTATTTCAGATGCCAGCTAAGCCGATACTCAGTAGACTCAATACTCGTGGTTATTCTATAAATGACTCTCTCTGCCTCTAGTATCTAGGATTGAGCCTAGGGCCTCGCACATACTAGGCTCATTCTCTATCTGTAGACTATAAAGCTACACTCCTGTTGTACAGGACTAGCCTCCAAACAAAAGTGCAGCCATCTGCAGGAGTTTAGCTGGATTTGCTCTCCAAAGACCACCTCAGCAAGGCCTGCTGACTACTGATGTTCCCTCTTGAAGGAGGGCCTAAGGACGGTCATGGTAACCTCATCTGATTATCCACATCCTCTCAATCCGTTGTCTGCAGTTCTACCCTACTTCGTGTGGCCACTGGATCTCTGGATAGGGCTAGAGGACCTACATCCTCTAGGATATGTCCTATATGTGGGGAAAAAGTCAGGGGAAAGATTGTCCTGGTTGGCTTTTTGTCAACTCAGCATAAAGTATAATTGTTTGGGAAGAGGAAACTCAGTTGAACAACGCCTCCATCAGATTATCTGTAGGCAAGTCTGTAGGCCATTTTCCTGCTTTTTGATTGATATGGGAAGGCCCACATTATTGAGGCTGGTACTACTCCTGGGAAGAGTAGTCCTGGATGGTAAAAGAGAGCAGACTGAGCCACCCAAGAGGAATACGCCAGTACACAATGTTCTTCCATGGTCTCTGCTTCTGTTCCTGCCTTGAATTCCTGCCCTGACTTCCCCTGATGATGGACCACAGCCTAATGGCTGTTGTCTTAGTTAGGGTTTCTATTTCTGCCATAATACACCATGATCAAAAAGCAACGGTGGGTTTTGAAGAAATAGTTTATTTGTCTTATACTTCCACATTGCTGTTCATCATGGAAGGAAGTCAAGAAAGGAACTGAAATGTGGCAGGATCCTCGAGGCAGGAGCTGATGCAGAGACTGCGGACAGGTGCTGCTTACTGGCTTGCTCAGTCTGCTTTCTTATAAACTCCTGACAGATAGCCCAGGGACAGCACCACCCACAATGGGCTGGGTCCTCCCCCAGCAATAACTAATTTAAAAAATGGCTTATAGCAGTGTCTAAGTTATGGTTTTACTGCTATGAACAGACACCATGACCAAGTCAAGTCATAATTGGGGCTGGCTTACAGGTTCAGAGCTTCAGTCCATTACCATCAAAGTGGGAGCATGACAGCATGCAGGCAGGCATGGTGCAGGCAGAGATGAGAGTTCTCTGTCTTCATCTGAAGACTGCTAATGGAAGACTGGCTTTCAGGCAGCTAGGATGAGGGTCTTAAAGCCTGCCCACACTGATACACCTACTCCAACAATGCCACACCTCCTAATAGTGCCACTTCCTCAGCCAAGCACACACAAACCATCACATTCCACTCCCTGGTTTGCTCGGCTTGCTTTCTTATAGAACCCAGGCCTTCCAGCCCAGGAATGGCACCGCCCACAATGGCTCCTCCCACCCTTGATCAGGGAAATGCCTTACAGTTGCATCTCATGGAGGCACTGAGGATCCAGGGAAGTTCCTTTCTCTGTGATAACACCAGCTTGTGTCAAGTTGACACACAAAACCAGCCAGTACAAACTGGATCTTATGGAGGCTTTTTTTTTTTTTGGTCAATTTAAGTTTTCTCCTTTAACTTACTCTATCTTGTGTCAAGTTGACTACCCATCACAAAGGTGAAATTAAGCCTTTTGCTTAGGGTCATGACGACTTATCACACAATAGAAACCAAAATAAGACAAGGGGACTCCGTGTACACAGCTGTGGAGAAGTGTTGGATGCAAACCTTCCAGTGTGGATGCTTTAAAGTCACCCATGCTCCTGCCTGCAACCCCTACCCACTGTTCTGTAAATCTAAAAACTCACTGGTTCTCCATAGTAAAGTGGTGGAACAAGTTGGTTTGTTGTTGTTGTGGGGGAGGGAGGAGACATAATTTACATCTCTTGAAGGGAATGAACAAAGCCCAGCTTTCTTTTTACCCTTTATTTCTATAGAACAGCATCTTTGTTGTCCAGGCTGGCTTTGAGCTCTCTTGGTATGATAGGCTGGCCTTTCTCCTGCTTAAGCCTTCTCCGGGTCTGAACTACCTGGCCTGGTTAACAATTTTGATTCAACTATTTATACCATTTTTTCCTCGTGGTTACAAAATACTTGACAGAAGCAATTGGAGCAGGGAAGAATTTGTTTGTCTCAGAGATCCAGAGTCCTCTGCCTCTTATGGCAATGGATGGCTTGTTCTTAGTTCAAATGGAGACAGGCAGGAGGTATCGGAAGCAGGTTAGAACTAGTTATAACCTTCAAAAACCATCCTTTGTGATCCACTTCCACCAGCCAGAACCCCCGCATCCTAAAGACTCCACAGCCTTCAAAATAATGGGAAGCAAGTGCTTCCAAAGTAAGCATATGGAGAATAGTTCAGAGTAAAACCATTAGAAAGTCTAAGACACATACAACGAAAGCACAGATATTAAGGTTATAATTCTCTCCATTTCTAGTCAGCACATGTTTCTGTGTTTCCAGCACTCTGGACTGTGGGGCTGTCTTGTGCCTTCTTGGGGGCTAGGTCTGAAGGCAAGTTTTCAGGCCCCAAGCAGGAAGGGCAGGGCAGAAGCTGACCCTGGGTCTTCAGAGTCTCCTACTTTTTGCTTGCCCTTGTTATCACCTCTGCTGGAGACAGGATGTACTGCTAATTCCAGGCAGAGGCATCCTCAATGAGCCCCACTTAGTCCTGTGTGATTTCAAGATTGAAAGCCCTGCCCTGACAATTTCATGCTGCCACCATAAACATGGTGTCAGGTAGAGATGCACACACCGGTAGCATGAGTTTGTGTGGCCTGTGTCATCTGTGACCGTCCAACGGCCACGGAGAACTGCGTGCCCCTGGAAGGAGAACTGGAGATGGGACAGGATGGGTGAGCGAGAGAAATAATGAGCCAAGACAAGATTCTCTGACCAAGGCTCAGAGTGTAATGTTCAGCTCTGGATATACTGGCAAACCCCAAAGACCCATTCTTTGTTTTCGGCTGGGTTCCGCTTTGTTTCAGTATTCTGTTGCAAAATAAGCTCAGCAGGCAATCTGCTTCTGTGGAAAGCTGCATGTGGGCAAGGCTTCCATCTTAGTCTGAAGACTGACTGTGGCAAACAATCTGTTTAGCCGGCTCAAGGCTGGGGGAAGGGCACAGTCCTCAGGAAAAACAGCATAATCACCCACGGGGGAGGAGACTAAGGCAGCCAAGGCTCTCCACCTCAAGCTCCCTGCAAGCAAATCTCTCAGTGGACAGAGGGTTGCTGGAAGCATTATATGTGACATCATTTGTGACATCACTTCTCCCTCCCTCACTTCTGGCTGAAGGTACAGTTTAATGTGTGTGAAGTAAATGCTTCAATAGTAGACACCACCCCCTGCTCTTCATCTTCTGTGGCTGAAACTGAGCCTGGAGGATGAGTTGGGCCTTGACTTCAGATTTGCAGACTCTCAAAGGTCACAGCTCAGAGGCTCACCCTCTGGGCTTTAATGGGTGGAACTAAAGGGGCGTGGTCATACTGGCTACAAGTTCCAACTGTTGCATGGTTCCAGCTGTTGCATGGTCACACTGGCTGCATTTTCCAGCTGTTGCATAGTCACACTGGCTGCATGTTCTAGATGATGGTAGACTTGTGGTTCTGTGTGTGTCGGAACCAGGCAATGACATGGGACACTTTTGGTACTTGGGGACTTTTTCTGGATACAGTGCCTGCTAGTGTGGAAGAGCGAGTAGCACATGGGTCAGCTGTGGACAAATCAAAGGTCACTGCTGTCATCACGGCAGCTGTGTGAACCAACACCCATTCGTCATGACAGTCACACCCTGGCTCCTTTAAAAAAAAAAAAAAAAAAAAAACCAGGCAAAAACACTGACACCCCACCCCTCTCTGTGTCTGTCTGTCGATCTGTGTGTGTGTGTGTGTGTGTGTGTGTGTGTGTGTGGTGACAGGGTATTATACTATGTACCCCTGGCTGGTCTAGTAATCATTGTTGACTTTGAACTCATGGCAATCCTTCTGCCTCAGCCTCCCAAGTAATTGGATTACTGGAATGAGCCACAATACTTATGAATGTTATTTTCCTGTGCTGAGAATTGCTCCTAAGGCTTTGAGCATGTTATGCAAGGTTCTCTACCATGGGACAACACCCTGAGATATCTTGTGTTTTTGACAAAAAGTTTTTATGTGTACCTCAGTCTGGCTTGGAACTCATGAGCCTTCTGCCCCAGAGGCTTCCTGAGTGCTGAGATTACAGGTGTATGCCACCATACCCAGTGACTGCAAAGGGTGTTCTACACAGTATGAAGATATTTGATGGTTCTAAAGGCAAATCAGTTAGGCAAAGTCCCGGCTATAGGAGACACAAGAAATGACAGAGGTTGGTGTGGGAGGGGCTGCTGAGCTAGGAAGGTGGGGCTGGGCCATGAGAGAAACTTCCAGGAAACCAGAGACAAATGCAGAGTGTGAGGCTGACATGGGTTGAGGGACTATGGAAAAAATGTCTACAAAGAAATAACTCAAATGCAAACACTGAGAGTGGAACAGAGGCACATTTGAGGGGTCTAGGGTGAACAGGCAGGCACTGGGGAGGGAAAGCTTGGGGCCATCAGGAAGGGCCATGGGAATTCTGATGAAAAGCATGACTGAACACCAAGTTATGGGGAAGTTATCTGTGGGTTTTAAGTGGTTATAAGGACGGCAGTCTGAGTCACATTACAATGGTCACCTTGTCTCTATGTGGCCATGTATGGAGTCAGGGAAGCCATGGGAGAGCTGAGGCATGACTGGACAGTTGCTGTGTGGGAGAATGAGGGGAAGAGATGGGAGTCTGAGGATAAGAGCTGGGGGCAGTGGAGACTTGAGATCCTATGTAAGTTGACATCTAGTAGGAGTTCAAGAAAGGTTGGTGGGGGTGTGAACGAAGGAGAGGAAGCAAAGTTTAATTGGGTCTTGCCTCTGAATTATAATTTCTGAGGTGGGTGTGGGTGTTCTTACATGGAGAGGTCAAAGGGCAATCAATGTTTTCACACCGACATTCAGTGAACCTCTACCAAGGTGAGGTTTGCTGGAGAAAATTGGGGATCCTGAAGGATTTAAACATAGCCTTTGTTCTTACAGAGTTTTTAATACAATTGGGAGGAGGAAGATAATGAAATTTTAACTTCTCTCTGGTGACAATATGTGATTTGGTAAGTCTTAGATGTAGCCTGAAGTTATGGCTGTGACCACACATGGAGGGAAGTTGGGGGAGAAGATGGGGTGAAAGCCACCCAACATCTACATATCTAGGCTATGAAGATTGGTTGAAGGAATTTAAGAAGGAGTGGCCAGGTAGGTGGTGAAAGTTAGGAGAGTGGGGATAAAGAGGAGTTCCTGGACAGGGAATGGTTATCCAAGTTCAATGTTGACTGGAGGGAGATCAAATGAGATAAATATGGAGATACAGCCTTTGGCGCTGAGAAGACACATCACTTGATTGAGCTGCTGAGTGGTGTCCTGGAGGCAGACGAATGTAGTATCCTGTATCTCATTCCATCCCACCCACCATCCCAACCAAGCTGTGCTATGCTAGTCCATCCCACTGTGCCTGGTCCATAGAACAATGTCATGACCCTCTTTTAACCTTCTCTCTGTTCTTCCATCCTCTTCTTCTTCCCAATCTCATCTCTTCCACACTCTTCCTTGTCTGGGGTTCAGCCTGGTAGAGCAAAAAGGGGAAAAATGTTTTCTGTAAATGAGCAGGAAGGCTGAGGCCTTTGCTTCTGTGTTTCACCTTGGTGACTGGAAAACTTCTTTGTGGAAATCTCTCGAGACCCAGAATAGTGAGCCCTCAGGGCCCGTTCTGGATTTCCTGCCGCCCCAATACTTTCTCTTCTGTAGTCCATCTCTATGTATATCTACTTACCAGTGCTTATCCCTCATAGCTCATGAGAAATTGCCATGAATGTTATTGACTCTAATTTTGTCTAGCACAGTTGTGAATGAGGTCTATTTAAGTCATCCATTAAAGGCCTATGAGGTTAATTAAATGGACAATTCCAATACAGTTCTGTTAGAATCACTCTCTATTAAATTAATATTACAGATATTTAACAGATGTCTTAATGAGGCATTACAGCTAAGAAAGGCAAATTAAATTAATGCTAAAGTCATTGTCCAGAATGTGAGCCTTTTATCATAATTGATACATTTTGGAAAGAAGTTTCATGTTTATTCTTCCAAGCCCAAGAGACTGGTCATTTGATGATTCTTTTCAGCCTCCAGAAAATTCTAGCTCAATAATCTATGGTCAAATCAGCCATCAGGGTTGGAAGAGATTTAATGCCATCTGGAATGTACCATCCTCAAAAATTGGTGGGGAAGCAGGTGGGGTGTTCCATAAACACCCAGATATCTGGGTCCCACTCCTAAAGTCTAACTCAGGTGGGCTGAGGTACAGCAGATCAGCTGCTGTAGACATGTAGCAGGAATACAAGTCTAGACTGGGAGGCCTTCATATAGTCAAGTGGTCCCATTTGACAGATAGCAACTTGGAGATCCCAAAAAATGTCAGGAATTGGTGAACTGATCAGAATGTTGTATCCTGCTCCATGGTTTAGAATGTGTGTAGAAGTTCCTGCTATCTCTACCCCACTACTAGTGAGCTTGGTGTAACCTCAGACATCTCTTGGGTTTGAGACTGGTGGCCACATGTCTCCTTGCCACTCATCCTTCTGATTGGCTGGGAGAAGAGAGGGCAGAACTTCTCAGGCCTTGCTTTGGTTTCCTGAGTTCTTTATGGTGGTTCTGAACTTGGGTGTGGCTCGATTCATCATATCCCATAGCTCCCCTCAGGGGCCAACTCTGCCCATTTTACATGTTAAACTTTTGTCCTATGATAAAATATCTCACATAAATGACAGGAGGATGGAATTATTTTGCTCATAGCCTCAGCCATTATGACAGGGAGGGCATCGTGGGACAGGACACATGAGAGACAAGAGTCAGAGAGAGCAAGGATGCCTGTGTTGTACAGCAAGCTCTTTATTCTATCCACCTCTGACCCTAGGGAATGAAACTTCCCATGTGTAGGGTGGATCTATCTCAATGCTCTCTGGAAAGCCCTCAGAGACATGCTGAGAAGTGCACTTCTTAAAGCACTTCTCAATCCAGTCAGGTTGACATTAGCCACTCCATTATTCTACACATCTCCAACCAGACTATCTGATGCCAGTGGAACCAGGACTGAGGACTTTGGCTGCCGCCCTAAGCTAAAGTCCATAAAATTCAGGAAAACATGGGCTTGCAGTGATACACCAGAGGAACTCCAGAGAACCCAGGCCCTTGTCTGCTGCCCGGAGTCTAGACTGGATACTGACACCTTTCTGAAGTTTCATTTCTTTTTCTAAATAGGAACATTTCACAGCTGTTATTGTGTGTAGTAAGGCCCCTCAAATTCCTATGTTGAAGCCTAACCTCCAATATGACTATGTTTGGATATCTATGTTTGGATCTTTAAGGAGGAGACAAACGCCTCATAGGGTAAGATGTTAATTCGATGGACCAGTATAATTTAAATTCACTAGAGCTTCCCTTTCTTGAGGATAGACCATATAACGAGTGAGAGGTGGCTGTTGACCAGTCAGAAAGTGTTATCAGAAACCAACTTTGACAGCAGTGAGCCCTTTTTGAGGTGCCAACTGCTCTTCCTATTGGTTTCTACCAGCACCCTCCCGGGTACCCACGTTTCTATAGTGCATGGTTTACATTCAATTATTATTTCTACCTTAGTCCTGTTCCTCGGAGACGGAGTCACAGTGACAAGTACCATACCAGCCTCCATGAAGCCCTGAGCTGTGGGGATGTGGCCAGCCATGCTCCATGTAGTCCCAAGTATAACCTCATCAGTACAGCGCTTGGGAAGGTGCTGTGGACCCTGGTCCCCTGGGGAGGTTAGTGATACACCAGCAGCACATCCTAGGCAAGGCAAAGTGCAGAGACTGTCCGACAGGTGGGCATCACATTGTTGCCTGAGAAAAGCCTTAGCTACTCAATGGAAACTTGAGTTGGGGCTGGCACCAGCAAGTTTTCTGGGACATAACTGTTTATGCAACATAGTGTCCCTTTCACATCCCAGAGTGGTGTGGATGAACAGTTCTGCTCGACATTATAGTACGGATGCAGTTTCATCCAGGCAGAACAGCAGTCACTGTACACAGAAGATGGTGTTCCTTGGTAGAAAGCCAGGTAAATAAGGAACATATACACACTTTAGTAGTCTCTTTTACCCTCCTGTGGGTATCTTGCTGCGAAGTGCATGACCCTGGAGCCAGGCTACCTGGTCCAGATCTCAGCTTTTCTTACCCAATGAGACCTTGGGCAATGCTTACTTTCAGGGTGAGAGCCCATGTGTGCCCTCTACCATGGTGACTATTTGATAACAGATATCAGGTGGGCTTGGGAAATGCCATGAGGAATGTCTTGATATAAATAGAACCGGGGACCAGACAGCTTCTATGGTACTTCGAGGTGCTGGTTAGTTAGGATTTCCATCGTTGTGAAGATATACCATTCTAATAAAGGAAAGTATTTAATTGGGGGCTGGCTTAGAGTTTCAGAGTTTTAGTCTGTTATCATCATGGTAGGAAGCATGGCAGCATCTAGGCAGCCTTGGCACTGGAAAAGCTGAGAGTTGGACATTTTGATCTTGAGGCAGCCTGGAGAAGACTATATTCCAGACTTTGCAGAGCTTGAGACCATAGATGAGACTTCAAAACTCATGTCTCCAATGCCACATTTCCTCCAGCAAGGCCAGACCTAACAGTGCCAATCCCCGTGGGTCAAGCATTCACATAAGAGTCTGTAATGGGGTCATACCTATTCAAACCACCATACGTGCACTTTGAGTTCTGGGAGTAAGCATTCTGTTTGTGTCATATGAAGAATGTCAGCCTTACTCATTTCTTTTCCAGTGTGACCTGAGTCGGGGCCATCCTGGAAGTGACATCACCAGCACCACCGCTTCCCTTATGGGTGCATACATGTGTTGCCAGAAAAATTTCTGAGTTGGTCAGTAGACATTTGTTTCTTATAAGCAAGGAGCAAGTGGTCCCTCTGAACCAAGTTTCAACTACAAGGCTTTCACAATACCAGCATGGAGTGCTGGCCCTGACCCGCAGTTCTAATGGTCCTGTGAAGAAAGACCTCCTCTGTGTTATCATACACAGTAGGAAAGTAACACTTTCAGCAGCAACATGGAACTCAGATGTCCAAAGGTCTCAGTGCTGGAGAATGTGGCCTTCTCGGGTTAGACCAGAGATGTGGTTGGTGTACTCTCAGAGCCACCTAGAAGCTGGCTGATAGGTTTGCCTACCTATACCCAAAATAGTGGTCAACAGGTACTGGCAGATCTGGCCCTCTGCCCCATTCTGACAACTGCAGCCAATCCTGAGCCATCGAGCAAGCTCACCATGCCTCTGTGCGTGAGAGCAGCAAAGAGTAGGCAGCTCAGTTTGGAGTTGAGATGACTTCCAGTCAGACCTATGATGTTTCATACTGTGAAAGCAATCAGAGATGGGAGTGGCCATGGGGTGGGGGAGCCACAACCCCCCCTTCCCTTTCAACCCAGCAGAAGTGCAGGAATTTGAAGTCATTTATGTCTGTGGTCTGGTTTTATTATTATTGAATAACTGATTTTGGTAGCATGTTCAGGATACACAGAGAAGTAGGAAAGACAGAAGCTAAACATCCCTTCCCCAGATGAACCAAGGTTAATCCTGGTGTATTTCTGCTAGTCTTTTCTCCCTGTGGAACTAAGCTAACATAGGTCACCTCAAAGTACAAATACCCAGCCCTAGCTTTCTCCCGTGTTGTTCAGTGTTCTTCAGCCTCTGCTTTCCCTGGACCAGAGGCCGGCTACAGCCAGAGGCTCTTCAAGAAAGTGAATTTTTAGGGTGTTTCCAGTTCTCGGGTGTCAGGGACATGTCTCCAGGGGCAGAGTTCACAGGTCAATTGAGCCCTTTGCTTTGAACTTCTTAGCAGACCGCTCACTTGCCCGAAGCTGGAATTTGCTTCCGTAAATGTAAGAAACGAAGTCATCCATTTCTATGGTGAACACACAATTTAGCTTGGGGATAACTGAAAAAAAGAAAAAAGAGATGGAAAAAAGGATGAGAAGCACTCATAGGGAGTGCACTCATTTTATGTAGAGCATTATTCATACAGATTTGTATTCCAGTGAGTGAGACAGGTGTGGTGGCACACACTTTAATGCCAGCACCTGGGAGACAAAGCCAGGTAGCAGGCAGATGTCTGCATTCTAGGACAGCCTGATCTACACAGCACCTTCCAACCTAGTCGAGGCTATACAGTGAGACTGTCTTCAGAAAAGTGTATAGGAATGAGGAGTTTCAAACCAGAGTACCAAGGAAGACATGGGCTATTTGATTCAGTCTAAATGTAACTCAATGTAACTAACTACAGGTTCTGAGGTGAATGACCCAACTCACTGGTTGAAGGCTCCCAGACCCACCACCAGGTCTGGGTTTCCATACAATTTTGTACTGGTTCTTAGATGTGTGCTCATAAGGAAACTTCCATACCACTTCCTTAGACTTACAGTACAAGCAGAACATCATACAAGGAAATGGAAGAAGAATGAAGCCAGGCTCTGGGGGTAACACAGGGGCAGAGCGTGGATTTAGTGGACAGGTCCTGGGTTTATCGCAGTATCAACAGATGAAGGGATGAGTACAAAACCCTCCCCTCTGTTGCTTGATTCTCTGGATATGTGGGTAAGGTCAGGTACAGCGACCTCAGAAGATCCCGAGTACCTGTAGGAGCACGCTAAAGCTCAAGCGTGTCCCAGCTAGGGTGCAGCTCTCAAAACTCCAGGTATAAGATGCTTTGGTTCCTACTGCCTTTTTTTTAGTTACTCATTTGAGGGGTGGCAGGTAGAGATCTCAAACAAACTTGGGTCCAAGAACCAACCAACCGGACAGGCTGCTGACTGTTCACAGATGTCTCCTGGGATAGCCGCATAGGCAGCGGCCTCGCCCTCTAGTCTACATCATAGTAAGCACTTGTAACCCATTTGACTCCACAGCCAAGCAAACCTAGGAACCTCAAGGAAGAGAGATAGAGTGGCATCTGACCCCCTGGGGACACAGCACACACCTTTCAGGTGGTCTTCTTTGGTGATGATCTTGAAGACATGCTTGGTCTCCTGCAGAAGGATTCCTGTAACTCCCACATAGGAGGGGCACTTGGATTTCGTGACTGCAATGGAGAAAGGGAACTGACTGTAAGGCCTGGGTGATGCTGGCAGTCACTGTCAAGCCTCAGGGACAGGAAGACTGGCTCTTCTAAGATGAGGAAGAAAGTGCTCAGAAGATAATGGCCCTTGGGCAGTGACCAAGCTAGTAAGAGCCCAGGTTTTCCAATCCCCTGTCCTGTGCTTCACGATCTCCTGGCTATTCTTAGGTGTCCTTTAGTTTTGGGCAGGGTTCTGGTGCCAAGAGGTAATACACAGAACCAACAAGTCCAGTGTAGCTGCTCTGTTGGAGCAAATGCCATGGGCAGGGCATCTAGCATTCACTTTTGGGCCCCTTGAACTTTGCCTGGAATGTAGTCCTTCTATAATGCTGCCCAGCAATGGGGTAAGCCTCCTCAGAGGCAGGCCCCTCCCTGCTTCATGTAGAATGCTTTTAGCATTCACAGACGAAACTATGTGCCCAGTGAGCTAGGCAGGTGCTGTGCAGAACACTGAATGAGATGGCCTGTATTCTACTCCTGTGGAGCTGAAGCTGTCATGGGGGACATTGTATAGTAAAACATGGGCAATGCTATTTCTTGATACTGATTATGGCTACGAGGAAAATAACAGAACAATGAGGGTGGAGGGGTCAACTTTAGTGCTGGTAGACTCTTGGAAGTGACATCAGGAAAGGGAACCGAGGTACATGAACCTGTAGAACCCCTTGGTTGAATGAAGGACAAAGTAGCTAAAGAACACTGAAGATTTTTTTACTCTTGACTGGATGGAAGCTGCTAGACGCCTAGAATAGGCAAATGGCAGTCTGAAGTCTGACTGAAGCCTTCATTCTGGGTATTTACTCTTGTGGTGTATATGGGAATAAAACAGTATGTGACCTGGGCAGGGCATAGGGTGGGGAGAGAAAGTGGTCATAGCAACTTGAGGGAGGGAGTTAGGTTAGGTTTGGGAACTAGGTGTGTTTAGTGGCCTTGAGGTAGAAGATTAGGGAAAGAGGTAATTCGCCTGTAGTTCCTAGGTTTCTAGTCTGAACAACCTGTGCTATTATAAGAGATGAGGCAAGCAGGTCAGAGACAGCTGATCTTGGGGGACCAAGGGCTTTGTATTGGATAGCTAGTTTGAGGTACCTCTTGGATATCTAGGTAGCTACTGGGTGTCATGGGGTGAAGGAGTCTGGCAATCATGGGAGAGGTCTGCCCTGGTGGTGGCCCCCTTAAAACCATAATGAGAGGGAATTTGTGCCAAGGAGAATCAGCTGGAGGCTAGGTTCCAACAGTGACCAGATGGCATGAAGTGACCATTTAGTGTGTGTTTAACAAGGGCCTAGGGCAGTTAGATCACAACCATCTCAGATCCTCCCTGTTTGTGATTTGGAGATAGCTCAGAGACGCCAAGTGACAGATGATAGGTTGAAGTCTGAGACACACAGTTCAGTTATACACAGTAACAATCTCCAGATGACCTTGTGCTGTTATAGAAATTACCTGAAATAATAGCGCCATGAAGATCTGCCTTTAGGAGCTTGGCCTGAATCATCTGTGGCTGCCTAGGAGGTGAAGAGGGCCCACAAAGAAGAGTCAGTAACAAAACAAACAGGCTCACCAACTCCCACAGCCCGCTGGTTTCTTGGACAGCATCTCTAGTGCTCTCAAGACTTGGCATCTACTTCCACGGCAGGCTTCAGAAATACAACTCACGTGTCTGGTTTGAGTCCATTGCACAGGTCACGGATATACTGTTTCCAGAGTTCATGTAGAGGGAGGAAGAGACTGTATCTGTCATAAAGTCAGGAACAGGCAGAGGGTCAGAAGCATGAACCTGGCATTTCCGGTGTTCAGAAGAACAGAGCTGGGCTCCAGGCTGAGAATGAGCATGGCAGAGCACTGGAGACTGGGTGTAAGACCAAGGTTCTCCAAAGATCCAAGCAGCTCCCCAATCTGCTACTGAACCTTAATTTCTTCCCTGGTAGAACCTTTTCAAGGCTAAATATCTGCTCTCAAGAAGGGAAGTGGTGGTCCTCCACCTAGATGCCCACCTTCCTGGCCAGATGTAGGTATGTGAAGCCCCTGGCTCAGACCCTAAAGAACATCTGAAGGTGGTGATGTATGATCACCTATAATGACCCAGGTGCTGTTCACCCCACATTCCTTTTCCCAAGACAAATGCACAAATGAGTATTAGTCTGGTTTAGCACACACTTACAGGAGGCTGAACTTAGTAGCCCTTGAGAGGTGTAATCTCTTCTGTAAATCAACAGGACTACGTGGAAGGTGAGTGTAGAACCCAGAAGCTTTTCTCTGGGGTAATTATCCTATGTCTAGGTACACAGGGTTAGACAGTCAAGAACAATGGCTCAGATCAGAAACAAGCGCTTCTTCAAGGACCCCAGGCAGGCAGGTCCTCGGCAAAGTGATACTCTCGTGCCATCTGGGACATGGGAAGATAGGTGGCTAACGTGCATTATACAAAGCCAGGAAACAGTGGCTGCACACACAAACACAGAACTAGATCAAGGAAGACATCCGCCTACAAGACAGTGAAGCATTCCTTTCAGAAACAACTGAAATGAGTAGGTGGTACCATTCCTTGGCAGTAACCTCTGAGTGGGTGATACTGTCTAGTTATGTTCAAAGCTACAGGAAAGTACACATTAAGGCATATCAGTTCCTCTTTTCTAGAAAGCCAAAAGGCAAACAGCCTGTTGCCATGGAAAACAGACTCACTTATTAGTGAGTCTAGGACAGAAGCTAAATGATGAGAATCCTCAGTGTCACCAATGCCTGCCTTTCAGAGGCCAAGCACAGGCACAAGGAAATTGGTAGGGGAGGCTGCCCCCTTGTGGCAGAAGGCGGAGAAGTACCTCAGCAAAAGTGTGCAGGGATGTCTAGTGAGCTCGGGCACCCTAGTCTACACCCTGACAAAGGAGACTGGGCAAGGTTGGATGGCAAGGCCTTTAGGAGAGATGGGCATACCTCTGTTGCTCTGGTTTAATGTCAAAGAGCCGCATGTCTCTCCTCTGTTTGGCAGAGAGGCCCTTGGATTTCTTCTTTGGCCTTGGCTTTGGCTTTAGGCGAGTGAAATATTCCAAGATCACAGCCTTGCGCTGCAGATGGCTCTCACAGTCTTGTTGGCTCATGTGAGGTATGCTCTGCTTCAGGAAGGCCCGCACAAAGGCCTCAGCCCGCTGGGTTCCCAACTCCTGCTCAGAGACATAGCGGTGGTGTTCACGGTTCTTCCGCCCACAGACACCAGGGCCCTCACGCTCTGCTCCAGAGAGCTGCTAACTTTGCTGATCCATCTGTTTATTCACCGAGACTCACAAATCTCTTTTGCCAAGTGTTTGCTACACACAACTGCCAAGATGTAAAAGAAACACTCCTATGCTAATTGTGACAGTGCCCCACACTGCAGCCAGGTCACACACTGACTTCCTGTCCTACTTCACTGAGGTTCCTCTGCTGAGGATTCAAAACCGTTTATAATTCAGTACTTCTCTAATTCTCGTGGGGAAGGAAGCTTGAGACAGGGATGATATAGGTCATTTAATCAGCTATGACTACAAGGCCAGCTTAAAGGGGAAGGGAGCTGGGGTTCTTAGGAAAATGAGCACTTCTTGCACTAGGGGAAACTGCCTGGGGTTTCCAGGAAAGTCATGTCCTTTTAGGAGGAATTCTGACAGTGAGCTTCACAGTCCTCTTTAATCACTTTTCCTCTGGAGTTAGGGCAGCAACAGTTTATTCCTCACTGGGCAACAGGTACCTCATTTGGCCTTCATCAGATGAAACCCTGTTACCCGAGGACCAACCTCTTCCCTGGGCCATTTGCTGGGCTCTTTTGCACTCACTGCACAGTAAGGACAAGTCTGGGCTAACTGCCAGCTTTAGGGTAATGTATGAATAGTGACTTCTACCTTCTCTATGCTAAAGCGAGGGAATGAAAATACGGGATACACAACCTTCAAGGTACTTGAAGACAGGGATGGCTAAACAATCCATCATTGATATGAGGACAATTCAGTTCTTTTAAATAAATATATATGTGGTCTCTCTTTAATTGGGAATTAAAAAAGGTTAACTGGCCTTTTAAAATCTTGACTTCAGGGCCGAAAAGATGCTCAGTGGTTCAGAGCACTGACTGCTTTTCCAGAGGTCCTGAGTTCAATTTCCAGCACCCACATGGTGGCTCACAGCCATCTGTGATGGGATCTGATGCCCTCTGCTGATGTGTCTGAACACAGCTCTTTTCCTTTTCCTTTTTTTTTTTTTGGTTTGGTTTTTCAAGACAGGGTTTCTCTGTGTAGCCCTGGCTGTCCTGGAACTCACTCTGTAGACCAGACTGGCCTCGAACTCAGACATCTGCCTGCCTCTGCCTCCTAAGTGCTAGGATTAAAGGCGTGTGTCACCACTGCCTGGCTAAAAGACAGCACATATAACATAAAATAAATAATCTTAAAAAAAAAAATCCTAACCTCAAGAATATGTTCTCTTTAGGAGCCACATGCAAAGCTTTTGCCCAAATGACAAAGCATCCTGAAACATGCAGACAGAATCTGTAACATCCACTTATGAAATGGGGCTGAGCGCTGACTAGGATACAGAAGCAAAATCGAGACTGGTTTCAGGTGCGTACACGCTGTCATTCTCTACAGAGTGGAGATGACAGAGCGTCTAGGTCCCTCAGAGCTGACTCTGGTACCCTAAGAAAGGAGTTTGGCTCAGGATGACATTAGCACAACAGGTTTTTATGGGGCCTAATTAGACTGTAAAGATGAGGAGTAATCCCTGGGAAAGGACAGCTATACCAGCCTTAGAAGATACTGAGCCGCCTTTGCCCTCACCTCTACTGCTGGCTGCCCACCTCTGAAAGACTGTACCTGCACATTGTGGTCCTTGGCTTCTTTATGAGAAAAGGCACGGTAGATGACAGCTGGGGGACAAAAGATAAAAACAAGCAGAAATGATCACTCCTGTTAGGAATAAGAGTACTAGCCGGGGCTTTTCTAACCATGCTAAGAACTACACTTATTGAGCCGGCGGTAGTGGTGCACACCTTTAATCCCAGCACTCTGGGAGGCAGAGGCAGTTGGATTTCTGAGTTCGAGGCCAGCCTGGTCTACAGAGCGAGTTCCAGGACAGCCAAGGCTACACAGAGAAACCCTGTCTGGAAAAGCAAAAAAAAAAAAAAAAAAGAACTACACTTATTCAGAGAAGGAAGACTGGGTTAGTTCTTGGATGATCCCTTTTCTTTACTCTAGGCAAGTGCCTCACCATGGATACAGACCCCAGCCCTCTTACGTGTTACTCATTCACTTAAAGATAAGGTCTTGCTTTGTATCCTAGGCTGGCCTCCAACCCACATCAGTCCTGTCTTAGGCTCCCAAGTGCTAGTTGCTGGGATTATACACATGCACCACCACACTTACCTCAGATACTTCTTACTCTTCCCTCTTGCTAACTTTGTCCTAGAAATGTCCCAGTTTTTTTGTTTTTGTTTTTTTTTAAAGCACCCCTCAAAGTTTACTGTGTTTAAGAATTACTGGGATCTTATTAAAACTTAGGGTTTTGGTTCCTGCTCCAGAATCTGCACGTCCAAAAAATTCCTTGCTAGGTCACATTTAAAGTTGGTCTTATTTTAAACACTTGGGTAGAGGCTCAGTAAGTCTAGACACTAGAAGTGAGGTGATATTAATGGGTAGCGTGCATATGGTTGAAACACTACATTTTGCTGACTACTATGAGGCTTAAAACAGATTTTTCACACTTTAAAATCTATAATGTATCCTGACCTGATAAAATACAATAGTCTTTTTCCAAACTCTAAATACCATCTTCATTGCTGAAAACTCTTTAAACCTCCATGCTCCTGTTTCTTATTTGTTTGGAGGAAATCATCATGGTGGCATTGGGGGCACAGACTACCAGAGTAAATGGAAAAAGGAAGGGCTCATGACCAGAAAATGCAGTTCACACTACACCCTATACATTTCACTTCTGAGCTGGGTGTGGTGGCACACATGTTGATCCCATCACTTGAGAGTTAGAGGCCAACTAACAGTTTACAGTAAGTTCCAGGTCAGTCAGGAGTACATTGCTGCCCTTGGCTCAACAGCAACAATAAGAAAATCCATCTCTGCTTCCCTGAATACGTGCTTGACCAAGCAAACAAACCAAGGTACTTTCAAGTTTTATATACAGAATCTAGTTCTCCCTTGAACAAGGGATCGAGACTGTATTTTGTTTATTGAGAAAAATGTGCAGGGACTGGAATCCCAGGAAGAACTTTGTTTTATTGACCCCCAGATACCTAGCATCAGATTTAAAGTCTTTCTGCAACATGCAATAGGTATGGGACACTCATCGCTATGGGTACAGGTCTCTCCGGCTCAAACACCAAGGCCTTCGGTGTGTGCCCCGGCCTCAGAACCTTTTTACAGGGGCAAGGGTGAAAAGCCAGGTAGTAGAGGGGAGCAGGCCCTTGACAGAACTTATACGCAAAGGTAGTGGCTAGGTCCGGTCAAGGACTTGGACCCACCTCTTCGAGTTCCCCGGAGAGGCCCCTGAGGAGAACTCACAAACTCGATCCCGACATCTATTCCTGGCTAAGAGACTGAGTCGGCTGATTCAGACTCTGGACCTCGATTTCTTTTGTGTACTAAGTCAATTCCCTGGAAGTTGTCTTAGGACTGTGTTGAGACAGGTATCCCTGATTCATTTCCCAAACCAACGTCCAGTTCCGGTGTTCTACAGTCTCACCCCGGCCCCATTCCGCGTCCCTTATCCCACTTACACTTCATGGTCGGCCAGCTTCCGGAGCACTCTGACAATGTCTCCTCCAGGCCTCGCTCATTCCTTCCCTTTCTTCACTTTGTTCAGCGGCTTGCTCCCACCGGGACGCCTTTTCATTTAAAAATCCCACTGGAAAAATCCGATAAGCTAAGAAACAATTAGCAAAGTGTACGGATTTGCTCCAGCCGGCGTCTATGTACGGCGACCAGATTTCGGATCAGGCGCTTCTCTGACGTCATTGACGTGACGGCATCTCTGTGCGTCTGTCTCTGGCAGCACATGCGCCTAGGGGTTATCTCCAAGGTTGAGAGAGGGGAGAGGTTTGCGGGTCCGCGCTGTGTTGTTCAGTATGCAAGGGTCTGTGACTGGAGTAGTCAGGTTGGGGGTCAGCTGCGAGGCAAGCTGGCATAGAGAGGACGCGAGCGACATTGGGGACTAGGGAGGGCACAAGTGGACCGGAGATGTCGGCGGCGGTAACTGTAGTGAAGCTTTAGCGTTCCATTTGTCTTTTTTTTTTTTTTTTTTTTTTTTCCTAGTAAGGGGCTCACAGTGTGGCCCTGGGTGACCTAGAATTTACTTCCGAGATTATAGTCATATTTTGTATTAGTGGCCAGGGATTTAGTTCTGTTTTCTGCTACTAAATACTTTTATGACCTCGTTTAAAGAGTAGGTTTACTTGGTTTCGGGAACAAGAAGGCAATAAGGTGTAGTTAGTGTAGCTAGTCTAACAAAACATTTTATTATGCTGAGGGTCATTACATAGGTTTCCTAAATTCCTAACTACAGTTCTAAGCCTATCTCCACAAGGCTACCTTCCAGTGTGACTTATCTTAGCTGAAGGTCAGGTCCAATCTCTAACAGAAGTTTCTGATTGGAGTGTCGGATTCCTCTCCAGCTCCAGGGCAGATCAAGGAGGCTTCTCTCCGTACGTGCAGAGCAGAGCATTGCTCTTGGTGTCTGCTTATATACTGTCCACTGGGTGTCCTGGGGTTCTAGAACTGTGTCTGGTTGTCTTGAGTGAGTGATGGCGCTGCCTTGGGTGTAGTGGGCTTCCTTGACTCAACTTTTTACATGTCTAAAAGGCATCTTTTTTCCCTCCCTCCCTCCTCTCTCTTCTTCCCTCCCCTCTCTCCCTTCTTCTCTCCTCTCTCTCTCTCTCTCTCTCTCTCTCTCTCTCTCTCTCTCTCTCTCTCTCTCTCTCCCTCCCTCCCTCCCTCCCTCCCTTCCTCCCTCCCTCCCTCTCACCATTTTTCTTTCCTATGCTCATGACATCTCACTCTGATGGTCTCAAAATGTTTGCTCTTTTTTTAATTTTTTTTTCACTCTGAAGACAGTTTCCCAGACATTTGCAATGCAGTCTGGGCTGAGCTTGAAAGTGTAATATTCCTGTCTGGGCTTCTGGAGCATTAGAATTTACAGTCTCTCTTATTATATCCAATCCAGAAAGCACTCTTCAGACTTGGAACGTTACTCTCTGCCATTATAGTAAAAGACAAAAGTGATTCTTATAGCTCTGAGACACAAAGGCCCAGGCTAACCTTTTCTCTAGCCCAGTTATTAGGAGTCTCTTAATGGATCCTTTCAAATATCTTGCATAGCTTTGGGTATCAGCCAATGTTCTGTGATTTTCAGATTACAGTAGGGTGTGGGTTTTTTCAGAGCAACAGTGGCGCCACAGTTACATGCTTACTTTTTTGACTTTTAAGAAGGAGAGACTCTAACTCTGTCATCCTCAGAAAACCGTATTAAGAAAGATACCTACTAGAATTTTTTGTGATTCTTGTTTATGATAGTAAAGTACTGGACACAGTAGTTTACAATGATGGACTGAGCAATTCAAGTGTGTGCTGATTTATTTGGTAAATTAAGTTTATCACAAGGTGAATGAGTGCACACTCAGCAGGCTGGGGCTGGAGGATAGAGAGGTTGAGGTCCTCTTAGCATACACATGAAGATCTTGTCTGAATAAGCCGACAGGTGAAGGGTTCAAAAGTTTTGATTTCTAGGCATCTCTTAGGAGAGTTACCTAGCAGAAGGGTGCCCAGAATCTTTATATTTTTAAATTTACTTCTAGTTTATGTTCATTGGTGTTTTGCCTGTAGTTCTGTCCATGTGAGGTGTCAAGAAGCCCTGGAAGGGGAGACAGATGTGAACTGCCATGTGGGTGGTGGGAGATACAACCCAGGTCCTCTGGAAGCGTAGCAGGTGCTTTTCCATGCTGAGTCCTTCCAGCCCCTCAAATTCTTTTCCACACTGAGTCCTTCCAGACCCCCAAATTATGTTTCTTTTTTTTTTTTTAAAGATTTCTTTAAAAATACCTCATTCCCCCCTCCCCCCTCTCTGTCTGGCTGTAATTAATTATCCTTAGAGGTCAGAAGAGAACTACATTGGATCCGAAGTTACCAGTTTGGAGCCACCTAGTATGGAACCTTTGGAAATGCAACAAGCACTCTTGATACCTGAACCATCTCCCAGCCCCCAGAATCTATTTTATATTAATCATTTAATTTTTTTCACTAATTTATTTAGTTATTCACTATACATCCTGGCTACTGCTCCTCTCCCTTACCAGTGCCAAAGCCCATTCACAACTTTTCCACAAGACTCCCCAAGCTCTGCCTAATGTTTGGCTGTGGGTTTCTACATCTGTTTTCATCCACTGCTGGATGAAGTCTCTTAGGAGGCAGTTATGCTAGGTTCCTGTCTGCAAGCATAGCAGAGTATTGTTAATCGTGTCAGGGGTTGGCTTTCTCCCATGGATTGCGTCTCAAGTTGAACCAGTCAATGGTTGGCCATTCCCTCATTCTCTGCTCCATCTTTATCTGCACATCTTGTAGGTAGTACAAATTTTGGGCTCAAGGTTTTGCGATTGTATTGAAGTCCCCCTCCCTCCACTGGAAGTCCTGCCTGGCTATAGGATGTGGCCACTTCAGTCTCCCTATATCTCACTGGTAGGAGTCTCAGCATAGAGTCTAGAGTCGACTGCATAGACTCCCTGGACTCTCCCTATTCCCATGTCTCCAGCTAGTCCCTCAGAGGTCTATTGATATCTGTTCTCTCTCCTGGACCTCTCCTGTCCCACTCCCATATCATATCCCTATCCCAATTTCTCGCCTCACTCCCCTCCATCCACAGCTGAATTCTCTTTTATTTCCATTTTGAGTGAGACTCCACATCCTCCCTTGGGCCCTTCTTATTTCCAAGTTTCTCTGGTTCTGTGGATTTTAGCATGACTATCCTGTACTTTATGGATCATAGTCACTTAGAAGTGAGTACATACCGTGTGTGCCTTTCTAGCTCTGGGTTACCTCACTCAGGATGGTAGTTCCTAGTAAAGAACTCAAGAAATTAGATACTAACAAGCCAAGCAAACCAATTTTAAAATCAGTATTTGTGTTTTTAAAGAATATTCTCAAGTGAGGTGTTTTTATATTAGAGTGGGGTCCCCTTACAGGTTAGGTAGTCACAATTTATCAGATGGTTATAAAAATATTAGTAAATGAACTCAAGTCTGTACAGAAAAATATGCAAATACATTGAAAGCTTTTACAAATGGGTGGGGAAATAGTTTTGTTTTGCTTATTTTAAAAAAAACATTGAGAACAATGACACCTTAATTTTTTTCTTTTTATAGCAATCAGTGGTAAACTTCCCATCATGGAATACACGTATTTTTCTATGAGTGAATCTGTGAAAGTTCTGTGAGAATTTGAAGTTCAGTGACACAGTGGTAACTCCACCTATCTCCAGCAACTGAACTATGGAAAACTTGAAGAAGCATTTGGTGAGATGGCTCAGCAGGTAAAGGTGTTTGTCACCCAAATCTGACCACCTGAATTTCATCACCAAGTTCCACCGTGACAGATCAGGACTGACTTCAGAGAGTTGACCTCGGACCTCCAGGCTCATCCTGTAGCGTGTGTGTGCCAGCATTCACACACGCCTACCTATCCAGTCAGCACCAGTATGCGTCTAGATCTAACAGGTCACTACATATGTGCAGGTTCTCTCCCTTTACTATGTATGTCCATGACCTTGAACCCGTGTCATCAGGCCTGGGGGCAAGCACATTTACCCACTGTTTTAGTTAAGGTTTCTATGCTGTCATGAAACACCATGACCAAAATTTTTTTTGTTTTTTGTTTTTGTTTTTTTGTTTTTGTTTGTTTTTTTTGAGACAGGGTTTCTCTGTATAGTTCTGGCTGTCCTAGAACTCACTCTGTAGACCAGGCTGGTCTTGAACTCAGAAATTCGCCTGCCTCTGCCTCCCAGAGTGCTGGGATTACAGGCGTGTGCCACCACTGCCCAGCACACCATGACCAAAAGTAACGACGTAGGGAGAAAGGGGTTTATTACTCTTAAGTATCCCGAGTCACAGTTTATGCATGGAAGCCAATGGTGGGAAGGAATCTGGAGGCAGGAGCTGATGCAGAGGCCACTGCTTTCTTAGCCCATTTTCTAGTCTTATTAAAGATTTGTTTATATATTTTATATATTTGAGTGCTCTTTTTGTTGTTGTTGTTGTTGTTGTTTTTAAAGATTTATTATTGTATGTAAGTACACTGTAGCTGTCTTCAGACACTCCAGAAGAGGGCATCAGATCTCATTATGGATGGTTGTGAGCCACCACGTGTTTGCTGGGATTTGAACTCAGGACTTTCAGAAGAGCAGTCAGTGCTCTTAACTACTGAGCCATCTCATCAGCCTTTGAGTGCTCTTTAAAAAAAAAAAAAAAGATTTATTTGTTTATTTTATGTATGTGAGGTACATTGTCAACTCTTTTTAGACACACCAGAAGAGGGCATCAGATCCCATTACAGGTTGTTGTGAGCCACCATGTGGCTGAGATCTTAGCTCAGGACCTTAGCTCTGGAAGAGCAGCCAGTGTCTGCTCATATCATGGCTGACCAGAAAAAACAGAATGGCCAGAACTGTGTCTGGACTAGAACCTTAAAGGCCACTCCTCTTTTTTTTTTTTTTTTTTTTTTTTTTTTAAGATTTATTTATTTAGCCTGGCAGTGGTGGTGCACACCTTTAATCCCAGCACTTGGGAGGCAGAGGCAGGCAGATTTCTGAGTTCGAGGCCAGCCTGGTCTACATAGTGAGTTCCAGGACAGCCAGGGCTACACAGAGAAACCTGTCTCAAAACACCCCCCCCCCCCAAAAAACAAAACAAAACAAAAGATTTATTTAGTTATCATATGTAATTGCTGGCTTCAGACACTCCAGAAGAGGAGTCAGATCTCGTTAAGGAGCCACCATGTGGTTGCTGAGATTTGAACTCAGGACCTTCAAGAAGAGCAGTCAGAGCTCTTAACCACTGAGCCATCTCTCCATCCCCTATAGGTCACTACTAATTATCTACTTCTGTCAGGGAGGCTGGCCTTCCTAAAGTTTCCATAGCCTTCCCAAATAGCACCACCAGCTAGGGAACAAGTGTTCAAGACAGAAGCCCCTGGGAGACATTGCATATTCAAACCATGTGTTCCGTAAGTGAATGAGGTCCATTTGTCTAATGACTCCTGATGTCATTATTGACAGTGTGAGTTAACTTGAGTAGCCTACTTTTCACTTTTGGACAAGAAAAATCATTTCTACTGGATTCCTAGTCAGGACTTTAAAAAAATTAGTGGTTTAAAAGAAATTATCTCCAAGCATGCAATAATAATCAGAATGCCTTGTTATTAGAATTATAATCTACTAAGTTTCATTACTCTTTTATTTCATTTGTTGTATGAAATATGGATACACATATGCATACATGTGCCTCAGCTTGCCCAGTGACAGGTGACAGACCATCACTACCATTCTGTTTCTTTTAAATGGATGTGTGTGTGAGAGAGAAACATCCCTTTTTGAGAATTCACTCAAGAAAGCCCTGTGTGTAACAGCTTGAGAACAACAGCAGGTATTTCTCATTCAAAATGTTTGGAACCAGAAGTGTCTCCCACTTTTTAATTTTCTAGATGTTTGGAATATTGGCATGGATTTGATGATTGGACAATCCTAATCTGAAAACTGGAAACTGGAAATTGATCTGAAACCTGAAGGTTTGTCAAGACATTTTGGATTCTGGGTTACTTCAGATGTTGAATAGGGTATTCTCCTGTGCTTGCTTCATAGGGTGTCTCGAGAGCATAGGGTACTCTGCGAGACAGCACTGCTTGACAGAAGATACTCTGCTTTCTTAATGTCCTCAAAAATACAAGGCACAAGATTATGAACTTCCTGGAGCTGCTTTGCACTGATGCAATACTGGCCTCAGTAGAGAGGACTGGCAAGCGGAGCTGGAGCTTTGGATGGAGGAGAGCATGGACACTGTGGTACCAGCATTCCTAGGTTGGTTGGTTATTTATTGTGTTTGTGTGTAAGCATGTGTGTGCTCACCATGCCATGTATGTGGAGGTCAGAAACAACTTCTAGTAGTTACTTAGTTCCTTCTATTATGTGAGTTTAGAATATTGAACTCAGGTTGTCCGGCTTGGCAGTCAGCTCCTTGACTCACTGATTTGTCTTGCTGGTCTCATGATTCAACTTTAATAGTGTTCCCTGAAGCCACTGGAGGATCAAGAGACTAATGCCAGACCTCAGGTCCCGCACTTTATGTTGTTATGCTCCACAGTGGTGGAGATGGAACCCAGGTTTCCCACTTGCTATTTAACAGCTCTACCATGGATCTTGCCCCAGCTCAACACCGGGAAGTTTTGCTGGGTAAACCCTTTTCTGCATTGAATAAACAGATACATTGGCAATAGAAATTGCAGACCTGATCAAATGCACACCCATGGTCCTGAGGTGGCACCATACTTTAACGCTTGGAATTGTCAACAGTAAAGACTATGACACATTCATGTATAGCCCAACATCAGTTTTCAAGTGCAATCCCAAGTCTTTCAATCCTGGAAAATCACTCTTGAAGGCTATCTTGACCCCTTGTTCTATACAATAGCGCTTTAGTAGATTTTTTTTCCAGGACAGGGTCTCACTCTGTACCTCTGGTGTCCTGGAACTCAATATATAGAACAGGCTGGCCTCGACCTCCAAGAAATATGCCTGCCTCTATCTCTTGAGTGCTGGGATTAAAGGTGTAAACCACTATTCCAGGTTTTTAGTAGGTTCTTTAGGTTAACTGAAGTGTCTTGCTGTGGGCTGACTTCATTGAGAAATGTTGTGGTAAATCTCCAACCCAGTAAGCCTGTGCAATGAAACACAACTCAGTTAATATGAGTACAAGCTGCACACCTAGACTGGGTAGATCTCCCACTACACTGCTACATTCCCAAGCTATGAGATCCCTTATAACTTGCAGTTTCTCTAGGCCACATGCTTCTGCTCCATCTTCCTTCCACCTCCCCTTCTTCAGTCTTCCTTTTTTTCCTTCCTCTCCTCATCTCCCCTTGCTCTTCTCATTTCCCCTTCCTCCTTTCCTTCTTTCTCTAAAACTTTTTGCTCCACCTTTCCCTTTCACTGCCCAATCACCAGCTCTAGCCTTTATTTTACAAGTTAAAATGGGGAGAAGGTTCACATGAAGTCACCTGAGTATGTGATTCATTCTTCCTCTAAGGCAGCTCCTCTTGAGGAAGTGGAATTAGCATCAAATTACAAACAGCATCAGGGCAATCCACAACATCTTTTCCTTTTGTCCAATTAAAAGGCTCTTTTCTCTCAGATATAATTTGAGTACAACTATTACCATTCTATAATTTACAAAGTATAAGATACAGTTAGCACCCAGTCCATTAATTTTGTTGATTAGATAAAGCACCTTACCATCTATCCTAACTTAAAAGACTTATAATTCTGCACCTGACTTATGTCCTGATTTTAGATTGTATACCATCTGAAAACCATCCTCTCAAATCTATATCATCTTTCTCAATGCTAAACAGCTTGGGCTGGCTATGAGACTACAACCAGTCTTCAGCTCCGTCAGAAATCCAAGAACAACTAATATTATCTGAAAATATAAGGAGCACAAAACATAGCTTCCAAAACTTAGCCAATTTATAGAGACTGCCTCTCACCCGGACAATCCCTCATTCCTCAAAATGTTAGAGCATCAGTCTTCAGTCTTCTGGACCAGGATCATCTGACAGACCTTTGTAATGCAGAATTTGGAAGGACTGATTACCCTGTCTTGGCAGAGACTATCAGTTCACTGTTCTGCATAGTGTGTCTTTTTCAGGACAGTATTTTATCTGTAGATGAATTGAGGCAATTCTTGTTTAGTGGCTGCCTTGACACAACTGGAGCACATCCACTGATGCTCAATTTCTTCTTTAAATCCAGGAAAGGGGTGCTGTCAGGAGCAGACATGTCTTTAGTCAAATAATCTTTAATAAAGAAATGGCCATACATGTCATATTCTTTGAATATGATGCCTTTAAAGACTGTCTACACAAAGCATTTCTGAACTGTTAAGCCTTGACTACTCTCAGCCATTTCTAGTTAAAATATCTCAAAAACATTCTTTTAATTAACTCAGAACCTTCAGTTTGCTATCTGGCCCTTAACTTGTATTGCTTAATCATCTAAAGACAGTTTGTAATAGCAGTTATAGAAGGACTGGCTCTTTTTTTTTTTAAGATTTATTTATTTACTTTATATATGTGAGTACACTGTAGCTGTCTTCAGACACACCAGAAGAGGGCATCAGATGATTGTGAGCCACAATGTTTTGTATAGGCACAATGCCTATATGAGAGTAATAATATTAATCCCAATTTTTATATCAATAAAGAAATTCATACCAGTGAAAACCTTAAATTTGTATCAAATAGATTCTATACCACTGTAAGAGATTATAACTTCATCTTTGTAGCAATTATAAAGATTTCTACCAATGTAGCTATGTAATGTTTTGTTTAAGAGTAAATTTGATAACCTTTGATAACCTATGCCTATTTGTCTATTTCTCTTACTTCTATGACATTACTATATCTGCCCTTTTCTCTTTCACCCCCTTCCCATTTACTCAAGAAGGAAGGATAGAGAAGAGGAAAGGAAAGGTCGAAATCTCTGAGTTTAAGCTTTCTAGTTCCCTCCCTGTCCAAAGTTACATTTGTAAAGTATCCCTTAAAATGACAGCATATCTATAGTTCATAAAATATCCAGAACCATCCACCCTCACATAAGGAACTTGGACGATGATCTTTTAGTTTGCTTCCAGCTGAATTGGGGTGAAGGATTCCCTTCTGGAGGCTCAAAGGGAAATAGGAAAATTGGCTTTGTCAAATGAGGGCTAGCTGACATCATTTGTCTCTAGTCACTCAGTCTAGTCGCTGAGGAAGTTCACTGCTTAGCTGACATCTTGACTATGACAGTCTGAAAGTCTTGATAGGCAAGCTGGCTGTTCTGGAAAAGTTCTGGAAGCAAGTCTTTAAAAGAAGCAGCTTTGATGCAGTTGAGGTAGAGTCAAACATGGAGCTAGAATGGAAGGTCCCAGAATCTCAGCATTCCGGAGTGTGA
Source organism: Apodemus sylvaticus (assembly GCF_947179515.1). Taxonomy (NCBI): domain Eukaryota; kingdom Metazoa; phylum Chordata; class Mammalia; order Rodentia; family Muridae; genus Apodemus; species Apodemus sylvaticus. Next base: position 175,299,239 of record NC_067472.1, on the reverse strand, counting down.
ATCTTTTCAGGCCTGTCTTCCTCTTCTTTCATCCTGCAGTATACAAAACTTAAAAGCAACATATAGTTCTGTAAAGACATTCACATGGAGTGTGCAGGGTGCGCAGATTGGTTATTGAAGATCAATAAAGAAAGACGACTGACTGCCTTTCTTCAGAGGTGAGTTTGATCACATAATCAAACTTCATTATAACTTTGTATATATGCCATCTTAAAGTATGGTATGTACTAACAAGTCATGAGAAGTTTGTACCCAATAAGTGTTAATGGCTATGTATGGACATTTTCGTCTTAGCCAGTTCCAGAGCTATCTCCATATACAGAGTTAACCACATATACATCACCTATTTGGTTGATCGTTTTAGTTTCCTTTTTCTTCTCCATCACTGAGGGCTTCAGGAAGTCTCCATTTGTCATGTCTGAGTTTTATTAACTTGGAAGGAACTCATAGCTTTTCTTTTCCTGTGGAAACAGGCATTAACCACCACCACCCCCCCCCCCCCGCCCCCAGTGTAACACATTTCCCATTCTCCATTCTAATGTCAGAATATCCTTAATATAAACAGTATGGTTTAGTTTGGTAGTTTTTTTTTTTTTTTAAATTTTTATTTATTTATTATATATAAGTACACTGTAGCAGTCTTCAGACACCAGAATAGGGTGTCAGATCTCTTTACGGATGGTTGTGAGCCATCATGTGGATGCTGGGATTTGAACTCATGACCTTTGGAAGAGCAGTCGGTGCTCTTACCCGCTGAGCCATCTCTCCAGCCCCAGTTTGGTAGTTTTTTCCGCCCACAATCCAATGTCTTTCAGCAGCTGTGGTGTTTTGTTCATTAGCAATAAAAATTTAAGGTTGATAAAGCACTATGTAATCTATCTTTGGAAGTTTTTGTTGCCCCCTTTGCCTGTTGTTGCTCTGCATTCCCTAGTTAAATGTCAGCCTTTGCCACATCTTTGACATATTCTAGAAGGCATAGGCCCTCTTTTGGGATTACTTTGGTTTTACTTGCAGTCATTTCTGAGATAACCCTGATCACCACAATTTTTATTTGAAATCTTGGATCGTCTCTAGGTATCTAGTGGCAGCATCTCCTATTACAGTCATATCAGGTGACCAAGATCCAGCATCAGCTGTGTGTCTAATCCACTCATCTATTGATGCTCATCTTACCCTCAGTGGCCTTATTACTTCTTTACATTCACAAGGGTGAAAGACTCAGTTATTGCCTTTCTTGCTGCTGAATCTGGTACACTCCTTTCCACAGCTCAGGCTAGTCTTTGAAAAAGTCAGGGAAGGTTTCTTTTGGACTTTGCATGACTTGAGTAAATGATTCAAGTCTTTTCCCTGATTCTGTGAGTTTGTTCCAGGCCTTTAAGGCTGACAATCAACACAATGCCAGAGTTTCTTTATTATATACAGCCTGCACCTCTACCTCAGCAAAGCAACCCTCACCAAGCAGTTGGCCCGTGGAAATCTCTCTACCCCTGGCTCTATTTTGTCGTGCTATCTCTCTTGGCTTGTCTCTCCACCATGAGAACCATTGGAAATGTGTGGCAGGTTCTAGTAGTGCTCTTGCCATAACTTTCCAGTCTTGGGGGATTATTCTATTTTTAATAGTCCAAGAAGTCAGGATTTGTTTTACAAATGATGAATGCATTCCAAAATTAGTGACACTTTCCTTAAATTTCCTCAGTTCTAACATATCCACAGGTTGCCATTCGAATTCCTGGTAACCCTGTGGATGGTCATCGTCTGGTGGTCTTTGTTGTATACTAACAGGATAGACTAAAGTTTGTTTTCTAATTTTACCTTCTGTCTCTACCTAAGTACTTCCCTTAATTGAAATGTTAAATCCCTCCCTTAAGGTCTGTGTCCATTCTTCATATTCTTTTGCTGCTCCTCCTGTTCCTTGAGTTCCTGTATTTTCTGTTCAAGATTCTGCCTACACATTTTGATTTTTTTCTTTCTATTGCAATTCTGATAGTCTGCTGTCCATTTTATTTTGATTGATTTTAAAATGCCATTCTCTAAGTCTTGCTTCCAACCCTCATTATTTTCTCTTTGCTGCTCAGTCTGAACTGTGAGCTGTGATATCTTTTGTTGTAGCATCTTTTCCAGCTCCTGTCTCCCACCTTCATTTTTATCTTTCTGTTGTTCTTGCTGCTCTATAATTTCCTGTATCTTCTGTTCTAGGCCCTGCTTCCATAATCTTAGCTTATCTTTATGTTGAAATTCAGATATTGCAGCATCTGCCTTTTTTGATTTGCTAGATTTAGTAAATTATCCTCTAGACTTTGGTTATGTTGACCTATAAAATCCCGAATCTTTAGTTCTAGTGTTATCTGTAATCTCTTTTCCAAGGCAAGGAATTTCTTTTCTAGGGCCCTGTCTTTTGATAAAACCATAGTAAATCAAGAGAATAAATACTGGTAAATGACAAGGTGCCTATTTCCTTTAAATTCACTCTGTCAAATCATTCAAAATATCGTTCCATAAAGCCCCCAAAGTATTTATTGTGTTTCTCATCTTTAAGTATCAAAAAAGTTATATATCTCTCTTTATTATCAATGTAGTACCTGATCCGGAGCCCTTTGTACCTTTGTCTCCCTCTGCTGTTCGATTTGGAACACTGCAGTCCTCTCTGATTCTTTTATTCACAGGGAGGGGCTAACTGTAGAAAGACTGAGCCTTCTGTGCTTCTGTTTGGGTTGCAGCTGGCAGTGTGTGCTTGTGTGCTGGTCTCAGGCAGCCTGCACCTCAAGCGAGCAGTCGGGAGTTCCAGGCTGGCTGTCGGTTTCCTGTGTGTGTGTGTGTGTAGGGGGGACGGGCGGGGGCGGGGGAAGCAAACACTGAAAGGCTCTCCCCGGCATAGATCAGTTGTCTGCCTGAAAACTACCTTGCAGGCAGTTGTGCTCAATGGTTTCCTGACCCTCCCTGAGATTCTTACACAGCACTGCCCAAGTCCAGCTCCAGGCTGGGGTGCTGCCCCTGGCCCTAGCTCTCTGCTTGGGGGTTAGCGGAGGGAGCCTCTGCAGCTCTCTGTAGACCCCTCAGATCCAGTCAGCTTTCAATCCACACACTGCTGCAGCCTAGATTGCTGCCTTGTATTCAGGGGTGGGGGTGGGGCAGTGAACTTTTATCTCAGGTTAGCTGAGTTCTAATCCATATGATGGGTGCCAGTTTGTTGAAGTAAACTCCAACCCACCTCAGGCAGCCCCTCTTGGGGAAGTGGAATTAGCATCAAAATACAGCACCAGGGCAATCTGCACGGGTAGAGCTTTTTTTTTTTTTTTTTTTTTTTTTTTTTTTTAATGTGTGTGTGTGTGTGTGTGTGTGTGTGTGTGTGTTTGAGCCTGTTTAGATTGAGAGGTATTCTAGACACTGGAGGGGTTTCCAGAGCCCTCCCTGTAGGCTGCACAGGCACACACTCAATTCACACTTGCACTCCCCTTTCTGACAAATACAGACTCAGCGACATAGCTGCTGTTCTGTCAGATTTCCCTGCTTCCTTGCTGGTTTATAAGACTGGGAAGTGAGAGAGAGAGGAGTGAAAGCAAAAAGCAAAGTTGGGCTGTGCTGATGGCGTCCTAACCCCTGCTTGGAAGGAAGAGACCCGCCTCCCATTCAAGCCACCATGGACCTGGAGCTTCTTAAGCCTAGTTCTGTGAAGAAGAGAGCCCCCCAGCATAGCTGCTTACAGCACGTTAAAAGGTGTTTAAAGGCCTGTGCTTTCTGAGAGGTCCAAGTACCTTTAGCTTCTCCTGCTTTGTCCTTTAATGTGCAACATGCGGCTTAAAATTTAAAAACACTTTAGAGGAATATATGCAGAAGCAATGTTGAGGGGAAATATGCAGAGGCAAGAAACTGTAGGTGAGGCCAGGAGAGAATAGACCCATTGGACACAGGAAACTGCACGCGAGGCCAGGTGAGGACAGAGCTGTGGATGTCCCAGATGCCTGAACAGGAAGAAAGAGCCACAAGATGCTATGACAAACACATGAAATAGTTTAGAGGGAAAGATGGACTCAATAAATGAACAACTGATACACAAAAATGCTAAAGACTGCTCATTGTTCTCCATGGTGGCTGAGTGTGGAAAGTTAACACAGTAATAATTAGCAAGCATAAATCCAGCCCAAGATCACAGACACACTAGCAGCTTACACGTGCTAGGCAAGTGTTCTGCAACTGAGCTCAATATGTACCTTTTTTTTTTTTTTGTATTTTCTTTTGAGCCCAGGCTAGCTTTGAAATTGTGTTCTCCCTGGCTTAGCTTCTCTAGTGGGATAACAGGTTTGCACCAACAGACCTAGCAAGAATTATTTCTGCGTGCTCTGAGATCTCCCCCTAGAGATCTTGGACATGGAAGTGGTCAGCTTGAAGAAAATACTAACAATCAAAACTGCAGGAGTCTTCGGAATGATCATTAAAGAATGATACTCTAGGTGTCCACCAAATGTCAGGGAGCATCAGGAATGAAATAGGGCTGGGGTCTCCTCCCAGAGTCAGGGAGTGATTTCCCTCCCTGCCTGGGAAAAAGCGGGTTTACCCAGTACTTCCAAGGATCCCAGCTGGTCCTTGTGAGTAGGAACACCGGGGCAGGCAGGGTCACAGTTATTTCTCTGTAAACAATCAAGCTCAACAGAGCCAGGTAGCTTCAAAGGGACAGAGGTTAAGAGAAGAGAGAAAGGAGGAGAAGGGGCATGGTTGCAGATGACATTCATGAGTTGGTGGCTGCCAAGAGGGTGGAAGGGCCGGAGTTTATCCCCCCTGGAGGGCAGGCTGGCAGGTAGATTGTATTGAGTCCAACCCAGGGCTGCTCCTATGAATGCAAGAGGATTGGCTTGTCACTCCGGCTTATGTTTATTTTTCTTATTATTTATTTATCTTATATTTATTTTTGAAGGTAACTTTATCCCATTTTTCTATAATAGAATTTTCTGCCCAGTGACTTTGCTACTGCCGTGGAGAGATATTCTGCAGATATGAGTGTCTCTCTGTTGAACAGTGTCTTTAGTCAGGGTGTCTGTTCTTGCACAAACATCATCACCAAGATGCAAGTTGGGGAGGAAAGGGCTTATTCAGCTTACACTTCCACATTGCTGTGTCAGCTTCCATGCTGGTTTGTAATACTGGGAAGTGAGGAAATCAGGACTGGAACTCAAGCAGTCAGGAAGCAGGAGCTGATGCAGAGGCCATGGAGGGATGATTCTTACTGGCTTACTTCCCCTGGCTTGCTTAGCCTGCTCTCTTATAGAACCCAAGACTACCAGCCCAGAAATGGTACCACCCACAAGGGGCCCTCCCCCTTGATCACTAATTGAGAAAATGCCTCACAGCTGGATCTCATGGAGGCATTTCCTCAAGGGAGGCTCCTTTTTCAGTGATAACTCCAGCTGTGTCAAGTTAACACATAAAACCAGCCAGTACAAACAGTCTATGTGTTCACTATTGAACACTATATATGACCATGAGCTTATGAATTTAAGGCACTAGTGTCATTTTCCTGTAACAGGCAGAGAGGTCAGACAGAGGGAACTGAAGTCAGGGAAATTGTTACCAACTGAGACGATTTATCTATTCTGGCACTTAATGTCTGTATGATGACATTTCATGGTGTCATCCAAGCTGGGATTGCACTTTTCCCTCCTCATCATCATGAGAGACAAGTTCTTGTGAAAGGGAATTAAGGCAGGCGGGATGTCTGGGCCCCACAGTGCTGATGCAGGGGGCTGTGTTCATACAGCGATGATGGAGCAGCTGGCCCATGCTCAGGTAGCTTCCTAAGTGGTGTACTTCCAGCGAACACCATACAATACCAGATTCCCTATCATTCTCAGTGTAGTAAAAAGCAAGCTATAGTTCCAGGGAATTGCAGGATCCAAGATTCCAACAGCATGGAGAAGATTCCTTCCATCAGGCAGAGTTAACAGTTAACCGGCTTTCTTCAGGGTCATATTCTGAGAAGCAAATGTATCTGGAGAGGTTAATAAATAAACCATGTAGCCTGTGTCAGTGAAAGAGTCAGGATGTAAAGGGGAATAAGATAAAAATTGGGATGGGATCAGACTAACTCCATGCACTGGTCACATTTCTCTCTTAACTGTAGATGGGTTAGCATTCCCTCTGACTATGTAGGTGCATGGGAGCTTGACTTATCTCAGCTGGATCTAGCTAGGGACAAGTGGTTTGTTTCCTTTCATCTTGGCAATGGTGAGTCTGGCCTTTGTTGGGCCTCTCGGAGGGTAGCCATGCTAGGCTCATGCTAGGCTCCTGTCTGTAAGCACACCATAGTATCAGTTGGACCTTGGAGTTTCCCCTTGAGCTGGATCCCAAGTTGGGCCACTCACTGGACCTCCTTTCCCTCAGTCTCTTCTCTATTTTTGCCTCTGCATTTCTTTTAGACAGGAACAATTCTGGGTCAGCGTTTTTGACTGTGGGATGGCAACCCATCACCACACTTGATGCCCTGTCTTTCTACTGGAGGCAGACTCTACAAGTTCCCTCTCTCCACTGTAGTGCACTTTATCCAAGGTCCCTTCCTTTGAGTTCTGAGTATCTCTCACCTCTCAGGTCTCTGGTATATTCTATATGGTCCCTCTATCTCCTACATCTTGAGGTTGCCTGTTACATTCTTTCTGCAGGCCCTCAAGGCTTCACTCCTTTGTCCCACCCCCGATACCCAATCATGTTCCCTTTTCCCCCACAATGTCCCTCTCTCATTCAGGTCTCTCTCTCCCTCTCCCCTCCCCCCCATGATTGCTTTGTTCTCCCTTTCAAGTGGGACTGAGGCATCTTCACTTTGGCCCTTTGGCTTGTTAACCTTCTTGAGTTCTATGGATTGTATCCTGGATGTTCTGTACTTTTTTTTTTTTTTTTTTGGCTAATATCCACTTATTAGTGAGTGCATACTATGCATGTCCTCTTGGGTCTGTGTTACCTCACTCACACAAATAGATGATATTTTCTAGTTCCATCCATTTGACTGCAAAACTCAGGATGTCCCCGTTTCTACTAGCTGAATAGTATTCTGTTGTGTAAATGAACCCCATTTTTTGTATCCATTCTTCTGTTGTGGGACATCTGGGTAATTTTCAGCTTCTGGCTATTATAAATAAGGCAGTTATGAACATAGTGGAGCATGTACTCCTGTGGCATCGGGGGACATCTTTTGGGTATATGCCCAAGAGTAGTAGAGCTGGATCTTCAGGTAGATCTCTTCCCAATTTTCTGAGGAACCTCCAGATTGATTTCCAGAGAGGTTGTACAGTTTGCATTCCCACCAGCGATGGAGGAGTGTTCATCTTTCTCCACATTCTCACCAACTTGTGCTGTCACCTAAATTTTTGATCTTAGTCATTCTGATTGATATAAGGTGGAATCTCAGGGTTGTTTTGATTTACATTTCCCTTATCACTAAGGACTTTGAATATTTCTTTACGTGCTTCTTGGCCATTCGAGATTCCTCAGTTGTGAATTCTCTGTTCAGCCTTATACCCCATATTTTGACTGGGTTGTTTGGTTTTTTTGGTGGTTAGCGTCTTGAGTTCTTTATATATTTTGGATTAGTGTTAACTAGTGTTAATGCCTGGGTACAGCATTAAGGCCTAGAGGGATTGCTAAGGCCTCGGAAGTCCCTTGTTCAGTGGTCTTTATGGAGGCTCTCCAGACAGTCAGCTTGTGCGGCTCTTTTTGTTCTCTTTCCTGTGTTAGGTCTTGAGCAGTTTCATTTGTCACCTTCCAGTCTTTGTTTATGATTTCTTTGATTTCTCTCAGGGATTTATTGATTTCTTCCAAGTTTTGTTTGCTATTTTCCCTGGGTTTTATTAAGGGACTTATTTGAGTACCTCTGTCATCTTCATGTATTTGGTTTTAAGGTCTCGTGTGTGTGTGTGTGTGTGTGTGTGTGTGTGTGTGTATGTGTGTGTGTATGTGTGTGTGTGTGTTTGTTTGTTTGTTTGTTTTAGGTATGTTAGAATATTCAGCGCCTGCTGTGGTAGGATAGCTCAGCTCTAGTGGCACATACTGACCTGGCTATTATTGACTCTGGTTTTACTCTGATTGGTAGGCATCTGTGTTTGGGATGATAATAGGTCTTGGCACTGATTCCTGGATTTTTCCTTGTTGGGTATGTGTTTTTCTTATTGGTTTTTGTTTCCTCTCTGAATTTTTGGAGAGTATGTTGCCTATTTTCCAGGCCTGCTCAGTCTGTGGGTGCATAGGGAGGCTGGGATACTGAGATAAGCCAGGGAGGGTAGGGTTGGAGGAAGTCTTTGTGATCCCTCATGCATTGGTCAGAGAAGAACGGGAGAGCAGATCAGGTTTCCTTCTCCTCAGCTGGAGATGAAGGGGATTGTGGATCCTAGGAGTAGTAGGAGAGGTGTGGGTCTGCCTTCAGCATACTTGTAAAGTAGTAAGGACCAGCCTTGAGTTTGTATGAGGTGCCTGCTGGTGTTGAGTTCCGGGACAAAGTAACATGGAGGGGAGGGGAGGTTAGAAGTAGAATATCAGTGTAATCCACAGAAGGTGGGAGCACTAGGGGTAGGGAAGGTTGCTAATGATGTTTTGCTGTACAGCTGTGGATGAGCCCGTGGCATTGGATCTGGAGATCAGGCAGCCTACATGAGTTTCTGGTAGGAATGTCCTCATGGGTTTTCATAGAGAGTTGAGCCATTAGTATTCTGGGTCAGACTGATGTGTGGGTATCAATTATTGTCAATGTTGCAGTGTTTGATTAATATTCTGGACAGACTGATGGGTAGGCATCAATTATTGTCAGTGTTGTAGTGTTGGTCAAATACCTGGCAGTTATTTATTTGGTTCTTTACTTTTGTAGTATTGTTTAATCCTTTGTATGTCCTCACAGGGGTATTCATCTCTCCTCAGCCTACAGGTCATTTTCATGTCATCTTCCCAATTCCTGACTCAGAGAGTGTTGATTTCTGTAGTTTGTGTCTACAAGGAAAGTTCTTCTTTCTTCAACCATGGAGGTTATCTGTGATCTATATACGCACCTAGGTTATTTCCCAGTGGTTTTGTGTGTTTAATAGATTATTCTATATTCTCCTGGTCTTTAAGCTATGCATTCCACTGTGATGTGGTATGATGTGATGTGTATGTGTGTGTGTGTTCTATTTTGCTTTTCATGACTATAATAAAGCATTTAGCAAAAGTACCTTGGAGCAGGAAAGGGTATCTTTCATAATTTTTTCCTTGGATATATGCTCACAAGTGGTATGGCTGGGTCTTGAGGTAGAACTATTCCCATTTTTCCTTTAAAAAAAAAAAAACACCAAATTGATTTCCAGAGTGGTTGTATAAATTTTCACACCTATCAGCAATGTAGGAGTGTTCCCCTTGCTCCACATCCTTGCCAGCATGAGCTGTTACTTAAGTTTTTGGTTTTAGCCATTCTGATGGGTGTAAGATGGAATGTCAGACTTGCTTTGATTTGTATTTCCTCAATAAGAGTAAGGACGTTGAACATCTCTTAAAGTTTTTCTCAGTCATTAAAGATTCCTCTGGTGAGAATTTTCTGATTAGCTCAGCACTCCACTTTTTTAATTGGGTTGTTTGGATTGTTGGTGTCTGACTTCTTGAATTCTTCATATATTTTGGAAACTAGCTCTCTGTCAGCTATAGGATTAGTGAAGATATTTTTCAAATTTCTAGGCCTTCTTTTTGCCTGTTTGAAGGTGTCTTTTTACTTACAGTTTTTCTGTTTTGTGAAGTCTCATTTATTAATTGTTGATCTTAGTACCTGAGCCATTAGTGTCATGTTTAGGAAATTGTCCCTCACACCAATGAGTTCCAGGATATTTTCCACTCTCTGATCCATTAGATTGAGTGTATCTGGTTGTATGTTGAGTCATATAATCCATTTGGACTTGAGTTTTATAGAGTGTGCTAAATATGGATAAATAAGGATGTAATTGGGTATTTAATTTTCTTATATTTGTTGAGTCTTGCTTTGTGACTGGATATATGGTCAGTTTTGGAGAACATTCCAGTAGGTGCTGAGAAGGTATATTCTTTTGCGTTTTGGTGAAATGTTATGTAGATATGTATTAGGTCCATTTGATCCATAACTTGTGTTAGTTTCATTATTTCTGTTTAATTTTAGTTTTCAATGATGACCTGTCAATTGGTGAGAGTGGAGTGTCAAAGTCTCTGAACATTAATATGTGGAGTTTGCTATGTTTTTTAAGGTTTACTAATGTTTCATATATGTATATGGTTGCCCTTCTGTTTATGTCAGAGATGTTCAGAATTGAGACATCATTTTGGTGAATTTTTCTTTGACTAGTATAAGGTGTCCCTCCCCATCTCTTTTAATTTTGATTAAAATCTATTTATTAGATATTAGAATAGTTACTCCAGCTTGCTTTTTGGGTCCGTTTGCTTGGAAAATGTCTTTGCAGCCCTTTACTCTGAGGTAATGTCTATCATTGTTGCTGAGGTATGTTTCTTATATGCAGGAGAATGATGGATCTTTTTTTAAAAAATCCGTTCTGTTAGCTTGTGTCTTTATTAAATAAGGGAATTGAGTCCACTGATGTTGAGAGATATGAATGACCAGTGATTTTTAAATTCCTGTTATTTGGGTTTAATGGAGAGAGAGAGGAGAGAGGTTCACTTTTTGTTTTACTGGTATGGAATTATTTCCTGTATTTTCATGAGTTTAGTTAACCTCCTTAGATTCAAGTTTTCCTTTTAGTATCTTCAATAGGGCTTGATTTGTGGATAGATCTTGTTTAAGTTTGGTTTTGTCATAGAATATCTTGTTTTTTTCATCTATGGTAAGTGTTGCTTGGTATAGAGTGTGGGTTGGCTGGCATCTGTGCCCTCTTAGAGTTAGCAAGACATTTCCATTTTGGATTTTAGAGCGCCAGTTGAGAATTTGGATATAGTTCTGCTAGGTCTGTGTTTGTTACTGGGCCTTTTCCCCTTGCAGCTTTTTCATTTAAGGAATTATTTATTCTATGTATATAAGTACACTGTAGCTGTCTTCAGACACACCAGAAGACGGCATCAGATCTCATAATAGATGGTTGTGAACCACCATGTGGGTGCTGGGAATTGAACTCAGGTCCTCTGGAAGAGCAGTCTGTGCTCTTATCCACTGTGCTCTCTCTCTCTCCAGCACTCTCTCTGCACCTTTAATATTCTTTGTTCTGTACATTTAATGATTTGATTATGTACTGGGAAGAGTCTCTTTTCTGGTCCAATCTAATTGGTGTTCTTAAACTTCTTGTATATATATAGACATCTTTTTATGTTGGGGAAATATTCTAAGATTTTGTTGAAAATATTTCCTGTGTTTTGGAGCTCTCTCTCTCTCTCATCTTTTCATTGAGTCCTAGATTTCTTGGATGTTTATTGTCAGGAACTTTTTGGATTTAACATTTTCTTAGACCTATATATCAATTTCTTCAATAGTATCATCTAGCCAAAGAGTTTCTCTTTGATCTCTTATATTCTGTTGGTGATGTTTGCTTCTATTAGCCCTGTTCTCTTCCCTAGGTTTTTAATCTGCAGGATTTTCTGTTCGTGTTTTCTTTATTGCCTCCATTTTGATTTTTAATTAATTTATTTTTTAAAAAATATTATTTATTTATTTATTTATTTATTTATTTATTTATTTATTTAATGTAAGTACACTGTATCTGTCTTCAGACACACCAGAAGAGGGGTCAGATTTCATTACGGATGGTTGTGAGCCACCATGTGGTTGCTGGGGTTTGAACTCAGGACTGTCGGGAGAGCAGTCAGTGTTCTTAACTGCTGAGCCATCTCACCAGCCCATTTTGATTTTTATAATGAATAGTTATATTCATTTCTATTACCTGTTTGATTGTGTTTTCCTGTATTTCTTTAAGGGATTTATTCATTTTCTCTTTAAACGGTTCTATAATCTTTATAAGATTGGATTTAAGGTCATTTTCTTGTTCCTCTTGTTGTATTATCCAGGGCTTGCTGTAGTAAGATAGCTGGGTTCTGGTGGTACCATACTATACTGGCTCTATTTGTGTTTTTACATTGGCCATATAGTTGGCCCTGGTGTTGACTGGATGTTTCTGGTGCTCTCAGGACTCTTGGGGATATAGGCAGAGCCATGGACTTGACAACATAGCTCAGGGAGTGACACACTGCTATTTTCTGCTAGCTGTACCCCAAGTGGACCTAAATGTTCTTGGGGCTCTGCAGGCCTGCTCTGTTGGGCAGAGCCATGGACCTGATGACAGAACTCAAGAGACTGAAGTTCATTGTTGCTGGCTGTGCCCCAGCGATGCCTAGAAGGCAGGGTATTGCCATTGAGTGGGCTAATCAGGATCTTTCTGGGGCCTGGCACACCTCAGGAAGGCAGGCAGGTTTGTGGGCTGGATGATGGAGCTGAGGGTACAGCATGCCATCTTTCATCTTATACTTTGTATTCCATTGTCTAGGGAAGCCCAGGAAGAAGACCAAGGACTTTGGGGGAAAGAACTGGAGCAGAGACCACAGAGGAGTATTGTTTAGGGGCATACTTAATGTGGTCTATGTCCACCAGCCTATGACTAGTACTGCTTAGATTGAGCCCTTCTCTATCAATTATTAGTAAGGATTATGTTTCCTACCCAGTGGCAAAGGCTAATCTCAGGGAGGCAACAACTGAGATTCTCTCTTTGTTCATGACTAGTTTTTGCCATGTTGATAAGAGAACTGTGTGCATTGTTTTTTTTTTTTTTTCCTGCAGTAGTCAGTATGGTCCCTTTGTTGTATCTCAGCAGTATTCAAAGTAACATGATTGGCAAGGTGTTTTCTGGTCTTGTTAGTTTTCCATTCTTCATGTTTGGAGTTCCCATTAGTTCCATAGACTGGAAAAATAACAGAGGATGGAGATATTGATGGAAGAGTGCATTGTAGGTGGTCTACGATGCCCACTTTCCAGAGATACAGAAGCCTGTGTTCATGATAGTCTTATCAAAGAAGTTAATTCAACAGGACCCTGAGAATGATACAAGGCTTTTGCGTCTGTGCTGATTGGATTGATCTGTTATGGTCATGTAATTTTTTAAATTTAAATTAATAATTCACTTCTCCTATGAGAAGATATGGTCTCCCTAGGTTTCCCCCCACACTGGCACATCAAATCTCTACCAAATTAGGTGCATCTCCCCCACTGAGGCCAGACAACAGGCAGTCCTGTTGGGGAATGGATACCACAGACTTGGATGTCATAGAATGCACTGCATGGAACAAAAGGAATGGGCCTCTCCATTTCCCTTCTAAATATTTACATTTGTGCCCATATTAGTGTAGATGTTAGCACTTCTGTAACTGCTACAGTCTGCCTATTTTGTGGCCATTTCCTTCCACATGGTGTTCTTTGCTGATGGAGAGAGTTGCAATTGCTCAGGCTGCTAAGACTTAGTGGCTGTTGAGGTAAGAGAGAAGCCTATTACCCAGAAAGGGATCATGCACAGATATGTCCTTACAAGTTTCAAGGAGTGTCAGGCAATCCAGAGTGCCAAAGAGTGTGAGAGTTGGAGCAAAAGAGGTACAGTACTGTACTCCATAATACAATGGCCTCCCTACTGTCATATTTTAGTAGCAGTTACCTTGGAAGAATTGAGACTGTAAGAAGTAATTGAACAGGTCTGTGCAGTGATAGCTAGGTCTATGGCAGTGGACATAACAGTCTGGAGTCAAAAGAGCCATGTTCGGGCTAGAGAGATGGCTCAGTGGTTAAGAGCACTGGCTGCTCTTCGGAAGGTCCTGAGTTCAAGCTTGTCCCAGCAACCACATGGTGGCTCACAACCATCCCTAACAAGATCTGACTCCCTCTTCTGGAGTGTCTGAAGTCAGCTACAGTGTACTTACATATAATAAATAAATCTTAAAAAAAAGAAGGGAAATATGCCATTTAAAAAAAAAGAGCCATGGAGAGTCCTGATAGTTTGACTTTGCATCCCAGCCTTTACTCACTATTGATCTCCAGACCCTTGTAATACCTGATGTGTCTAGATGCTAGAGAATATAAGAAGTGGAGCTTTAACTGAAAGTAGGGCACTCCCAAGTAGCACTTTTATACAGTGGTGAAGTACTCTTCCCTCTCTATACTTCAGTATGGAGTTTTTTTTTTTTAAGATTTATTTATTATATGTAAATACACTGTAACTATCTTCAGACACTCCAGAAGAGAGCATCAGATCTTGTTATGGACAGTTGTGAGCCACCATGTGGTTGCTGGGATTTGAACTCATGACCTTCAGTAGAACAGTCAGTGCTCTTAATCGCTGAGCCATCTCTCCAGCCCCATGGAGTTTCTTTAAATAAGGGAACCTTGTCTATTGCATATCCCACTTATAAGTTTCTAATTGAATGATTTGCACATCAGTGTAGACTGTAGTATTGTCAGCAATATCTGTGTTAGGGCCAGACGCTGGTGCCCAACAAGAGAAGAATGGATAAGGAAGATGTATCTACAAGCATGGGAACTATTTTCAGCTAAAAGGTGAATGAAGTCATGTTGTTTGTAGGAGAATGTATGTAACTGGAAACAATGATATTACACCAAATGTATCCAGGCCCAGAAAAAATTCTCTTATGTTTTCTCTCATATGTTGATCCTCAGTAATACATATAGAGCTATTCATGAATTGTAGGCAACATTTTGTAGAAGGAGGAGGATGAACTCAGTCAGGGTTGTGTTGAGAAGTTAGGAATAGGCAGGCCTTGGTAACAGTTAGTATGCTCAATACCCGATACACCCTGAACAAGTTTAGTGAATAGCTCAATGAGAACTAAAATCAATGAGAATAATTTTAGTATAAGCATAATATTTTGTTAATTGCTTTAATAATGAAAATTCTTTTCCTAAGCTTTATTTTATGTTAATGGTTCTTAATTTGGAAACATAAAAATTACGATCAAATGAAAAGATATGCACCCAACTCTTTCATATTACTCCTAGGGTGAAAAGTGACGGCAATGGTCCCGTTCCCATGTCCGTACCTGGATTTAACACAGCACATGGTAAGTGCTATGACCAGAGAGTTCCATCAGCTTCACACATTTCCTCGTACCAGTCTTGTACTTGTGCAGTTCATTGGTACAGGTGGTGGGATATTTTATGCTGGCCTTGTTAACTTTGTCTAGATGGGTGACTCTGGGCAGCAAATAGCCCATGTTAGAATGAAGAGTATTGATTCTTCTAGATGTTGGAGATAAGGTATTTTGAAAGTAGCTAAATATCTATCTGCAGGTTGGATTCAGTCACCCAATAAAAACCATTTTCATTCCTTTCAGAAGTAGAAAGTACCAAGGAAGCACAAATACTCTGAATAGCTTAGACACACCTCATATGAGGTCAGTGATTCACAGCCATATTACCTAGTATAGCCTAGTATAGCCTACTACTGGCACTAAACAAGACTTTTAGATAATTGAATCTGAACCGAGTTCCATTTAAAAGCATATGCAGTTAAATCCTATTGGATTTTAGAACGATAAGAATGTAGCCTTGTTAAAATGCGGCCTCTTCATCAAATGATGCTGGGAAAAGCTGAATAGCTATATATAGAGAAAGAAACTTGATACCACCTGTGGTAGTAGATTATGCTTGTACTCTCATAATTCAAGTTAGAGGCAGGGAGAGAGGGGAGTCTGGGGCAGAGGCATGAGCACAGGTGAGGCAGAGGCTCAGAGAGGCAGAGGCAGAGGAACAGAGCAGCAGAGGGGCAGAGACATGGAGAGGGAGAGAGTCACAGAGGCAGGAAAAGGGACAGGGGCAGATGGAGCCTAATCCCTGCGAGTTCAAGGATATTGCAGTCTACAGTGCTAGATCCAGGACAGCCAGGGATATGTAGTGAGACCCTGTGTCAAGACACTAAAGGACACACACACACACACACACACACACAAATCAGTGTATATTTTAGTTTACCTAGGGACCTAAGTGTGACAAACTTGAAACTGTCAGAGAACAGAGGAGTACACAGAGTTCCAGGTTTAGGGATGGGCAAGGATGTAGAAGGACTACAGCCACCAAGGCGTCCTAGCAGAGGTTGACAAATGGTTTCTCAGGTAAGCAAAGGGGTCTTTCCCAGCACAGGAGGCAGTTACTTGAGGATATGGCTTAGAGAACAAATGCCAGTCTTTGCTGTTATTACTGTATACAGAAGATTAATATGTAGATTGTAATTAAACAAAATATCTAAGTCATGTGAAACACGGCAACCCAGTTTGTAAAGGGCAAATAAAAAGATGGTCCTCAGAGTTTTAATACAGAGCATGAATGCATAAAAGCGTGTGGCTCCAGGAGTCGTCAGAGCAATGTGTGGTAAAATATCAGGAGACACCATCCAAGGCCAGTCAGAGAACAATGACAAACACCACCGTGGGAGCGCACAGGAAGGGGTGCTGCACTCTGCTAGTGAGGTGGGGCATATTTCTGCTTGTTTGGATATCCCAATGGTGGGACCTCCTAAAGCTAAGGCCTGGCCTACTCATGGCTCAAGTGAACTATTCCAAAACCCTGACATATTAGAGGGACCCTTGCCATCAGTGTTGATTACAGCAGTGTCCCCAGGACATTAGGGAGCCAAGCTGGGTGTCCAACAGCACTGTCATGGTGAGGAAAACGTGATGGGCATAGTGAGGAAAGCACTGAGGCCATGAAGAAAACGAAGCTTCGCTGTTACAGGACCTGCGCTCGTCCTGGGCCAGTTGAGACGGCTCTACAGAGAACACGGCTGTTCTCGCAGAGTCCCCAGCCTGAGTTCCTAGCAGCCTCATGGTGCCTGTCGACCTTCCTCAATCCCAGACCCACACATCTGATGTCCTCTGGTCTGTGTGGGCACTGCACATGTGTGTTGTTCGAGAATGTATACAGAGGAGACATACATGCAAAATAAATATTAAACGGATGTTTTCTGAAGTGGATCCGACTTGAGACAGACATCCCTATCTACTTGAACCCATCTCAGAAAGTTACTCATCCTGATGTTTTCTCTCACATCTGCCTCCTAGTTTGTGTATGTGTGTGTACATGAAAGCCTGTTTCTCATTTCACGAAGCAGCAAGAAGTGCTCTGTCCCATGCAAATTACAATTAAGGGCTGGGGCGAGATGTCGGAAATGGGGAGAACCGTGGTAAGAGCTGGAGTGTGTCGACAGGAAACTCTGTAGGAACCATCCCATACCCAGTGACTAGTACAGAGAAAATAAAAGCCAAGGAGAATAACTTTATTACCACCAGAACTATGAATTGCTTTAATAGTAAATATATATTACCAGAGTTTTATATCATATGATGTAGTTATGTAGCATATACTACTTTATCAATCAAAAGTAACAATATCAAAGTCATGAGAATAAGAACAAAGGCCTCTGTATAGACTATGAATTAAAGAACTGACTTAAATTACTCTAGTTAATCTTACTGGCTTCAAGTATTTATAAGTAAAGAAAATTTGTTCATATATAAACACAAACATCTACATATTCTTCTATATAGCTACATATTATATATCTACACATTTATATGACCCTTGAGGTCCTATGTATATATCTGTATGTGTCTGTACCTCTCATTGTGCACATTAAAAGCACTATGTTACAAAGATCTTGCTAGCTCTTACATTGCGTACCCATAATATTGAGAAATTTCCATATCCTCCTCCCTCTGAAGGAAAAGCTGCAGTTTCCCAGGAGAGATGTTCTTGGCAGCATTCTCGCGCTCCTGTTGGGCCCGCCTCTTCATGGCCTCCCTCTCTGGCCTCTGCGCTTTAGTGATGGGCTGTGAGATGACTGGTCCCAGAATGTCGACCTTCTTCCATGGGATTGATTGGCAGCTGAAGTCTTGCAGTCGATGCTGGGTTTGAGGCTTGGGTGGTGATGGCACCTTGTTGCCGGCAGCAGAAACAAGCTCTCTCTGGAATAAAGTGTGAGATGATGCTCTGTAGGATGCAGGCCTCATGTAGGCCAACTGTGGTGCAGCACTAGACTGGCTGGGGTTGGCTACATTAGCTTGTGTGGCACTGGAGGGAGCAGCCTTGGTAGAGGCCATCAAAGATGTGCTGGCAGGAGCTGGTTGGGATGGATGAACTGAGTGAGAGTGAAGCCACGCAGGGCAAGCTGCCGTGGGCCTGTGTGAAGCCAGGGGAAGGGGCTTTCTAGAAGCAGGTCTGGCTTGAGGCTTGTCCGGGCTTGGGAAAGGCAGAGGTACTAACCTGACCTTCCCAGGTGGGGGCAGCTCGTACTCGTATGGAGATGGACAGTCCTTGTGAGCACTGCTCTCTGCTCTCTGAGCTTTGCCTGGGCTTCTGTCAGGGCCATGGCCCTCAGGTGGCATATTCAGAGGTGTTGGGGTGGCTGGGCATGGGCCTGGATTTTTGTTGCTGGTGGAGGTTCGCAGGCCCCCGAAGGAGGAGATGCCAGTTTTCTTCTCACTCTTCTTCCCCAGAGGGTGGAAGACCTGC
This sequence comes from Apodemus sylvaticus, assembly GCF_947179515.1. Lineage (NCBI taxonomy): Eukaryota > Metazoa > Chordata > Mammalia > Rodentia > Muridae > Apodemus > Apodemus sylvaticus. The sequence continues at coordinate 175,280,773 of NC_067472.1, read as the reverse complement.
ACGGACTCCAGCATGTGCATGCCAAGGTGGGTTCGAGGCTTCTTGAAGCTGTTGTGGCTGAGCTCAGGTGGATTCCTCTTCCTCTTGGTCTTGGGGATGGTGGGCTTCTCTTCTGCTTTGGCTCTGTTCCTCGATTGCTTAAGCTCCTCTGTTTTTTTAGAGTTGTTCTCTGGTCCACTTGGTCTTCCTTGCCCCTGTCTCCTAGCTCTTCTGTTCTTGCTGGGGGGAGCTTTGGGAGCTTTGCCCTCCAGGTGCTTGGCCATGGTTTCCTTAGCCCTGACATTGACCCCAGCAACACACACAGCCCCCTCTCCCTCTGCCAGGTCCCGGTGCTGGAGTTTGGCCTGAGGAGCCCCCTCAAGCAGCTCAGAGGCTTTTAGGTCATTCTTCCTCACCTTTTCAGAGGGTCTGCTCATGACTCTCCAGTTGTGAAGGGGAGCGTCCCAGGCTGTGTCTTTAAAGGTTTTGAAGAGTTGGGGGACATGATTATTTGCCTCCAGTGTACTGATGTCTTCAAAGTTGATGTTGGATCCCATCACATTCTCCAGGTCTTCTCGCTCTTCCGGACCTACGCTGATGCCACCCATGCTGGCGTTGTCAGAAGTAGACATCTGTCTTAGTCTTGTATCAGTGCAGTCAGGGTACACTAAAGGAAGGTGCGATGGGTCTTGGTTTTCTTTAGTGCCCTCATAGGCATCCCGAGGCATTGACAGCTCAGCTTTCACCTCATGCTTGTTGTCATTCTCTCTTTGTTCCAGGCTTGGAGCTGGAGGCAAGGCCAGGAATTCTTCAGAAGAAGTGTGCATGGGGGCTATTAATAACCTGTCCCCACTGCCAGGTGGTATCCTCATCTGGAAAACCTCGGAGGAAATATCGCCGAGTTCTGGGCTCTTCAACAGACAGCATGTCTGGCTTGAAGGTAGCAATCCTAGGGATGTCTCCGTGTCCACCGCTGGAAAAGAGTCAAGGAAGAAGTCAGGGCTGGTGAGTGAGGTGCTCTCTACCCCACCCACCCCCATTTCATAGCACCACAGCACACAGCCCCTGCAGGAGGGTAGGGATTTCCTGAGCTGTGCTTGAGCATTGCAGACAGCACCTCTGTTGGCAGACAGGTGGTAGCTGCTCGGTTTTTGCTGACCATGCCGTGTCATGTTTTCTCAGATACTTTCGTGTTTCTTTGTGGTACTACTTGGAGGTGTAAGAGTCTATGGTTAGGTTAACATTTCTCTTGATATATGCTCCTCACTTGCCTTCCCTGTTCCCATGATACAGTGATTCTGATCTTCGGGGCTTTGCTATTAGGCAGGTTGTCTGACTCTGCCAACTCCTTTCAGTTTAAGGCATTACTCAAGCCCCCAGAAGCCTGGCTTTTATGTGGGTTTAGGTATCCAAACCCAGTTGGACCCTCCTTTGAGACAAACCTTTGAACAACTGAGCTTTCCTCCAGCCCCGTGTTTCACAGACTTCCTATAAGCAATATGCAAAATGATATAAGAAAATGAACTATTTGGGCTTGGCCATGACTCAGCATTAGAGAAAACATCTACATGATCTTATATTGTTGGCAATGGGTTACCCTTGAAGTACTACATCAAAAGAAAGAAGAAAAGTAGTTTTGGTTACCTTAGCAGTGATACACGGTCTACACCCTACTCTGTATAATTTTAAGTGTAAGAGAATGCCAGGACAGGTGCTGGGATCTGGGAGGAATTCTTCCTCCAGGACAGCTTCTGAGCTGCATTGCCTGGAGAGGGATTTCAACTGACAGAAAAATCCCATGGTACCGAACCAAAAACTCCTCATTGTCTTCTATACTCCAGAGCAGTAGTTCAGGAAGGAATCAGTTAGAGTGTACTGGTGCCTGGCACTGATTAACTTGCGTTGTTACATACGTGAGTGTGGTGTGCTCCTGGACACCACTGAATGCAGGATGGATACCACTCACCACGGTTTTGCATTCTCTCTCATTTTTCAGTCTGAAGATGGGAATGAAAGGCAGAGCTCTATTTAGCCTAGAAAGACTGATAATCTCCGGCTGTGTGGAGTGTCCACTGCTGAGTGTCCTTGGACTGCTGATTATGTGTCTATCCTCCTGAGTGTGCACTTACCTGGAACAGTGATGTCTGGCATATTTTGAACAGATGTAGAATAGGAGAAGTCAGAGATGGAGATTGGCATTTGGAGATTCCTTGGCAGAATCTCCTTTTCCACCATCACCATCTCTGGTTGAGGGACAGACTCCTCACTCGCACGGTAGGACACAGAGCTGCAGGGCTGCAGACACTGTCCGAGTTCTCCGGGGATCAGACGGTCCAGGCTGGTATAGTTGTAGGAGTACACCTGGCTGCCATCCTGGTAGGAGGGTGCCAGACTGTATCCTTGATCTGATACCTGTGGTGGTGTAACCTGGACAAAGCTGGTTAAAAATGTTGGATAGAAAGGGGCTTTGGTATTGGGATCTGAACTTTTATCACCCTGGGCTGTCACAGACAGGGAGGAGAGTGCAGTGTCCTGGTTAATGATAGTCATGTTGAGTTCCTGGAGTGCATCTCCCCTGTCTTTGCTTTCTGTGAGATCCCACTTGAGAACACCTGGATAGAGGAGTGCAGAGGTTGAGTTCTGGCTCTCGTCAGTCAGCTCCACCAGCATGGTCGTGCCAGCATGTGGGTTAAGGTAGGCTCTGCCCGAGATCAGCTGGAGAGAAGTGCTGGGGCTTGGTGGAAGGAGCCATGCTAAATTCACAGTGGGGGTGGTAACCCCGGAGATGTTGCATACCCTTCCTGTGTGTGTGGAGTTGCTCGGCACAGACAGAGAGGGCTGAAGATCACTTTCTGTCCCAAAGAAAGGTGAACTTTGGAAATTTTCTGTAGGGAGGAAGAGGACAGCAGGAAAATAGTGAGGTTGACGCTTTCTAGCTTCCTGTGAGGAGCAGCGCTATCTCCAGTTTGTACTGGATGGGATTGTCTAAGACTGAAGTTCTCTCCAACATCCCAATTGCATGTGAATCAATAGTACTTGATTCTTGGTACTATTCAGGATGACACTCATTTGATGAGCTGCCTGTTCTTTCTGTGTAAGAATGGAATTCCTAGTTGATTTCATTCAACTTTTGCTCCAGTCTAGGCACAGTGCTTCTTGGCCCTGGTTTGTTTTGCTTCCATATCTATTATTACTACCTCATTATCGTGTCTTAAGAGTAGAAATGTTTAGAGGTAAGAGAGACATAGACATCTTGAGCCCCTTGCTTTGCCCTGTCCTATGCAGATCTCACATGTTCCCTCTACTATATCCGGCTGGCCTTGGAATCACAGAGATGGACCTACCTCTGCCTTTGCCTCTGAAGTGCTGCTGTCTTAAGTGAGTCCCAGTCCCGCCAGGGTTGTCCATATTCTATGAATTTTTACAAAATAATGATGCAGATGCTCACAGCCAACCATTGAACTGATCACAGGATCCGCAATGGAGGCGTTAGAGAAAGGACTGAAGGACCTGAAGGGGTTTGCAACCCCGTAGGAAGAACAACAATATCAACCAGCCAGAGCTCCCAGGTCGAAACTACCAACTAAGGTGGAGGGATCCACAGCTCCAGCTGCATATGCAGCAGAGGATGGCCTTGTTGGGCATCAATGGGAGAAGAGGTTCTTGGTCCCATGAAGGCTCAATGCCCCAGTGTAGGAGGTTGTGAGGGCAGGGAGGTGGGAGTGGGTGGGTGGAGGAGCATACCCTCATAGAAGCAGGAGGAGGGGATGGCAGGTCCTAGGGGGCTCAGAAAAGGGGATAGCATTTGAAATGCAAATAATTAAAATATCCAATAAAAATGATGCATAAAGGATTATGTATATGAATATTTAGCTAATTCTTTCACCTTCTAAATCCTACTGCTTGATTTATGACATCATTCTGCCTCCCAGCCTACCAGCATCTAGTAGAATCCTGGGGTTTCCATGGAGCTGCCTGTAAACAAATTTGGGTCATTACAGGTAACCTGTGACCAGTGACCAGTGGGCTCTGCCTGATATTGGACATACTCACTAGTGCCCCTCCCACTCCTTTTATAATTGATGACTTCCGATTTAAGTATAAGTCTTAAATACTATGTGTATATCACTTTATAAATACTACCTGGTGATAAATTTTCATGGAACTTGTACATATTTAGGCCTGACTAATTAGGATTTACAAACTTCTTAGGGTTTTCCATGAATAAGACTGTTTTTTCCCTTGTTCCCTTTGTTAATGGTAATTTTTTACAGAGTGGGAGCCTTGATAATATCTAACATAATCAGTGTATACAAGAGTCAAGGAACTCTGCACAAGGGGGATGTGACAGATTGTAAGAGTCAGGGTTCAGAGTGGGGTAGCGTCCTCTATTTATGACAGGGAACCTGTACCCAGACAAATCTCAACAGTGCAGTGGCCTAAATAAGGCCCAGGAAATGACAATTCCTTGAGCCCTTTGACTGGAAATCTGTGCCTCTCTGCAGCATTCGGTCCTAAACTACCTGTGTTCCTTTAGGATCATCTGTACACTTTTGACTTCTTTTATTTGTTTTCTAACCCCTCATCTTTATACTTTGGATTTTTTTCTTCTCAGTTCCCATGGGTCTGTCTTTCAAGTAACAGTCTCAGTATTTCTATAGTAACTGCATCCTCAGAGTCAAGTCCCCTCTTAGTCTCTCCCACATCACTTGCCTCTTACAACTCAACAGTTGAGAGCCCAGAGCATAGTGACACACTAATCCCCGTGAGATGGATGAAGAAGCACTTGAGAGTAAACTGTCTGTCTAGAGTCACATTCTTAGTAAGAACCAAAGCTAAACATTCAATTTGAGATATCTGTATCTATGGTATCCCTAGCCTTGTATGGATCTTAAGCATATATTAAAAATCAGGAAAGATGTGATCAAAACTAATGTTTTAAAGTTTTGTTACTCACCTGACATGATTGTGTGGTACAGTCAAGAGTAACAGTAATCCACACAAAAACAGATCAGGATAAATGGTTATCTTTGTCTGATCTGCGGATCAAACTAGCGAGTGTGTCCAGTATCAGGCAGAGCCCACTAGTCACTGGTCACAGCTAACCTGTAATGATCCAAATATGTTTACAGGCAGCTCCATGGAAACCCCAGGATTCTACTAGGTGCTGGTAGGCTGGGAGGCAGAATGATGTCATAAATCAAGCAGTAGCCAATTGGAAGGTCATATTCTGAGCTCCAAGACAGGGTTGGGTAGAGAAGATGCCAGGGACCAGCTTCACCCATGAAGCTTGAGTTGTGTGCTGATCAAAGAGTTAATCTTGGCATGGCCGTCCCTCTTGCCATGACTTTTAGCCCCTGAGACAATGGCAGTGCTTTTGATAAGGTTCACTGATGAAGGTGTTTATAATGTGCATATGATGTACAACATTTCAAAAGATTGTACCACTTCGGTGCCCACTGTGTACCGAGCAGAACCCTTCGGCAGGAAGGAGAGGGCCATATAGGTTGGGGCAACTTAGCTGAGCAACCATTTCAGTTGATCTTGATCTGAGTTGTGAGTTGTCAACATCTGTCTATGACCAAAGGAAGAGATCAAGGGCTCCATTTTGACTCTGTTGAAGGGCAGGTTTGTGGAGATTATGAATGCTAAGACTCTTCTCTTTTAGTTTCTTCTCCAGGAGTCCTTTTTCCAGTTGTTAAAGATCCTGGTTGACCTCACATCTCCTCTCCTCCTCTCCTCTCCTCTCCCCTCCCCTCTCCTCTCCTCTCCTCTCCTCTCCTCTCCTCTCCTCTCCTCCCCTCCCCTCCCCTCCCCTCCCCTCCCCTCCTCCCCTCCCCTCTTCTCCCCTCCCTTCCCTTCCCCTCTCCTCCCCTCCTCTCCTCTCCTTCCCTCCCTTCCCCTCCCTTCCCCTCTCTTCTCCTCTCCTCTCCTCCCTTCCCCTCCCTTCCCTTCTTCTCTCCTCCCTCCCCTCCCTTCCCCTCTCCTCTCCTCTCCTCCCCTCCCCTCCCTTCCCCTCTCCTCTCCTCCCCTCCTCTCCCTTCCCCTCTCCTCTCCTTCCCTCCCCTCCCTTCCCCTCTCCTCTCCTCCCCTCCTCTCCCTTCCCCTCTCCTCTCCTTCCCTCCCCTCCTCTCCCTTCCCCTCTCCTCTCCTCCCCTCCCCTCCCTTCCCCTCTCCTCTCCTCCCCTCCCCTCCCTTCTCCTCCCTTCCCCTCTCCTCTCCCCTCCTCTCCTCCCCTCCCCTCCCCTCCCTTCCCTTCTCTCCTCCCTCCCTTCCCTTCCCCTCTCCTCTCCTCCCCTCCCCTCCCTCCCTTCCCCTCTCCTCTCCTCTCCTCCACTCCCCTCCCTTCCCCTCTCTTCTCCTCCCCTTCCCTCCCCTCCTCTCTTCTCCTCTCTCCTCTCCTCCCCTCTTCTCTTCTCCCCTCCTCTCCTCTCCTCTCCTCTCTACTCTCCTCCCCTCCCCTCCTCTCTCCTCTCCTCTCCTCCCCTCCCCTCCCATCCCGTATCCTCCCCTCCCCTCTCTTCCCCTCCCCTTCTCTCTCCTCCCATCCCCTCCTCTCTCCTCTCCTCCCCTCCTCTCTCCTCTCTCTTCTCTTCCCCTCCCCTCCTCTCTCCTCTCCTCCCCTCCCCTCCTCCTCTCCTCTCCCCTCCTCTCCTCCCCTCCACTCTCCTCCCTTCCTCCCTTTCCCTCCCCTCCCCTCCCCTCCTCTTCTCTCCTCTCCTCTCCCCTCCTCTCCTCCCCTCCACTCTCCTCCCTTCCTCCCTTTCCTTCCCCTCCCCTCCTCTTCTCTCCTCTCCTCTCTCCTCTCCTCTCCTCTCCTCTCCACTCCTCTCCACTCCTCTCCCCTTCCCCTCCCCTTCCCCTCCCCTCCCCCTCCTCTCCTCTCCTGTCCTCTCCTGTCCTCTCCTCTCCTCTCCTCTCCTCTCCTCTCCTCTCCTCTCCTCTCCTCTCTGTAGGCTTTGATCCTTGGGCCAGTTTGACCCTGCGGTCTTACATTAGTGGGTGATACCACTGAGCATCCAGAAGCAGTGGTCTTCATCAGACAAATGCTTCTAAAGAGGGTTCTGCACTTATAAGTAAAGAACAGAGGAGACAAAGGTAAGGCTGGCTGCCTGCGGTCTCTTATTCAGACTTTCTTGCTCTTCTCCTGCCCGTATTCTGCGTTTTCTGGTTGTCTGTCCCTCTGTAGCTCACGTTATGGGTCTCAGTGTGCATCACTGTCTGCCCTGGGACTCATGGACATTCTTGTCTTTGCCTCCCTGTTTTTAGTATCATGGTTGTGAGCCACCCAGTTTGGCTGCTTTCTCTTTTTGTCCCCAACTGAAAGGGGTGTGACAGTTCCTGTAGCTTCTTCCTTCTTGCAACAGACTCTGTAGAACTCTGGACTTCTCCCATTCTCTGCCATGCTTGCATCTGAGACCCACCTAAATAGAGAGGGAGAAGAGAAAGGTGGAAAAAGAAAGAAGTTCTTAGTTGGTACAGGATATAGGGTTATATAAAAAAAGCAATGTAGGTACTTTTACTTATTTGTGAATAAAGGACCCATCTTTTCCCTTTCTCAGTGTATCTTCACAAATCTGAATGTTTTTGGCATTTTGTAGACATATATGCAAATCTATGTCTTTCCTTATTTTTGTGTGTGTTGTATCTCTGATTTCTGTGGCTCCCTGGTAGGTTCATAGACTATGTATGGATCACAGCATGTGCCCAGTACACATTCATATGCCATCTGTGTTCTAAGTAAGCCTTAAAGCACTGACTCATGTGACTATATCTAAAAGTCTTTATTAGAAATGGCACTAGAGCCACTTAAGCTGTCCTCCAGCAATCATGTGAGGTATTCCAACAATCACTGTGGGGCTCTCACGCTGAGCTAGTGCTGTGGCTTGTAGCTGTCTGTCCGGCTCCATGGAAGTGCCCCTCCATGTAGACAGTGCAATGTCGTGGAGCTCTGGACAAATCTCTGCTGGAAGAATGTTTTCTTTTTTCACGTGGCACCCAAAATGAGATTCCTTCCTGACACATCACTTGTCAGATAATGGAACACATTTGCCAAGGCTATGCCTGAAAGTGGGCATTTTAGATGTGGATGTTTCAGAAACCAACATTGTCCTACTGTGGCACTGCAGACCCAAGATGAGTAGACCATCACCAGGACTGAGAGGTGGATCAGTCCGTGATGAGAGAGAGAGGGGGGGGGAGAAGGAGAGGGAGAGAGAGAGAGAGAGGTGAAGAAATAGATTATTTGTATTTTATTTTGTAATTCCACAATTTCTGTGTATTAGTATTTTTCAATTCATTTATTTACTTTTCCTTTTATTGAAAATAGATTATATTCTTATAGAATATATCCTGATGTTAGTTCCCCCCCACACTCTGTCTGGCCGATCCCTACCCCACCCCTCTTCATCAGTGGCCATTCCCTGTCTGTCTTTCAGTAGAAAAGAACATGCTTCTAAGAGACAACAACCAAGTAATCATAACGAAAATAGACTGAGATGAAACATTTATTTTCAAGTTGAATATGGTTACTGATTGGAGGAAAAGATCCCTAAGTCAAAGGCTTTTTTTTTTTTAGCATCTACTGAGATGATTGAATATGTTTTTGTATGTTTGTTCATATGGTGGATTATATTGATAGATTTTTTGTATATTGAACCATCCCTGCATCCCTGAGATGATGTCTACTTGACCATGGTGGAATTATGTTTTGATGTGCTATTTGATTTGGTTTGCAAGAGTTTATTGAGTATTTTTGTATCAATGTTCATAAGGAAAATTGGTCTGAAATTCTCTTTCTGTTTTGAGTCCTTTCTAACTACTGATCTCTCTATTTTTTTAAATCTTGCCAATTTTATATTGTTTAATCATCTATTCCTCCTTCTAACTGTCTTGCTGCTTTAAAAAAAAGATTTTATTTATCTGAGTACACTGTAGCTGTCAGACACACCAGAAGAGTGCATCATTTCCCATTACAGATGGTTGTGAGCCACCATGTGGTTGCTGGGAATTGAACTCAGGACCTCTGGAAAAGCACTATGATCTTTCCTCTTAGCAGTACTTTCCTTGTTTCCACTACATTTGGGTATGTTGTGCCTCCATTTTCATTGAATCTTAGAAAGTCTTTAAATTTTTTTTATTCCTTCCTCGCCCAGGGGTCATTGAGTAGTCAATTGATTGGTTTTCAAGAGTTCGTAGGCTTTCTGTTTCCTCTATTGTTGAAGCTCAGTTTTAATCAATGGTGATCTTATAAGATGCAAGGAGTTGTTTCAAATGTCTTGTATCTGGCAAGCCTTGCTTTGTGACCAAGTATATGGTCAGTTTTAGACCCTGAACCCCACACCAGTCCCATCTTCCTTACCTCTCCTACCCAGTTCTCCACCTCTTGTCTAAGAGTGTTTCCAGCATCCTCACTTGGGCCTTTCTTCTTGTTTATCTCCTCAGGGTCTGTGGACTGTAATGTGGGGATCCTGTACTTTATGGCTAATGTCCATTCATCAGTGAGTACATGCCATGCATGCCCTTTTGGGCCTGGGATACCTCATTCACGATATTTTCTAGTTCCATTTGTCAGCAAAATTCATGATGTCCTCATTCTTATTGGTTTAGTGGTATTCCACTGTGTAAGTGAACCACATTTTCTGTTTCCATTCTTCAGTTGAGGGGCATGTGGGCTATTTTCAGTTTCTGACTATTATGAATAAAGCTGCTATGAACACGGTGAAGCACATGCCCTTGGGGTATGGTAGAACATCTTTACATACACACACATACACACACAGGAGTGTTATAGCTGGGTTTTCAGGTAGATTGTTTTCCAGAGTGGCTGTTCAAGTTTAGACTCCTACCAGTAATGTAGGAGTGTTTCCTGTAACTTTAACTTTTTTTTTTCAAATGCTTCTCTTTTTTAATTATTATTTTATTTATTTACATTCTGGCCATTAGCTCACTTCCCAGTCCCCCGTCCACCATTCCTCATCCCACTCCTCCTTCCCCTTGCCTCCGAGAGGATGCTCTCCCCCATAGACCTCCACCTCCCCTGGGGCCTCAAGTCTTTTGAGGATTAGGTCTTCTACTGAGTCCAGACCAAACAGACCTCTACTATATGTGCTGGAGTGGGGGACTTGGACCAGCTTATATGCTACCTGGTTGGTTGGTGGCTCAGTGTCTGGGAGCTCCCTAGGATCTGAGTTAGCTGAGACTGCTGGTCACCCTCCCTTTCAGCTTTTTCAGTCCTTCCCCTAATTCAACCATACGGGCCCCTGACTTCAGTCCAGTGGTTGGGTGTAAGCATCTGCATCTGTCTCAGCCAGCTGCTGGTAGAGCCTCTCAGAGGACAGCCACGATAGACTCCCATCTTCATGTCTCTGCTCCATTTTTGTCCCTACAGTTCTTTTTTTTGGTTTTTTGAATTTGTTTTTTTTTCGAGACAGGGTTTCTGTGTAGCCCTGGCTGTCCTTGAACTCACTCTGTAGACCAGGCTGGCCTCGAACTCAGAAATCTGCCTGCCTCTGCCTCCCAGAGTGCTGGGATTACAGGCATGCGCCACCACTGCCCGGTCCTACAGTTCGTTTAGACAGGAACAGTCCTGGGTCAGAAATGTTGGCTGTGGGTCAGTAACCCCACCCTTCACTTGAGGCCCTTATGTCTTTCTACTGGGGAATTGAGTCCATTGATGTTTGGAGAGATTAAAGATAGATGATTGTTAGTTCCTGTTATGTTTGGAGGTGGTATTATGTGTGTGATTCTCTCCTTTTGGGTTTACTGTGAGTTGATTAATTTCTTGTTTTTTCTTTGGTGTAGATACCCTCCGTGTGTTGGAGTTTTCCTTTTAGAGTCAGTCACCTGTAGGTGTGGATTAGTGTATATATATGGTTTAAGTTATGTTTTTTTTCATGGATATTTTGGTTTCTCTAAAGAAGCTAAGAGATCCTATCTTCAATAACAATAAGTAGAGAGAGCAAACATGAGTGGGCCATGAGGAAGGCGATGAAGTACCCAAGACCATCCAAAGTTCTAGCACGGCCACTAACTCCTAAACTTCCCCAAACAGTGAGATAAACTAGAGTACAAGTGTTCAAATACTTGAGCCTAAGGGGAACAGTAATCATTCAAACTATCACAGATTTCACCTTATTCATTCATTCATTTATTCATTCATATCCCAATTGCTGCTCATTTTCTTGGTTCTCCCTCACACAGTCCTCTCTCACCCCCCTTCACCTCCAATAGGTAGTGCCCCGTCCCTGTATTCCTCTACCCTGGTGTATTGAGTCTCTGCAGGATTAGGTACATCCTGTCCTACTGAGACCAGACAAGAAAGCCCTGTGCTAGGAGCCTCAGACCAGCCTGTGTATGCTCTTTTGTTGGTGGCTCAGTATCTGGGACCTCCCATGGGTTCAGGTTAGGTGCTGTTGGTCTTCCTGTGGGGTTGCCATTCAGAGCCTTCAATCCTTTCCCCAACTCTTCCATAGGGATCCCCAACCAATGTCCAATGTTTGTGTGTGGGTATCTGCATCTATCTCAGCTGCTGAGTAGAGCCTCTCAGAGGGCTGCTATGCTAGGCTCCAGGCTGCAAGCACAACATAGCATCATTAATAGTGTGAGGGATTGGTACCTGTCTATCCATGGGTTGATTTAGGTAGATTGGGGTTGGGTAGGTATGGAATAGGAGAACCAGGTGGGGAAGAGAGGAGAAGGGTTGAAAGGGAATTCTGGGAGAGATAGGTAAAACAAAGGGACATTTAAAGAATGATATGGAAACCTAGTGAAATGGAAACTTCCTAAATTTTATGAAAATTTTATGAATCCTAATGAGGTCTTCTAAAAATGGGAGATAGAGTTCCAACTGGCCATCTCTTGTTGCCAAACAAGGCTACCAGTACTAGGATTAGGTTGGATTCAGCTGAGTGTTGGCCAAAACACGCTCTATGTAAATCCTGAAATAACTCAGTCTATTGCTAAAATGGGGCCCCATTGCTGAAGCCAACATCCACATCACTCATTGAACATGGTAAGTCAAGCTGGTGCCTGCAAGAACCCTCTGCCCATGCATTCTAGTGGGTCATTGTTGGTATTTTTTGTTTGTTTTGTTTGCTTTGTTTAGTTTAGTTTTGGTGGTGGAAGGTACTCTGCAGGCTACCAAATGAGAAACATAATCAGCAACCTAGACAAGAAAACCTTTGATCTACAATCCCTGCCTGAAATACATGAAACAAAATGGTGGCATAGAACTTGTGGGAGTGGTCAGCTAAATCTGATTTGCCTTAAGGCCTACGCTGCAGGAAGGAACCCATATCTGACACTGCTTGGGTGACCTCGAGCCAGATATTGGATAGTCCAGAGACCTAGGGAAAGTCATCAATAAAATGACTCCTAATGATATTCTTCCATACTCATAGATTAGTGCTTTATTCAGTCAACCATAGAGAAGCTTCCTCTTGTAGCCAACAGGAACAAATACAGTGACCCACAGCCAGACATTACTCAGAGAGTATCCTTGCACACACACCTATAAGTGGGATGTCTCCATCAAATCTCTGTCCCCAGAGTTCAGGAAGGTCCTTGGAAAAGAAGATAGAAAGAGTGGAAGAGATGGGGGCTGGGGGAGGGGAGGATGTAGGACAGCAGGAGAACAAGGCCCTCTAAATAAGCTGAGCAAGGCGCATGTAAACTCACACAGCCTGAAGCGGAAAGCACAGGACTACAAGGGTCTGCACCAGGTCCTCGATGTATATATGGTAGCTCTTAACTTAGTATTTTATGGGACTCCTGAGAGTGGATGGAAGGGGGCTTGAATCTGTGCTTGCTCTCGTGACTTTTTCCCTCTGTTGGGTTACCTTGTCTAGCCTCCCTGTGACGGTTGTTGTTTTGCCTTATTACATTTTATTCCGTTATGTTTGCTTGTGAACTCTGAGAAGTCTGTTCTTTTCTATTGAGAGACAGAAAGGAGTGCTGGGTGGTGGTGGTGCACGCCTGCAATCCCAGCACTCTGGGAGGCAGAGGCAGAGGCAGAGAGGCAGAGAGGCAGAGAGGCAGAGAGGCAGAGAGGCAGAGAGGCAGAGAGGCAGAGAGGCAGAGAGGTAGAGAGGCAGAGAGGCAGAGAGGCAGAGAGGCAGAGAGAGAGGCAGAGGCAGGTGGATTTCTGAGTTCAAGGCCAGCCTGGTCTACAGAGTGAGTTCCAGCACAGCCAGGGCTATACAGAGAAACCCAGTCTTGAAAAAAACCAAATCCAAAAAACCAAAAAAAAAAAAAAAAAAAAAAAAAAAAAGACAGAAAGGGAGTGGATCTGGATGGGAGAGGAGGGGAGGAACTGGGAGGGGAAACTGAAATGAGGATATATTATTTGAGAAAACAATTTATTTTCAATAAAAAGGAAATATCTTTTTTAAAAAGTTCAACCATAAAACTACCCATGAGTCATAAATATAAAATATCAGTACACATATGTGTTCTAAGGGTATACTTAATTAAATAAGAACTAAAATTCAAAAGTGTAAAAAAATGATAAAAGAGGCGTTTCAGGTTTGGGACAAGGGAAGTTGAAACAGTGTCCTTTATATGAGAGGTTTTTGGGGAGCATTATAACATCACACTACAGGCAACATGATGGGGTCCTGGAAGGGAGAAAAGCCTTCAATTCAAACAGCAAAAGAGCTTTTGACTTCAGGTTTTGAAAGAGTGTGTAAATTTCACATCATGCGATCTAACCTGTGTGCCAGGAGTCAAGGTGTAAGGCATAACACAGGGTCAACTTACAACTCAAGACCGTCCTGGGTCTAGGCACCATGGGGAGGGGGGCTGGCTGCAGCCTCAAGGTGGAAGGAGAGAGCTCAGCTTTTAGTGAGAGCTGCAAGGTCAGCAGGGGTGGTTGGGATCTGAAGAGGGAGGGGAGGGGGCGAGATGTGGTCAGATTTGTGGTGGAGAGCGCCGCAGCAAGGAGTTGTCTTCTTCCAAGAAACACTTGGGCAATATGTAGTGTGCATTGACTTGACAAAAGCATTAGAGAAGATTTAGTGTAGAAACTAAGGCCTTCTCAAGAAATCTTACTAGCACACACACACACACACACACACACACACACAAAACAGTTCACACAGACTTTAAATCATCACACAAAAAAAAGTGAGTCTTAAACCTAAATATGAACTGCAAAGTGCAGAAGTTGTGCAAGGGAACCCGGAGAAAGTAGGGACTGGCTAACAGGCAAGCTTCACAACTCCAAGGTTGCTAGGAAACCACTCTACTAAACAAAGCCATTCCAGCTGCCCTTTCCAAATGCAAGAAGATATATGTGCATACTCTGAACAGAGCTGTCACCTACAGGGAAACTTACCCAGGCGGGGGAGAGCACCACATATGGGGGCGGAGCTTGTGGGGCGGAGCTTCATTGGTCTCTGGCTGGGGCTCAGTTTGTGGCCACCAGGATGGTAGAGAGATAGGACCACAAGCTGGGCTGCTGACCTAGTCCCAACCCTGGGAGGATCTACATTGACAGGCTCCAGCTGCCTTGCACTCCTCACAAGTCAGGGCAGCTGTGTTCAAAGCACGATTTGCTCTTGCCCTGTCTCACTCCTAGAGCCAAACCCACACTTGGCAGACTGAATGAGCCATCCCTCCACTGTTTCCTGGCGTTTTTGATTGGACCACATGGCTGCATATCCATATTGGCTACAGAAATCATGGTGACTGGAGTAACACTCTCCGGGAGAGAGTGAAGGGGAAATCTGAGTCAGTGTGGCTGGCATGACAGGCTCAAAATTGGCCTAGCAATAGGTGGATTTGCAGGTTAACAGAAAGTTGTCTGGCTACCCAGTACTTGGGGCAATTTCCCATTCAATGGGCACTTTTTGTAATTCATCTTTGGGATGCTAACAAGGAATGGCACTATAGTTCAAAGTCGAAAGGTGTGATAACCCTCACCTGACCACAGGAAAGGTGCCCAGCCGATGCCAGCTTTCCTTTGAACCCCATATGATTTCTAGGAATCAGGAGTCATGCCTTGAACTGCTTACACCTTATCTCTCAGGATACAATGTGCAAAGATGTCTAGTAGCGATGCTATGTAGACAAATGGATGACTTCTTCATTCTTAATGATGATCCTAGAAGAATTCCTAAAATTATGTCAGTGATTATTAAGCTCTTTTATAGTGGGACTGCTATTAGGTCCTTTTCTGATAGTCAAGACTGCACTGAGAACTCTGCCAGTCTCCCATGTGCCACCAGTTAATTGCTTCTAGATAGTAACCAGACTTTCTGCTACTCAAGAGCACATTCCAAGAGGTTGTAAAACAATTACCAAAGGTCATAAAAAGGGAACTAATGATTTATTATAGGTACTAGGACTGAAGATAAAATATTGACTGTGTTTATCTATACAAAACTTCACTAATAACTTAGTTAAATGTTTTTTAAAAAGATTTATTTATTTATTATATGTAAGTACACTGTAGCTGTCTTCAGACACTCCACAAGAGGGCATTAGATCTCATTATGAATGTTGTAAGCCATCATGTGGTTGCTGGGATTTGAACTAAGGACCTTCAGAAGAGCAGCCAGTGCTCTTAACTGCTGAGCTATCTCTCCAGCCCTAGTTATGTTTTTTTAACTGTTAGTGAACCTGTGGAGCTGTGACAGGTGATGAATGTTTAGCCAAGTAAATACTCCTAATGGGCATGCATGTAAACATCCTCTGTTGTAAGCTTCTATTTCAATTTATGATTTG
This sequence comes from Apodemus sylvaticus, assembly GCF_947179515.1. Taxonomy (NCBI): domain Eukaryota; kingdom Metazoa; phylum Chordata; class Mammalia; order Rodentia; family Muridae; genus Apodemus; species Apodemus sylvaticus. Next base: position 175,265,068 of record NC_067472.1, on the reverse strand, counting down.
AATTTTATGTGTTAACTTGTGATGAACTTTTACCATGTGACCATGTATTCTGAAAGATGTAAAAGTACTGAGGACAAAGAGTTTGAAGAAGAACTTTCCCTTATCCCCCTTTTTCATTCATTCCATTTCCCCCCTTTTATTATAGTGCTTTCATAGGAAAGTTTTTACAACTTAGTAAATCACTATAATCACTTTTCTTTTTTTCTTTGGTTTTCATGCACAAAATACTTCAAAAAACTGTGTATTATGTATACTATGTTTAAAGACAGAAAAATTAATATAAAATTACTTTATGCTATGTGCACAGGACAAGTCAAACAGAAATCAAATGTACGCAAACTTGTGATAGTCACTGCAACATCTCATTACATATTACAAAAATCATTGTGTTCCCCAAATCTGGAATAATCCCCAAACCCAAAATGCTCCTAAACACTTGAGACAAGGTATGCGCACACCATCTCCCTCAGGTGTGAACACAGGTGGGATAAATGTGCCATCTGGACTGTGACACAGCTCAGTGGGTAAAGTCACTTGCAGCCAAGTTTCACAACCTGAGTTGGATCTGATCTCCAGGATCCCCATGGTGGAAGGAGTCAGTCCTTCAAGTTGCCCTCAACACATGTGCACGTGTACGAGTGTGCTCATACAATGCACCCATATGCATATATACACATATGCATATATAAACATATGCACCTTTAAAATACAAAAGCATCTAGTTTTTCCCGCACTAAACTGGTTTTGTGCTGTGCATTCCTCACTCTTCAGGGACATGGGCAGGATGGAAAGGTATCCCTGTGATGGACAGCCTATATAGACGACATTCACACTCTGTGACTGGTATTCACTTTATTCCATACATGTCAGCTCCCCATCTGTCATTCTTTCAGTATCCATGGCAACAGAAGCTGCATCTCTCAACAGAGTTGTGCAGAAATTCAAGTGGTCCATGGAGACTGTCAGACGCCACAGCTCTGCAGCATCTTCTACACCATGGCTGCTGGCGCTTTGCCCTGGCAAAAGCATGTCTGGCATTTGGTGTCCTTAGACCAGGAATGCCAACCAGGCTCATACCACATGCCACATGCTTAGAAACCCAGGTGCCATCCTTGAGAACTGCGATTAGCAACATCTGCCGTATCAGTTCACCAGGTGGACTCTGGAACAGGCATATGTGGGAGGCCTGTGTCCTGTGTCCCGCCCTTGCTTCAGGTGGTGTTGCAGATGCAATCTGATGTCCAGGTGGCCCACAATGGAGCAGCACTGTGGGGACTTCTGTGGTGGTCCACAGGCAGGAGCTTCCTGTCCTGGCATTGTGGTATAAGTGAAGACAGATGCTGCAGTGGCGGTGGGAAAGAGGCCATCCTTCCATGGCCTTCACTCAGAAATGACCTCAACATGTCAGTCCACGATATTGCTGTCCAAACAGGAAGGGGAACTACTCAAAACCTGTACTGGCTAGTTTTGTGTGTCAACTTGACACAGGCTGGAGTTATCACAGAGAAAGGAGCTTCAGTTGGGGAAGTGCCTCCATGAGATCCAGCTGTGGGGCATTTTCTCAATTAGTGATCAAGTGGGGAGGGCCCCTTGTGGGTGGTGCCACCTTTGGGCTGGTGCTCTTGGGTTCTATAAGAGAGCAGGCTGAGCAAGTCAGGGGAAGCAAGCCAGTAAGAATCATCCCTCCATGGCCTCTGCATCAGCTCCTGCTTCCTGACCTGCTTGAGTTCCAGTCCTGACTTCCTTTAGTGATGAACTGCAACGTGGAAGTGTAAGCTGAATAAACTCTTTCCTCCCCAACTTGCTTCTTGGTCATGATGTTTGTGCAGGAATAGAAACCCTGACTAAGATAAAACCCAAAACCCAGTGAAGGGACAGCAGCCTGCCTTTAATCAAGTTTCAGAAAGCCTGGTCTCAGCAGATGCACCAGCCAGGTGTAAAACATTCTAGAAAACACAGAGGGAAGCCACACAGCCAGCCTGGCCTTCTGCCTTTTGCCCCAGGGCCAGGTTACTTGGTCCAGCTGACTTTGGAGATGTCGTAGTGCTCTGTGAGTGTGTCCAGGTGTCAGCTGAAGTCCTCCACTCTCTGTTTGTGGGTTTTTGATGCTTTCTTCAGTATTCTTTCCGTTTGTTGCTTCTCCTGCATCTTTTCGAAGGCCACCTGCACTGATGTACACTGGTCCAGGCAGCACCTCCTCTCCGCCTCACTCTTCTTGCTTGTCCCCATGTCTTCCAGCATCTTGGCCTTGTTTTTGTCCTTCTTCTTCTTCCTCCACTTTGTTATGCCTTTCAGCCTTAGGGGACCCTTCTGGACCTGCTCATACGCCTCCATAGCACTCACCCTTTATATATATATTCTATATTCTTTGTTTACATTCCAAATGCTTTCCCCTTTCCCAGTCCCCCCCCCCATATGTCCCATAAGTCCTCTTCTCTCCATCCATTCTCCAATCATTCCCCCTCCCTTTTCTCTGTCCTGGTACTCCCCTACAATGCTGGATCAAGCCTTTCCAGGATCAGGGCCCTCTTCTTCCTTCTTCATGGGAATCATTTGATATGCTAATTGCGTCTTCAGTATTCAGAGATTCTGGGCTAATTAATATCTACTTATCAATGATTGCATTCCATGTGTATTCTTTTGTGATTGGGTTACCTCGCTTAGGATGATATTTCCAGTTCCAACCATTTGCCTAAAAATTTCATGAATTCATTGTTTTTAATTGCTGAGTAATAGTCCATTGTGTAAATATACCACATTTTCTGTATCCATTCCTCCACTGAGAGACATCTGGGTTCTTTCCAGCTTCTGGCTATTATAAATAAGACTGCTATGAACATAGTGGAGCATGTGTCCTTATTGCATGCTGGGGAATCCTCTGGGTATACCCAGGAGAGGTATAGCAGGGTCCTCTGGAAGTGTCATGTCCAGTTTTCTGAGGAACCGTCAGACTGATTTCCATAGTGGTTGTACCATCTTATAATCAAAATCCCAACTCAGTTCTTCACAGAGTTAGAAAAAGCATTCTCAAATTCATCTGGAATAACAAAAAACTCAGGATAGCTAAAACTATTCTCAACAGTAAAAGAACTTCTGGGGGAATCAGTATCCCAGACCTCAAGCAATACTACAGAGCAATATGTTAAAAACTGCATGGTGTTGGCACAGTGACAGGCAAGTGGACCAGTGGAATAGAATTGAAGACCCAGAAATGAATCCACACACCTATGGTCACTTGATCTTCGACAAAGGAGCAGAAAACATCTAGTGGAAAAAAGATAGCCTTTTCAACAAATGGTGCTGGTTCAACTGGAGGTCAGCATGCAGAAGAATGAGAATTGATCCATTCTTATCTCCTTGTACTAAGCTCAACTCCAAGTGGATCAAGGACCTCCATATAAAACCAGACACACTAACTAATAGAACTATTCTAACTAATAGAAAAGAAACTGGGGAAGACCCTTGAGGACATGGGCACAGGGGGAAATTTCCTGAACAGAACACCAATAACTTATGCTCTAAGATCAAGAATTGACAAATGGGACCTCATAAAATTACAAAGTTTCTGTAAGGCAAAGGACACTGTCAAAAGGACAAAACAGCAACCAACAAATTGGGGAAAGATCTTCACCAACCCTATATCCGATAGAGGGCTAATATCCAATATATACCAAGAACTCAAGACGTTAGACCCCAGGGAACCAAATAACCCTATTAAAAATGGGGTACAGATCTAAACAAAGAATTTTCACCTGAAAAAATTCGGATGGCCAAGAAGCACCTTAAGAAATGCTCAACATCATTAGTCATTAGGGAAATGCAAATCAAAACAACCCTGAGATTTCACCTCACACCAGTCAGAATGGCTAAGGTTAAAAACTCAGGAGACAGCAGGTGTTGGTGAGGATGTGGAGAAAGAGGAACACTCACCCTTTCAAAGTGTCCCTTTTTCTTCCTGAGACTTCTACTAGCAGGTTGAAAGTTAGAGCCTTGAAGTTCCTGCTGAGATAGAACAAAGGCCACATTACTTAACCCCCCTCCCCCTCCCCACCCCAGCTGTTAGTCTACTTGTTTCAATTGCCTAAGCCTGCAGTTTTTTACCCTCTGAAAGAGCAAGAAAGTTTTTAGGACTTTTTAGAAGTTATCATCAGCATTTCAGTATCCTTAGAGAGCTAGAACTTCTATAGACCATCAGTCTTTAAAGCCACACCAGAGTCCTACTCTGTGACTGATCCTGGCACCTCACTAGAGTTCTGCTGTGACCAATGATTTGTGAATCAATTAACAACTCTAGGTCCTCTTGAGTCTGCCCTGAGTCTTCAGTGTATGAGTATTTATTAGACCAAAAAGGAGATAGCCTTCCCTGGTTCACACATGTAGAAATCGACTTTTTTCTTCTTCTGATGTCCACTGAACTTATACATTTCTCTGCTTTCTTGCATTTTATTTAATGTGTGTGTGCTTGTGAGTATAAGGTATGTGATGGCTAATCTTGGCTGCTGGGAAGAGGACCAATTACACAGTTAGCCTGTGAGCTTGACTATGGGGCATTTTTTAAAATGATAATTGATTTGGAAGTGCCCAGCCCAACATAGGTAGTACCATCCCTAGGCAGATGGGCTTGGGCTGTATAAGGAAGGTAGCTGACTGTGATTGTTAGCATCATTTCTCTGTGGTTTCTGCTTCAAGCTCCTGCTTCAGTGGCGTTCCCTCCTGTATTTATTTAGTCAGGGTTCTCTAGAGTCACAGAATTTATGGAATGTCTCTCTATATTAAGGGAATTTGTTTTGATGACTTACAGTCTATAGTCCAAGCACCCCAACAATGGTCAGCTGGTGAATGGGAAGTCCAAGGATCTAGTAGTTACTCAGTCCCATGAGCCCAGTCGTTTCAGTTGACCTTCTGTAGAAGTAGGTTCCAGCAGATGTGCTGGCAAGTGAGTGCAAGCTGGCCAGAAGAGTGAATCTTCCTTCTTCCAATGTCCTTATGTAGGCCTCCAGGAGAAGGTGTGGCCCAGGTTAAAGGTGTGTACCTCTGCGCCTGGATCTGGGACTTGTTTTGTCCCAGGCTGACCTTGAACTCAGAGATCTTCTTGCCTTAGTCTCCTGGGATTAAAGGTGTGTACAACCTTGCCTGAGCCTAAGCTTTTCGTATGCCAATGTAACTCAATATCTCTAAGCTAAGATTCAGGTCAGAAACTCTTGTCTTCCAGCCTCAAGATCTGGATCACAGGTGAGCCCTCCAATTCTGCATTATATATTCAAGTTGACAACCAGGAATAGACAATATACCCCACCCTTGTGGAAAGCATCCCTGCAGTTGTCCAGGCAAGCAAGTGACCCAACCCATGAAGAGATGAGAATGAAAATGGTTCATATTGACTTCACCATCCTGGACCAGACTCAGGGAGTCTAATGTCAGGTGGTTCGTTGTCAGCATATTTTAAACATAGTACAGTTTGGGGAAAAGCTTCCAGGAAACAATCATTCCATTCTAAGTGCACAATGAAGCTTAAGGTTTTACTTTATAGAAACTCCTTTACAAAGTACTTGTGGCCATGGGTGTGTTCTACAGCTAAACATCCTAGAATCTAGTGTGGTCTCCAACCAATAGCATAGAGGTTAGCAGGCCATAAAATACATGTGGTGGATCCAACCAATAGCATAGAGGTTAGCAGGCTATAAAATACATGTGGTGGAATCCACACTAAGGATGGGTTTTATTTATTAAAAGCAATGGAGAGAGAGAGAGAGAGAGAGAGAGAGAGAGAGAGAGAGAGAGAGAGAGAGAGAGAGAGAGAGGTTATGGAATAAACATTTTGCAGGATGCAGAATTTGTGTAAGGTATAGCAAAAGGTGAGTTTGGTCTGTTCCCACAGACAGCACGGATGTCACCAGGTCATTAACAATATCCACTTCTAGTCATGTGGGTGGAAAAACAGGCATTTTTATCTCATCCTCTGAGGAGAGAACCCTGTGTATTTAACATTCCTGGCTTCCTAATGCTCTGTGGGCATAAGAACCTTTGTGCTCCCAACATGCTCCGACTTCCCTCAAAGACAGACTTTTAAGTTATAAAACAAATCAAACCTTTCCTCCCCAAATTGCTTTTGGTCAGTGTTTAAACACAGCACCAGAAAGGCAAACAGTATGGCTGTCACAGAGCACATATGGAGGCCAAAGGACAACTTTTGAGAGTTGGTGCTTTCCTTATAATATCTGGGTTCTAGGAATGGAACTCAGGTTATCCAACTTGGTGGCAAACTCCTTTACCCAATGAGGCATCTTTATGGCTTCACTTTTAAGTAATAAACAAAACTGTGTTATTTATGAACAAAATGGCCAAATAACACCATTTGTATTTTCAGATAATGAAGTAATCTAATCTGTGTGATATAATTTTATTGCTGCCCTCGAGTGTGGATTAAACCAGAATCAACATCAAGTAGAGTAACACATTAACCCTAAATAAGCCTTAATCACAGAAATGGTCAGGCATTATAGAGAGACTACTACAAGTTCAAAGCCATAGCTGGCTCTGTAATGAGTTCCCAGAAAGTCAGGATTTTGTACTGAGCCAAAAAGAAGCTGGAAGGATGAATTTCCAATCATGAGATGGAATCTCTAGCGCCTACATAAGGAAGTTGGGGGATCACTGGGGTGGGCTGGCTGCCACCTTTCCTCTAGGTTAAGCAAGAAACTTTGTCCCAGGGGGATCAAGTCCAAATGTCATAGAATAAGATATTCAACCTCCTTCTCCGGCCACACATACGCACACGCACACACACACACACACACACACACACACACACACACGCACACACACGCACACATAAAAGAAAAAGGAAACAAAGTTGGCCAGCGAGATGACTCACTGAGTAAAGGCTCCCCCATACAACCCTCATGGGGTGATCCGTGGGACTCACAGGGTAGAAGGCAGGAACGACAACTCTCACAAGTTGTCCTCTGAATACTACAAGTGTGCCAAGGCAGGAGGAACCCCACAAAAACCAATAAATAAATAGAACGTAAAAACGACAAAGAAAACAAGAAAAATCTGCTAATTAAATGAAAAGAACACAACAAAAATCACAATTACTATTCATTTGTTCGCCAATGGCAAAGAAATTCCTTTCTACACGAGTGCAAAGTGGTTACTTTCATTCCATGGGGTGGAGTGCTGGGGGCGCAGTGACCTGTCTAGCATTTGCTGGCCACTGGAAAGACACATCTATAGCCCTTTCTCCTGTCACTCAGGAGGGCCTGAAACTCTGTCCAATCAAAAGCACTGTTATAGGAGGATCCAATTGAATTCCCTGAGAAAGTTGGAGGGCGGGCTTTGAACTAAGGTTCTTCTTATCCCCGCCCACTTACCACTACCCACCCATCACCTTCCCAGTTGGAATCTGTCAGGTGCTTCACCATCTGGGGGTTTGGGATTCTCTGCCTCGTCCTCTCGTCAGTGTCTCACTGCTTGCTGCTGAGGGAGGCTCCATAATTAGGACCCTGGAGTCCAGGAACCGGAAATGGTGAGCGCGTGGCGTCCTGACCTGGGCTCTGTGTTGGAGCATCTCACCTTCCAGCCTGGTCCCTCCGGACAGTCCTGTCCAGACCGGGACTGGTGTCCTGCCAGGGCTGATGGGTTTTCGGGACCTGGGCTTTTGAGAGTGGCTTGGCCAGGCGCGCCGCGGAAAGCGCAGTCGTCGCTGCATCTAGGCCAGGGCGTTCCCAGACTCGCGCTGTGTTTTCTGCTGGGTTCTGAGTGCACTTTTGGGTTTGTGTATCTGCCTCCATGTCTTTGTGGTTTTTTGAACCAGACTCTCCAAATCTAGGTGTATGAGCGCCGGCCAGCACTATGGTTCTGCTGCCGCGGACTTGGCTTTAGTTTTCACTTAAGGAAATGCTTCCTGAGGAGAAGCCAGTGGCTGATTGAATCTCTGCCCCTCCCCTTACTCACCTGGGGAGGTGGGTCCAGGGCTAGCTGGACCTAGGCATGTAAACAGACTCTTGGTTTATCTCTGCTGTCACTTCATCTTTGTTTAATTCAACATTTTTATTTTAAAATGATATTTTTATTTTACATGTTTATTTTACCTACATGTACGCTTGCCCACCTCGTGAGTACCAAGTGGCCTTGGAAGGCAGAACAGGACATCAAATCCACTGAACTAGAGTTACAGTTGTAAGCCACCATGTGGATGCTGTGAATTGAACCTGGTCCCCTGCATCAGCAGACAGTACTTTTAGTTGTTGAGTTCCAACCCTGTTTAATTATTTTTATGACATGACCAATATATTACATTGTAGCTGTACTGATGTTACATTCTCCTGCTTTAAAAATTATACACATATATGATATGTATAATTACCCAATTGTCTCTTCACAACAAATCTCTCTAGTATGTGTGTGTGTGTGTGTGTCATCATGAGCAAAGGCACCTTCCCAGTGATCACACTAATGAAATATGATGTCCCCTCCAGTATCTATTAAGTACCTAGAGCTCTATAGGGGGAAGTGAGGCCTTATGCACCCTTCTCCATCCCCGGATGGGTGATGGGCCTTGTCTTGTGAAGTAGGCACTGCAGCTGTGAGGTCCTGGGTGCAGTAGCTGTGTCGTTCCTGTACTCCTGCCCACAGGCTGACTCTCACACTTTCCATGCCCGCATCAGTGGTGTTCCCTGAACCTTGGAGAGGGTGAGAACAGATGCCCATGTGCGGCTGAGCAGTCAGTGGTCACTTATTCCTGGCATTCTGCCCTGTTACAAGTTTCTGTATTAACTGTTTCTTACTGGAAACAAGCTTCTCTGACCAGGACTGGGATTAGTGCTACACCATTTAACCATTTTTAAGACAGAGTGCTAGGAGTTTCCTTTTAACCACAGCCTTTTCCTTTCAAACACTTGTACTCTGGACATCACAGTGGCAGGAGATTGAAATAACTCATCACATTGGATCCATAAACAGAGCACAGGAAGCCAATGTTTTATCTCTCTCTCTCTCTCTCTCTCTTTCTGCCCCCCCCCCCCCCCCCCCCCGTTCTTAAAACTCAGGACCCAGCACTTGAGACAGCAGCATCCACAGTGGATGGGTCCTTTCACCTCAGTCAAACTACTTTTAAAAAATTCCAACTCATGTCTCCATACTCTAGACCGTTTGTCGTTGAGGTTTCTCTCTCATTATCTCACAGCCTGCCGAGCCTTCAGGGAAAACCACACAGGGAGGGTGGTGAAACCACACAGAGAGGATTGGGGTTCCCAAAGCCGAGTGCTTGTGGTCTAAAAAGGAACGTGTCACTCCAGGGCTCCGTGTCCTTTGAAGACATCGCTGTGGACTTCACCTGGGATGAATGGCAGGGTCTGGATGCTGCTCAGAGGACCCTCTACAGGGACGTGATGCTGGAGAACTACAGCAGTCTCCTGTTCCTGGGTAAGGCCGAGCTGCCACTCGCAGTGCCGACTGCATTTTTGGATGGTAATTTTAGGAATTATTATTTTGTTGTTGTTGTTTTATTTTGTTTTTGTTTTTCAAGAAAAAACCAAAACAGCCTGTTCTAGAGAGTAAGGTTCTCAACAGCTAGGGCCACACTGGGAAACCATGTCTTGGGGTGGGGGTTAATCATTACTTCCATATGCATCTCAGTAAACACTCCCAGTCTTCTGCCTTTTTCCTCTCCCCTGAATAGTTTCCAGACTCTAAGGGTTGATGTTTTCTTGGGGGAGGGGGTGTGGATTTGTCTTTGTTTTCTCTCTATTGCTGCCAGGTAAACTTAGCTTGCAAATAAGATGAAAACTGCTGGACGACTTCTTCTTCTTCTTCTTCTTCTTCTTCTTCTTCTTCTTCTTCTTCTTCTTCTTCTTCTTCTTCTTCTTCTTCTTCTCCTTCTCCTCCTCCTCCTCCTCCTCCTCCTCCTCCTCCTCCTCCTCCTCCTCCTCCTCCTCTTCTTCTTTTTGTGTGTGTGTGTGTGTTGGGAGTGAGATGTTGTATGACATATTTAGTTTATGTTCTTTATTTTCCTGGGCAGACATAAGGAAACTTCTGTCCATAAGTATGAACTGAGTAGATGAGCCAAAAGCAAGGTTCCATCATTCCAGCTTAGACAGGAAGTGAGCGTCCTGGGATCCTTAGAGAACAAGTGCACTCAGACAGTCGTAGCACCAAGAGGTCCCAGCCCTGCTCAGGTTATACCTAGTGTGTCGCATAGTTGGCTAAAAGCCAGTCCTGAATGGAATGCTGGTCGTGTTTATGACAACCCTGTGTGGGAATTTCAAGAGACCCACAATATTATCATCACCTGAGAGCCAGGCATCTGCTCTATGGTCCTGTGTTGCTGTGACTGTAGACAGGAGTCTACTGCAGGTCACCACAGCTACTCGACTTTAAGCTCAGAGGAAATGACAGTTATAGCTTCCTATAACCCCCTCCAGTGTGTTCATGTAACCGTAAGACTTCATTCACTTCAGCGAGTAGTGCTAGTCTTTGTGCCACATGGTTTTCACTGTCTCGATAGACCCTTACCTTAGCTTTCATGAACAACACTGAAATACCCAGAGAGCTGCAGAGGTCTCTACACAGTACACTTCGTGAATACTGTGTCTTGGTCAGTCAGCAGAACAATAGCAACATCATGTTTTTTGAGAATGTTTCAAACTATATTGCATGTTAGCTGTACTGGTTTGTATTAGCATCGTCATCTTTGGGGACTTTTCATCATTGTTATTGTAAATTTTAATTGATCATGCTAAGATGACAGAAGTGACACCTCCTTGTGATTGTGCTTGGTGTTTTCATGATGAGTAGGAGCGGTGGGCTTTCTTTTTATGCTTTTGTGGGCTGTTTGTGTTTAAGAAATGGCTCTTCAGGCCATTTACCCAGATTTAAGAGAAGGTTGACTGTGTTCCTTCTCCTTAGGGATCCTAGGTCATTACTTGTTCTGTAAGTGACTGTCTTGGATGAATTCTTTGCCCATGTTTTCCCCCATATAGGATGGTTTCTTCTATTGGTTGTTTACCTTCCTATAGAGATGATTTCAAGAGTCATAACCAATTTGACATTTGCTTCTATTTGCTCTTTTACACATATATTAAAACGCTGTATGATTGCTCCAAAGAGTTTTCTGTATATGCTAACAACTTTATAGTTTCTGTCTTGTGCTTAAATTTTGATACAATTTTAACAGATTTCTGTATAGGGAGAAAGAAGGCCTATTACCTTTCTTCAACTGGTAAGTACTCATGTTTCTCAACATGATTGCAAGTAAACTTAACAGGAGGAAAGATTTATGTTGGCTGTGGCTTTGAATAGTTTTAATCAGTGATTACTTGGAATCTTATTTACCTTCCTACTGCTGTTATAAAACACCAAGAGCAAGGCAACATATAGAAAGAAGGGTTTTCTTGGGGTTTGTGGTTCCCGAGGACTAAATCTATTACTACCCTGCTGGGGATGCATGGCAGAAAGCAGACACAGCAGAAGGGACAGCTGAGAGCCCCTATCTCCAACCACAAATAGGAAGTAGAAAGAAAAATGGGATTGAAAATTCTCTGAATTCCCAAAGCCCTTCCCCAGTGACATACTTCTAGCAAAGACTCATGTCCTGAGTTTCCCTGCACAGTGCCATCCACCAGTGTTCAAATGCCTGAGACCATGGGGGGCATCTCAGGCAAACCATACTTGGCTATGTTACTTTTATCCTCTGGTGAGAGAGGTAACACAAACTGTTACAAAACGGTTTGCCTCACTGCAGGGTTGTTCCTTGGGGTTACTTTGACAATTGGCAGTATTATTCCTTGAATGTGTTGGTTATAATCATTGGTTGCTTTTCTATTTCTGAAGAATATTATTGTTATTAGATTGAAATGGAAAGTCGCTAATTAAAGTATTTTCTAGTCTATAACATCAATGGAATATGATTGATTTTTTTGTTTGTTTGTGTTTGCTTTTGTTTTCCTGGGGAGGGGGCCCTGAAACAAGGTTTTACTATCGGGCATAATCACTGTTGTGTGAAAGTATAGGCCTGTGCCTAGTTTATCCAGCTTGCACAGTAAGTAGCTGAGGTTGGCCTTTAAATACATTTTTGAATATTTATTTTATGTGTATGTGTGCCCGAGTGTGTACCTGCGTGTCCAGTAGCCTGGGGATGGGGGACAGAAGGGGGCATCCGATCTCCTGGAGCTGGAGTTACAGATGGTGGTGAGCTGCCATATGGGTCGGGCAGACTGAACTCCAGTTCTCTGCAAGGCATTTAGTGCTCTCTGCCATGAGCCATGGACTCTGTCCCTCCCGTTTAAGTCTATTTGTTTGTTTCTTGAAGTAAGACATTTCTATGTAGTCCTGTATACCCTTGGATTCTATAGACCAGACTGGCCTAGACTTCAGAGTCACCTACCTCTACCTCCTGTTGGATCATATAATATTATTTATATGTATGCCCTTAGGACTGACTGTTTGGCCCTAGACAATGACTGTACTTATCTTGACTACTGCGCTTATATAAAACACAGTTGTGGGGCTGGGGAGATGGCTCAGTGTGTAAAGGTGCTTGCTGCCAAGCCTGACCACCCAGGTTCAATCCCCAGGACCTGCAGTGTGGAATGAGAGAAGTACCTGCTAATAGTTGTTCTCCATCTTCCACATATATGACATGCCATGTTCATGCTCAAACACACGCATACACATAACACACACATACACACAAATACATACTTGTAGCAAACACATTTTAAAAGTAGACTTGCTGAGCCTAAATAGCTGTTGCTCTCACTAAGGATTCAAGTCAATTCCCAGCACACACATGGTGGCTTACAATCCTCTCTAACTCCAATCCCGGGGCATCTGATGACTTCTTCTGACCTCTGTAGGCACCAGGCATGCACTTGGTGTTTATATGCATGCATGCAGGAAAATCCTCACACACATAAAATGAACCTAATCTAAAAGAAGTAGAGTTTTTGATTATAGGTAATTGGTAAGGGGCTTTCATAGTGTGACTGAGATTCTACATGTAATTTTCAGTATTGCATAAAAGAAAACCATATAGGCAAACAATAAAGTCTTAAACCTTTAAAAAAATTTTCCAACATAATATTTTTATTGATTATTTGGGAATTTCACATAGTGCACCCTGATCATACTCACTCCTCAGTTTTCCTAGGTCCTTGTGCCCTTCCTCATAAAACAGACACACACACACACACACACACACACACACACACAGAGAGAGAGAGAGAGAGAGAGAGAGTGAGAGAGAAACAGACACATATACAAACACACACAAAGAGAGAGAGAGAGAAAATATATATCACGTCTAAACCGTGTTGCCCATATTCTCATTGGAGCATGGTCAGACTCCCAGTGACCAGACCCTTAAAGATAGCTGAGTCTTTTCCCACCCTATCCCCACAAGAAGCCAACTGTGAAGAACTATACTTCAGACTCCTTATTAAAAATTTAAAGGGCTCTTATCAGTAGCTTCCTGTCAAGACTGGTTTTTGTGGGAGTTTGGGAGTTTGCTGTAAGGTTGTTGGGGGAATTGTCACAGAAGCCTTAAATAACCGTCTTTCTCAATTGTGAATCTGCAGTTTTCCTTGATAGTACTGCATAAAGAAGCTTCCTTGCCTATAATAGCCAGCAGCAGCCTGGATCATGTACTAATACATGGTTTCTGGGGATAGCACAGACCACAGACATCAACATGGCCCTGAGCCACAGTACTGGCCACAGATAATAGTATGGCTTCAGGAGGTAAAATGGGTCATGGATGTGGTTGGGGAACAGATCATGCACCTCAATATGACTCCCTGCAGGAGCATGGATCATGGACACCAAGATGGCTCTTGGCAGCAAAATCTGAAAGTCCTCTGGCTGCAGTATGGACTATGAACCTCAACATGGACCACAAATACCAACATGGCCTCAGGCAGCAGCATGGAACACAGACATGGCGTCAGGTGGCATCATAAGACCACAGGCACCAGCACATCTCTGGGATATAGCACTGACAATGGCCACCAAGTTGGCCTGTGGAGGCCACAGAGGACTCTTGAGGAGGCCCAATCCAGAAAATGAACCATTCTCCAACTTGGTCATCCTGTTGTTACTCGGAGTCAGAGCTGTCATGCCGCTGGGCAGCATGTTTGGGGGCAGATCCTGATGAGCTGCAGATGCTCCACACCACCGTGCCAGCTGACTTGGCAATGACATGCGTCCCTCCACCGCAGCCACGCTCCCACACCTGTCACCACCGTTGAGTCTATTTCTGCCTTTCTCCAGCAAGTGCATGCCGCCTGTTCCACCAGGGCTCTCACCTCTTCCGTACACACTTGTTTTTCAGAGTAGCACTGCAAAATGCAGTGGGGCACACAGTAGATTCTTTTGCCCAAACTCCTTTACATGCAAATACTTACAGAAACAAAGCACCATAAATACTGGACTATTGCTAAGATGCATCTTGGATAGGCTCTTGTCACCCACAGTTGGAGATGTCAGGGAGATGTTGCGGCTGGGCAAGGCATCCTTGAGCACTATCTGTGGGCACAACATCTGGCCCTCGAGGCTCAACAGGCATGACCTGCTGCTGTTCTTATCTGTGGGAAACACCACAGCCTCTCACTCCTCTCCTCCCAGGAAGGCAAGCAGACGGGGCTACAACAGTAGTGGCTCCATGCTGCAGGATGCCCCTCACTCCTCCTGGTGGGCTGAGGACCAGCCCTATTGATCAGGAACATGTTCTTCGTCTGCTGGAGCCATACTCCCATCCTGATCTCCTACTCTGTGCTGTGGCGTCTCTAGTTTCACCTTTGTGAAACCTGTGGTGTCTCTAGTTTCCACTTCATGTCTGCCTCTACCCTGCCATAGTTCTTTTAACTTCATGAGGTAAATCTTTCAAAGCGTCTCTGCATGAGACCTGCCTTTTTGTAGTCAGTCCAGAGATACTGTGGTCTTTGCAGAGTCCTCTTCCCCCCTCTATCTCCCTTCATAGCTTTCAGAAGACTCTCTGCTCCTCAGCGCTGCTCCACGGTTCTGAATGTTCCCGTGACCACCACCACTTTGAGTCAAGTCTGTAAAAATTAGGAATTTAATGTGTATGGGTTTTGTATGCATATGTATCTATATATCACATACAAGCCTGATATTTCTGGGAGGCCAGAAGTGGATGCTGTAGTTTTCTTAAACTGAAGTTAACAATGGTTGTGAGCCACTGTGCCTGGAACTGAGCTCAGATCCTCTGGAAGAGCAGCAAATGCATTTGAGCACTGAAACATCTCTCCAGCACCAGCATCGAAACGTCCTTGTTTGACTGGGTTTCTTTGTTTTCTGGTTATTTATTTAGTTGGCATTGTTTTCTGGTTATTTATTTAGTTGGCATTGTTGCAATTGGTAGTACTGGAACTTCTTACATATACTAGGCTGGTCTCAAATTCATAGAGATTTGGCTTCCCCTGGCTCCTAAGTGCAGGATTAAATGCATGCACTACCACTGTTGGCTCTGAGTGGCCATTTAAAAAGAGGATTGTGTTCTGATGCTCCGGCAATTTCACATAGAAGGTATTTAGTTTGTTTTTTGACTTCTGCTTTTGTCAGGTTGTATCACTTCTCCCCTTTTTGGCATCAAGGTTTTCTCTTTCAGTGTGATTTATATGTGGGCTCAACTTTACTTTCCTCTGCTGCTTGGGGTGTTCTTGTTTCTTTACCTTATCAGGTATGTATGTCTATAGACTTTATTACTAAAATCAAAGATTGGTGGAAGGCCACTCCTGCAGTGTTCCTAGAGGAAATCACCTCAGGTTTGCTCCACTCTCCCGCTATGGGCTGTGGCTCTGGGATATGGAGATAGCCATGTTTCAAGCTATAGTTTACTGATTTTTTTCTCTGAACATAACAGTAGCTTTAATGTACCCAGTGTATGCCTGTGGCAATTTTTGTTGTGTTGGTGGTGGTTATTTGACACAGGGTCTCCCTATGCAAGCCTGGCTAGCTTGGAACTCACAGAACTTGACTTGCCCCGACTCCTCTGGAATTAGAGACAGGTGCCACTGTATGTAGAAATATGACTGTTTATCATTCAGTGCATGTGTATGTTTCCCATTTCCATATGGTGAGTGCTGCAGTCCTAGTATGAATCACACATGACCATAGCTTCTAATTGTGTTATGTGCTGGTTGGTTTTTCTGTCTTGTTCAGAATTGTTGTGCCTGTGTTCCCTGGGGTCAGTGTTCTTGTAGTTTGGTTGCTGTGTCCATGTGAAGCCTTGAAGTCATTGTAATGCTGGGGAGTATGGTGACAGCTAAACACATGACTAAGGGGTGTTCTTGTGTATGCAGCATTACATCACCGCCTGCTCCTCCTCCTGCTCCTCCACCTTCTCCTTCCTCCTCCCCACTCCTTTTGGGTTTTTTAGGATAGGGTTTCTCTTTGGAGCCTTGGCTGTCCTGGAGCACATTTTGAAAACCAGGGTGGCCTCAAAACTCAGAGATTTGTCTGCCTCTACTTCCTCCAGAATGCTGGGATAAAGGCATGTGCTATCACAGCCCAGGTTAGGCTTTCTTCTTAAAATGTTTGGAACTTTCTCTGGTTTGCTACTTTGCCAGTTTGACAGTCATTTGCTGGTGTATGACTCACCACTCCAGTTTTGTTTCTTTGTTGTCCGTGTCTTCCAGAAAACATAGGGAAAACATTTTCTTTTCAATGATCATGTGTGTGTATTGAATCATCCTTATATTCTATTGATTTTTAAACTCTGCCTGGGTTATTTAATTTATTTATTTTTGAAAAAGAATCTTACTTCATGACTGGCCTGGAACTCATTACATAGACCAGGCTGATCTTTAACTCAAAGTGATCTGCCTGCCTCTTCCTTCCAAATGCTGGGATTAAATACATGCTCTGCCATTCCTAGTAATTTAGCTTATTTAAAACATTTTTTGTATTTACTTTTATTTATAATGTATATGCAGTGTGGAAAGACCAAAAAGAATGTGAGATTTGGTGGAACTAAACTTACAGGTGGTATGTGCCACCTGATATGCTTGCTGGGAATTGAACCCAGGTCATCATCTGTATGATTAGCCAGTGGTCTTTGTAGGACCCCTGATTTGGGGAGACCCCACTTGAATCTCGGGTTGGCACACACCCAAGGAAACACGAGAGACCGGCTTGATGCAAACACACGAGGCAGTTTAATATCGGAGCTCCGGGCTGACATGTATCTCACACAGGAGACAGAGGAGTCGACCCTGAGACTCAAAAGCCAGGGGGTTATATAGGAAAAGTCAGGGGGGGGGTTGGCACACTGTCACACGATTGGTTGATTCAAACATTGGCGGGAGGAATTGGCACACAATTACATCAGCAGGTAGTACGTACAGATCAGTGCATCAGCAATGTAGGAGGGCAGGCGGCTTATCTTTGTTAGCAGAGGGTCTGGTGATGTGAGGACGTATGTCTTCCCGTGCTTCTCCAGTCCTTCAGCCCCTCAGGGGTGGTAGTTTCCTTTTGGTAATTCCAATATTCTTCTCCTAATTGCAAAGATAGCCCTAAGGTCTGAGGTGGCATAGCTCCCCAGGACAATTCCAGTCCGGAGGGGGCAAAAGTTATTTGTGCCTTTAACTTGGTTAGCAAGTCTCTTCCTAGTAGGGGGGTAGGGCATTCAGGGATAACCAAAAATGAGTGAGTTACTAGGTTTTTTTCCTAAGTCCACCATCCAGGAAGTGGTCCATGGGTAAGATTTCTGCCCCATGGCCCCAATTACCAGCGTCTTTTCATTTCTTAGCTTACCCAGAGGGGTTTTAAGCACCGAATATTCTGCACCCATATCGACCAAGAAACTTACGGGGGTCCCCTCCACTTGTAAGGTTACCCTAGGCTCGGGGAGGAGAGCCGAGCCCCGTTTCCCCTAGTCTTCATCATCCTCGAGGGACAGCACCTTTGTCCCCTGCTTCTTCTTAGGGCACTCACGGGCTCAGTGTCCTTTACCTTTACAGTGTGCACATTTATCTTTCTCTAGGTGCAGGTTATCTCTTCTGGGTCTCCTTGGCCCCTGTCATCCTCCGCCTCCCAGGTCCCCTAGCTGTCTGTTCCTGTCTCTTCTGTATCTACTACTGTGGCCAATATTCTAGTCAGAGTCTTCTCCTGCTTCCTCTCTCTCCTATCCTCATCTTCTCTCTTGTTTCTCTTCCTCTGTCTCCCCCTTGTGATATACTTTCTCAGCCTCTCTAACCACATCTCTTATAGTATAATCCTGCGGTCCCTCAATCTGTTGCAATTTCTTTCTGATGTCAGGAGCTCACTGCCCAATAAAAGCCATAATCATGGAAGCTCGCTGCCCTTCAGACGTAGGGTCGAAAGGGGTATACCTCCTGTAAGGCTCCATGAGCCTCTCCAGAAAGACTGAAGGGGGTTCAGTCGGCCCCTGCATGACCTCTCTTACCTTAGCCAAATTTGTGGGCCTTCGTGCGGCACCTCTGAGCCCGACGATAATTGGACAGCCGTTCCCTACCTTGTGCTCTGTTATAGTCCCACTGAGGACGCATCAAGGGGAATCCTTCATCTATCCCCTCTGGGGTCTGGACAGGACGTCCGGCATTGTCCCGGACATTCTTCCGAGCCTCAAGGAGAATCCTTTCCTTCTCCTCGGTGGTGAACAAGGTCTGTAAGAGCTGTTGGCAGTCGTCCCAGGTAGGCTGATGCGCGTACATCAGGGACTCTATTAGACCTGTAAGCCCTGCCAGATTATCTGAAAAGGGAGGATGATTAATTTTCCAGTTATAGAGATCAGAGGAAGAGAAAGGCCAATACTGCAAAAGTTGTAAGCCATTCTGGTCATTTGGACCTGGGGGCACCCGACAGCCCTAAGGGGAGCCACACTGGAGTCAGCTGGCCCCTCAGGGATAGCTCCTCCTCGACTTTTTGTCCCTGCAGAGGGGCCCTCCCTTTCTCCAGCCTCAGGGGCTGGAGCTGGAGGGGGGCTGGTGGAGCCGAGGGTTGGGGTTCCGGTTGTGGGGCTCGAGGGTAGGATGGGGGCGGGGGAGTAGGCCATTCTGAGGTGCAGAAGGTCTGCCAGGGTTTTTTCTTAATTTCTACTGACAAATTCCGTCCTCTCGCCCTAACATCCGTCCAATGGTCCTTAGTCAAGGACAAAGGGGTTGTCACCGTCTGCCCCATGGCAAAAAACAAAAAACACAAGAACAGAACACAAACAACAGACACTAATACGTCCAAACATACTCGCCTGCATCTGGTGTTAAACAAACAGCCAAACGCAACCTCTGATGGATTGGGATTCTGTGCCCACTCTCTCTTCGGTAGAAAGAGCACTCCGTCCCCTTCATTCCAAAAAACCACAGTTAGGCATTCCTGACTGACCCTCACCCTTGGAGCGTCCTCCAAGGGCTCTAGGGCATCCTCTTCCACAGCCACTGGGTCCTTACAGCCCACAACGGCAGCTGCGAAATAACCACGGAGCAGGATTCCAAGTCTACTCCTTTCTGTTACAAATCGAAACCAAGACACCAATACAGCGGCCGTACTCAGATACTCAAAACTCATACAGACGTACCTCTAAGGGGTCTTCGGGGTTCCTGAGTGCTGCAGGAATCCCAGACGAGCTCCCACAATGTAGGACCCCTGATTCGGGAAGACCCCACTCGAGTCTCGGGTTGGCGCACACCCAAGGAAACACAAGAGACCAGCTTGATGCAAACACACGAGGCAGTTTAATATTGGAGCTCCGGGCTGACACGTATCTCACACAGGAGACAGAGGAGTCGACCCTAAGGCTCAAAAGCCAGGGGTTTATATAGGAAAAGTCGGGGGGGGGGGGGGGGGGAGGAATTGGTGCACAATTACATCAGCAGGTAGTACAAGCGGGATCAGCAATGTAGGAGGGTGGGTGGCTTATCTTTGTTAGCAAAGGGTCTGGTTAACATTAAACTACATCAAAGGGGGGGGGGGGGCGCCAATCCAGACGGCTCATGACTCCTTGGGGATTGTTTAGGCAGTTACCTTATCTTTATGGTCGGGCAGTTCCTGGAATGCCTTAACAGCCTTGAAAGACCAGCCTGTCCTGGCTTGCCCTGGCTTGTACTGTTCTGTTCTTTTCTCTAGGCCCACTTTCTGCCTGGATCATGGATTCCATGAAGTTCTAACTCCTTTTCAGTCTTAGTTCTAACTCCTTTTCAGTCTTAACCACTACAGCATCTCTTAGGACCCTTGGCTGATCGTCTTATGAGTACCTTCTGTAGAATTTGTTTTAAATAGTCTTTCCTTTTATTGTGTTTTCTATTCACTTATGCTTTCTTAAATTATCTGGAAATCATTATACTGATTGAAGATGATATTCCAGTCAGTGAACAATGTAAATGTAAAACCTCTAAGGAAAGTTTCTGATTTACTGATCAAAGCAGAGGTCCTGAATTTTGTCTTTCCTTAGTGAACGCACCTAACACTTTTGCAAAAACTTGTTTATTCTTCATCACTTACAGGACATTGCATGTCGAAACCTGATGTGATCTTCAAGTTGGAGCGTGGATTTGGGCCATGGCCTGTGGTGGAATCTTCTGTCTGCAGCCTTCCAGGTCAGTGAATGCACACAAAGGAGGGCAACAAGAGGACAGCTTACCATGTTGGTCATGTTGAATGCTTCTCACCTGCTTACCTAGCCCTGACCTGACACTTGATTTTTGGAGTGTCTGAAAAAAATTACCCATATCAATATATCTCCTAGGTTTTGGTTCTTCCTGATATATGTGTTTTTTGTATGAAAACATCCAAGTATTTAACTGAATGTTGCCCTGTTGCTAACAGATAACATTAATGAGGCCAGCTGTGAACCAACATACAATTGTGTGGTAAGGTGTGAACAGAGGACTGAGATTAGACCCTAGTCACACACCAGTGACTGCCACTGTCTTACTTATGGTTCCTATTACTATGAAGAGACACTGTCTTAGGGTTTACATTGCTGTAAAGAGACACCATGACCAAGGTGGACAACATTTAATTGGGGCTAGCTTACAGGTTCTGAGGTTCAGTCCATAATCATCAAGGCGGGAGCATGGCAATGTCCTGGCAGGCATGGAACAGGAGGATCTGAGAGTGCTACATCTTCATCTGATAGAAGACTGGCCATAAGGACCCAGTGGCTGTGGAAGAGGATGCCCTAGGGCCCTGGAGGATGCTCCAAGGGTGAGGGACAGCCAGGAGAGCCTGACCGTGGTTTTTTGGAACGAAGGGGACGGAGTGCTCTTTCTACCGAAGAGAGAATGGGCGCAGAATCCCAATCCATCAGAGGTTGCGTTTGGCTGTTTGTTTAACACCAGATGCAGGCGAGTGTGTTTGGACGTATTAGTGTCTGTTGTTTGTGTTCTGCTCTTGTGCTTCTTGTTTTTTGCCATGGGGCAGACACCTCACATGTCTAGGAGGAGGGTCTCACTGCTCACCCCCTACAGTGGCATACTTCCTCCTGCCATTCCCTGGGCCAACCATATTTAAACCACCACATTCCACTCCCTGGTCTTCATAGGCTTGTTCAAACCCAGGAGTCTATACCTAGCCATAATATAAGATAAAATACGTTTAGTCCAACTTCAAAAGTTCCATAGTCTATAACAGTCTCAACAGTGTTAAAAGTCCAAAGTTCAAAGGCTCTTATGAGATTCATCCAATCACTTAACCATAATCCCCAAAGCAAGAAAGGAAACCAGCTGGGCAAACTTCAAAATGCATCTCCATGTCTGATGTCAAAGCAGTCTTCTGATCCCTAACTCCTTTTTGTTGTTGTTGTTGATTGCAACATTCTTTCTCCTGAGCTGGTTCCACTCCCTGTTAGCAGCTTTCCTTGGCAGGCATCCAGTGGCTCTGGCATCTTCTATCACCTTGGGTTCTCCAAGGTACCTCCAATTTCACAGCATCCTATTTCAATGTGTGGGATCCACACGTTATCTTCTACGCTCTTCCAGAGGGCTTGGGTCACTTTTCCAGCTCTGCCCTCTGTAGCACTCTTGGCTCTGGTTGATCCCACTCCACTAATGATGCAGTTCCTAGTGGTCGTCCCATGGTACTGGCATCTCCAATATGCTGAGGTCTTCTGCTGCAACTAGGTTTCACCAAGAGCCTCTCACAGGTTTCCTTCATGGTCCTAAGCCTCAACTGCTTTATCAACTGCTTTTGTTGTTGGGACATCATCTGCAACTAAGGCTGCACTTCACCAGTGGCCTTCCCTGGCCTCACCCAGTGCTGGTCCTCAGCTGCTATGACCTCTTTATGCCTTCAAAACCAGTACCAACTGGTTGATTCTTACTGTTATGCTTAGACCTCAGGGTCCCCACAGACCAACAAATACCACCAGGAGTCCAATTCCTATGCAAAAGCAAAGCGTCTTTCTTCAAGCTGGAGCTCTGACACTTCCAGCCTCTCCAGTGCAGTGGATGGGTGTGGAAGGTGCTGAGCTGGTGTCTGCCTTGCTTTTTATATAGTGTTAAGCTGGGTAAGGGACTTTCCAACTTGGCAGTTACTTGATTGGTTGACCTTTTAGAAAGCGTACCTTACATAAAATTTTAGCTAACATCATAAACTTTGCTATAACTTGAGTCATTTGCCCTTAACCCGACACTCAGCATTTCCTTCTGTCAAGAGTGGAGTGAGTGTAACTCGGATCTGTTCTGGTTCCTGGAATAAGCTGTGGTTTTTCCATTTGCCAAGTTCAACCTGAGGACAAGCTGAACATAAGATAGAGTTTGAACATAAGGTAGAATTACCTGGCTGGGTTCTTCACTTACACACACCACGCCCAGCTGCAGCACAAGGTGCAACCTTGGCTATCTCTGGAACACAGCTTCTTTGTGTTCCTAGAAAACATTTCCAGGAAATTTCACCTCAGTGATGCCGGTCTCTTCTTAATTACCTCTAATTTCTTAGCTCCGGCTAACCAGCATCAATTGTCCCAGCAGTCCCTTCTAGTCTTGATTCTGAAGCCCAGTCCACATAGCTGAAGCTGCGGTGTTCTGCTTGGCTGTCCTAGACCTTGCTTTGTAGATTGACCTTAAATTCGAAATCTGCATGGCTCTGTCCTGGATTCTGGGATTAAAGGTATGCACCGCCACACCCAGATTTAAGCTTTTCTTTATCTGCAGCTTGCTCTGTCCTGGGTTGGCCTTGAACTCAGGGATCTCTTTGGCTCTGTCTCCTGGGATTAAAGGCATGGATGTCCCACCATGCCTGGATCTAAGCTTTTTGTGCTCATTATTCCTCAAGATATGGCTCAAAAGCCCGTGTGGTCCATTTTTGGATTGTAGTTCATTCCAGATTAAAAGTGCAAATGAAAACAATATGCAAGTAATTATTCCTTGTTCGCTGGTAAACATATAGACAATAAGCTTAGCTGGGTGGGATCTCAGTGTTACCACTCAATCTGTTTATCTGTTTTAACACAGTGCCATTGCACTTCCTGCTGCCCTTTTATTATTTGAACCATACATTTTGTATTTTTTCTTTCTAACCTTGCTATACTTTATCAAAGCACTTCATGAAAGTAAACCAGAGGACAAAGTATATACTGGGCTTTTCTGAGACTTCATGAATGCAATTAATTGAAATCTCTTTACCTTAGCCTCAGATAGACTCTTCAGACAAGGTAAAAAAATCAGCCACATGTTTCACTAAAATATCACAACAATCTTCAGGCAATGTACTAAAATTCCTCTTCTCTGAAACCTCTAGAGCCGGGGTCCCAGAGTTTAAATTACCCTCAGTAGCAAAGTCTTTCACATTCCTGCTAGGATGGCCCATTAAGCCCCACTCAAAGCATCCACTGCTTTCCAAAGTCCCCAAATCTACCTTTCTTCAAACAAAAGCATGGTCAGGCCCAGCACAGCAATAGCCCAGTCCCTGGTACTAGGGTTTCCATTGCTGTGAACAGACACCATGACCAAGGCAACTCTAACAAGGACAACATTTAATTGGGGCTGGCTTACAGGTTCAGAGGTCCAGTCCATTAGTATCAAGGTGGGAAGCATGGCAGCATCCAGGCAGACATGGAGCTGTTGAAGGCCAGAATGTGTCAGATGAGACATGTCTGAAAACAAAAACAACTGCAGCCACAAAAAATGAACGCCTGTGTTGTAAACTTAAATTTTCTTACTAGCAATGTCCAGAATGGAGAGGCATCATGTAGATAAAAAAATGTTTTCCAGTATTTATTCAACATAGGATTAATATTGTGAATATATGAAAAAAGAACCCATCATACACAATTGCTAATAATATAGAGTTATCCAGCTACTATGGAGGTTTTTTTTTTTTTTCCAGATAGGAGAAATAGAACAGCTGTATGATCCAAGTATCTCATCCTGGATAAACGCATGATGAGACCATGTATGCAGTGGCTGCCCTTTAAGACACATGCTCATCATAACCAAGATACAGTGTCATTCTCAGTGTTCATCAATGGACTCATCAAAAAGATGATTCAAACTTCAAATGTATCATGTAACTGAAAAGAATCAGATTGTGCTGGGCCTGGTGACACTCATGCAATGTGCAGTAAATAAATTTATGATATGCATCAAGAAGAACTAAACTGTATACTATTATCGTAATTCAATATTTTATACTTTCCATGAGGATAGGAATATGCGTTTATTTTTAATAACATGAAAAAGACTACAGAGTTATTCACAGAGAGGGATATTTTTAATATCATTTTAGGTATTCATAAAGTGACTGTTCCAATTGAGACCCACCAGGAAAACACAAGGGATATTTATGGCAAGTTGAAATTGCCAACAGTCAGACTTCAAATGAGAAAATTACTGAAGTAAGTAAAACATTTAACAGGAGTTCTTAACAAAATTCTAAACATGAAGATTGGAAATTACTTAGTAATGCTTCTTTAAGAACTCAACCTAAGTCAACAAGATGAACCAGTGTGGAAAAGGACTTCCCACTAAGCCTGACCATTTGAGTTTGATCCCCATGTCCCATGTGGTGGATAATGACGAAAACCTCCAAAACTTGTTCTTTGAACTTCATATGTGTGCCCTGCTGTACATATGTATATACACACAAACACAAATGTAATTTGAAAAATAAAAGAAAGTAACTCAGGCCTGGGAAAATCGTTTGGTCAATAAAGTAATGGAGTCAAGTTCAGGAAGATTTGAGTTTGGATCCTCAGCATTCATATATAAAGCTAGTTTCAACAACATGCATCTTTAACCAGTGCTATGAAAACAGAAAGATTAGGGTCACTGGGGTTTCCTGGCTATAATTCCTTTGAAGCTAGGAAACTTCAGGTCTAATGAGAGACCTATTCTCAAAAAATAGGGTGGTGAATAGTGATTTCTGAAGACACTGAAGATCAACCTCTAGTAACCTCACACATGCACACACAGACACACTTAAACTTGTATATACTTTACAGCTTCCCTCCTGTAGACCCATAGCTGAGTGTCTTTTCTCTGTTATATAGCTATTAAGTTGCCAACTGGAGAAGATATGATAGTTTTAATGAAAATTGAAAATTATTCTGATGTCATGATCAAATTAATTTGCCAAAAAACTCAGTCAAAGTTCACAGTAGTGTTTTCTATATATTTGACCATGAATATTGTTTTAAATAAATGCAATAAATATTATTTAAAATAATATTTCATAGTAAAGAGATCTTTGGTAAACAAAGTAAATATTTGAAATTTTTACATATTCTAAACCAAAATCAGAAAGTACATTCTAGGAAAAAGCCCTGTGGCTATATGAAATATAACTAATTCTTCTCCTTCAAGACAGACCTGAAGATGGTGGCACAGAAGATCCAACAAGGGACAACATTCTATGAAGATAAAGAAAGCATGAAGGCATTTATCCAGCAGTCACAGCACATGAGGAGCCCGATGAGCTACACGTGTAAGAAAAGCGTCCGTTATAAGTCGCCTCTCAATAAATGTCAGAAGCGTGTTTGTGAGGAGATGGTGTCTACACACAGACAGCGCAGGAAGTCACACCCGACGGAACAGAGAAGCCATGAAGGGGAGAAGACATATGAAAGCTCAAGATGTGGGAAAACTTCCCACACCAAGTCTCAGCGTCAGAACACTCACAGAGATGAGAAGCCCTACAAATGTCTAGAATGTGGGAAATATTTCTACTACAAGTCACAAATCATTGAGCATCAAAGGAGTCATACAGGTGAGAAGCCTTATGAGTGTGCAGAATGTGGAAAATCTTTCAGCTATAAATCACATCTCACTGTACATCACAGAAGTCACACAGGGGAGACGCGTCATGAATGTTCACAATGCAAAAAAGTTTTTTACTATAAGTCTCAACTTACTCGACACCAGAGGAGTCATACAGGGGAGAAGCCCTATGAATGTATGAAATGTGGAAAGTCTTTCTACTGTAACACACACCTTTCTCTACACCAGAGGATTCATGTAAGTGTGAAACCCTATGCATGTTCAGAGTGTGGGAAAACGTTCTCCTTCAGGGCATGCCTCACTCGACACCAGAGGGTTCATACAAATGAAAAGCCCTATGAATGTACGCAGTGCCCCAAAGCTTTTTACTTCAAGAAGCAACTTACTCATCATGAGAAAACTCATGCTACAGAGAAGCGCTTTGAATGCAAACAATGTGGCAAGGCATTTTACTGGAGGGCCAACCTTACTGTGCATCAGAAAACTCATGGCGGGGAGAAACCCTTTGAATGCAAGCAATGTGGAAAAGCATTTTACTGCAAATCCCACCTCACTGTGCATCAGAGAACTCATATAAGTGAAAAGCTCTATCAGTGTTCACAGTGCAGGAAAGCATTCTACTCTCAGACACAGCTTTCTGTACATCAGAGAATTCACACCGATGAGAAGCCCTATGAATGTAAGCAATGTGACAAAACATTCTACAGCAAGTCTGGACTTACTGCACATCAGAAAACTCATACGGGCGAGAAGCCCTATGAATGTAAAGAGTGTGGGAAAGCTTTCTATAACAGGTACCTGCTCATTGAACATCACAGAGTGCACACAGGTGAGAAGCCCTACCAGTGTGCAGAGTGCAAGAAAGCATTCTACTGCAAAAAATACCTTTCTCTCCATCAGAAAACTCACGCAAGTGAGAAGTCATTTCGTTGTGCAGAGTGTGGGAAAGCTTTCTCCTGGTTGTCACACCTCACTCAACATCAGAGAATCCACACAGGTGAAAAGCCCTATGCATGTGAACACTGTAGGAAGACTTTCTACTTCAAGAAACAATTAACTCGACATGAAAGAACACATGAGAAGGCATGAGGTGTAAATAGTGCAGGAGACCATTTCAGTGCAAATGCAACCTTCCTGTATATGAAAGAGCGCAAACAAGGGAGAGACGCTGTGGTGAGAAGGTTTCCTCCCTCATGGATACCTTACTCCAAGTCAGAAGAGAAAGCCTGACTGAAAAGAATGTATGAACTCTTAAGTGTATAATTAGAAAGCTTGTGAGTGGAAATGATTAAGGTAAGAACGAACTGTGGACATTTTCTAGTGTGAGTCAGGTGTTACTCAACCAATGAACATATACTGGAGTCTGTCTGCACACATTGTTGGAAGGCATGTACCACATGTACTGTCTGTAAGAATTCATGCATGGGGCTGTCTCCTGTGAAGTTGGAATCTATACATTATATACTTTCTTATTCTTCAGATTACTTGAGTATATTGTAGGTGAGTGACACAGAATGTAAGGAGCGGAGGAGAGTTTTCTAACTTTAAGTTCCATCAGTTCACCCTGAAAGCTTTTACAGGTGTGGGCCCCCGTGAAATTAATGGAAATAGACACATTTTGAGACAAAATGGGTCCTCTGCATTAGCAACTCCTCATGTGATCTGCCAAGCAGAGCAAAAGGCATAGTGAGATGTATTACTTGACGCCTTCAGTTCTAGGTCCTGCTGCTGTAGGCTTCCTGCAACTCAGTGATTGAAGAGTGAACTTAGCAACCAACATAGGCAGGTTCCATTTGACAAAAAGCAGAAAAGCCTTCTCGAAGTGCCCGTGCCAAGTTATGACATTGCAGCCCATGTGTTGAAAAACAATATAAATTATCAAATATGAAGAGTATAAAGAGTATCAAATCATTTGACATGAACTTGAAATTTATCTGCATCATTAACCCAACATGTGATTAAACAGAAGATTCCAGTATGAAAACATTCTTTCTTCCATAGTCCAAGTGACTTCATTACAAAAATCCCTCCGCTATTTTTAGCATAAGTATTCTGGTAAAGGCATTCCGCCATGCTTCCACAGTACCAGCCATCAGATATCTCACAGTGAGAGCACGATTGACGTTTACACACTAGCTTGTCTTAAACGTGCCTCAGTGGCTGTGTACTCATCAGGCTTGTGCTGTGTGTCTACACATAGGACTTGTCATGTGTCATCTCAACTTAGGGTATTTTCAGTCAGGTTCATTTGTAAATCAGTTCAAACTGTCCCCAAGGTTTAATGCCTCATCAGGCATGAAAATTTTAAATGTGTTTATGTTTCTATAATTGTTTTGAAACAAACTCTTGATTTGTAGCCGGTCTGTTCTCTGGCCTCTACTTGTACCCCCACATGCACATATAGAACATGTACCAACAATAGAAAAACAAAAAAATTTCATACATTAGGAAATTGTATAACACCAGTATATGTAATTTTGCTTAACTGTGTTGTGTGTAGTTTTAAAAACACGCTCCCGCCTTAGCCTGGAAGCTGCTACTGCAGTACCGCCCCTCCCCCCCCTCTTGTCCCACCCAGCTTAGCTCTGGGATTGATTAGTCATCCCCACCCTGGCTTCCGTTTCTAATGGCCTTTGCTTGGGCTTGGCTCTGGGGTCAGCTGCCACCAGCCTCTCTCTCTACCCACCTTATGCTCTGGGAGTTGCCTGCTCCAGCACTCTCGAGACCCTAGAGTTCATGGATAAAGGACACACAGGCAACTTTTATTTTCATTTTTTAGAACTTGCCGGCTAGACACAATTGCTGGGCACAGAATCTCCTGTGTGGAAAGGCATGTTCTCATCAATTATTACCTCCTTTTCTCCCCCTGCCCTAAACTTAGTGGCTTGTATCCACTAGCCCCTGGCAACCTCCCTGGCCCCTGTCTACAGTGGAGACTGCAGGCCCAAGCTGCCCTGAGGCCTTACATGATTCTTCCTCCCAAGCTTGGCAGAAAAGCCCTCTCTCTTTCCCTTCTCTTCCTCTTGGGACTTGGAAGTCCCACCTCTACCGTCTGCCCAGCAATTGGCTCCTGGCCTTTATTGACAAATCAGGAACCAATTAGGGAGATAAGAAACTTAATATCTCTTACCAATACCCACAAGGCAATTTCTTTTTTTAGATTTCTCTTCCTTATTGTAGTTCTTTGGATCAACCCTCCAGACTCAGACCTCCTAGGCAGACTCTACCATGAGCTTTAGGTCCCTAGACAATATTTTGATGTTTTATCATCATTACCAGAGATTTGTAGGTGAAACTATAATCTATTAAAGGCCATACATATTGTTAAATGTATATGCTTTGTGGATAGTACTTTATTTTCTTGAATGGTTTCAGCAAGCGTAACCAAATAGAATATGTGAAGTTTGTCTAAAAATTCAGCACTTGAATGTTGAATATACCTTAATAACATGGCATATGCCTTTGCAAGTAAACTTTATATCTGTCATCTCCAGGACACACAAATACTATAAACTTCAAGAGAGTAAGTATAATTCAAAGAGAGGGTAATAGATATATTCTTCAGTTATAACCTTGTGCCCTTGACCAACTAAGCTGTACCTTCTAAAGTCTAAAGCATTTCTACAAATAGTGTATTTTCAAGATCAAACACTTTGGTGGACATCCCATGTATCTCATAGCTACATAAAAATAATATATTTTTGAAAGCTGCAGGTACACGTGCAGGAGTGAGGCACCTCCCCTGTATTCCACTGCAGATTAGGGGAGAGGCCAGCTCTCTCATACTCAAGCCCTCAAGGCAGGCTTTCCTGTTCCACAAGGACAGCTCTCTTGTGCTGCCCAGGCAATGTGCCTAATCAGTGAGGGCCACGGCCATCTCTGAGCTGCCCTTGGACATCAGCGTGGTCCCAGGCCATAACACAGACCAGGAGTGTCCACATGGATGGGCCACAGGCATCAACACAGACCATTGTTGCTGCATGGCCCTGGAATCCAGACATGACCGTCACGGGCAGCGTGGGCTGGGACTATGGCGCCCAGTGGCTGGATACGCTACTCACGTCAGGCTGTTCTTCTCCACCCTTGACGTCTACTTCCACCTCTTCGTGGTGCTCAAACCTTTTCTGCTTCTCTTTCTCTTCCAGCTCTACCACATCCTTGCAGATTGTAGCAGCTCCTACTGCAGACTGGGCTCTGGGAGTCTTCTTTCGTGAACAGTAGCTGAAGCACTGGGGAGAGCTGGGCCTGTACCTCATTTGTGCAGCAGAGTAGAGCTGGGCCTGGTGCAGTGGTTAAGCTGGCCGGACCTCAGAAGGGCTGTCCATTCCAGCTGCCACATTGGCTGGGCTGGCCATAGCAGTTCTGGAGAGCTCCACCTAGTGGCATGGGGGTGTAACAGTTGACATTCCGACCAACTCGGCTACTTCCTAGATCCAGATCCAGGGCTTTGATTTAGTCCACCCCAAGCTCTTCCCCATCTATGAATCGTTGTGAAGGATGTGAAAGGGCTGGTCCTGCAGGTCCAAAGCTTGAGGATCTCCATACCACAGAGCAACATCAGGATATCTGAGAGGAGTCCCAGTGAGGATCCAGGATTGATACTGCAGGAGAGTCCTGAGGCCTTGAACCAGAACCATGACTCAATTCAATTAACATTTAAATAGTAAAAATGTGCGGGAAAAGAGTATTCTGTGTGACTCAGTGCAGATTCCATGACAATATAGTTTTGTTTTTTTTTTCTCGCTTGTTTGTTGCTTGTTTTCTTTTACAGGAGCAGCCGCAAGGGCCTCCTGAGGATGGCTGTCAAGGGTCAGGAGATGCATGGGATTGGGGAGTATGATGTGAAATTCATAAAGACTCAAAAGTTAGTTAGTTTTTTTTTTTTAAGTAGGTGTAGGGATATTTTAGAAATTGTTGGAAATTCTTTTATTCCAAGAAAGAGTCCATTTAATAATTTCTTTATACCGTACATTTCTTCATATCATCAACCCAGTGAACAGCTAGTCATCCATTCAATTATTTTGAATCAAGGTCTCACTGTGGAGCCCTGGCTGGCTTTGAGCTCATTATGTAGACCAGGCGGGTCTAGAACTTGTACAGATCTGCCTGTTCTGCCTCCTGAGTGCAGGGATTAAAGCCACATGCCATGTGCTCTTTGTTTTGCTTTGCTTTGTTTTTGAAACAAGGTGTCCTTCAAATTCAGGCTGTTCTGTATCTCTATCTAGCCCAAGCCTCTCTCAGAGCCACAAATTGTCCTGTCTCAGTCTCTTGGTGCTGGAATGGCAGATGTGAAGCCAAATGCCCAGCTAAAAGATGTTTGTTAAGATTTGTTGTATTTTTAATTTCTTCGTGTGTGTTTCTGTATGTATGTGTGTGTGTGTGTGTGCGTGTGTGTGTGTGTGTGTGTGTGTGTGTGTGTGTGAGAGAGAGAGAGAGAGAGAGAGGGAGAGAGAGAGAGGGAGGGGAGGAGGATTTTATATGTCCCTGGAGACCAGAGGATTTGGACCTCCATCATTGTGAGTGGTGTGAACTGAAAACCAAATATGTTAGATTAAAAAAGGGGTCACAGGAGGTTTGGAACCAAAAGTGAGACACAGAGTCCTTCATATGAGAGCTTTACTGGGGGCATCATAGCATCACAACTGGCAACATGATGGGGTCCTGGAGGGGAGAAAAGTCTTCAGTTCTAAACAGCAAAAGAGTTTTAAACTTGAGGTTTTTAAAATAATGGGTACATTCCATATCATGTGATAGATATAAACCTATGTGCCAGGAGTCAAGGTGTAAGGCATTACACAATAGCCAGCTTATAACTCAAGACCGTCCTGGGTCTAGGCACCATGGGGAGGGGGGCTGGCTGCAGCTGCAAGGTGGAAGGAGAGAGCTCAGCTTTTAGTGAGAGCTGCAAGGTCAGCAGGGGTGGTTGGGATCTGAAGAGGGAGGGGAGGGGGCGAGGTGTGGCCAGATTTGCACGGGAGAGCGCCGCAGAAGGAGTTGTCTTCCAAGCAAAACTTCAAATATGTACTACAATCTTCAAATATGTAGTGCATTTACTTTTGATAAAAACTTTAGAGAAGATCCAGTGTGGAAACTAAAGTCTTCTCAACAAATGTTACTTAGATATACAAGCATCCACCCACACAAAACAGTTGTACACAGACTTTACATCATTCACAAAACTCAAGAGTGGATCTTAAACCTAAGTATGAACTGCAAAGTGCAGAAGTTGTGCAAGAGAACCCCGAGAAAGTAGGGGCTGGGTAGCAGTCATGACTAACAATTCCAGGGCAACTGAGCCTGCGAGAAAACCTCTCTGCTAAGCTGCAAAGCCATTCCAGCTGTCCTTTCCAAATGCAAGATATATGTGCATACTCTGAACAGAGCTATCACCTACAGGGAAGCTTACCCAGGTGGGGCAGAACTGCACAGCTGCAGCTCTGAAGTGAAGCTGTCCAGGGGCCACCAAGACAATACAGAGATGGCTCCAGATGCCTTGTCGGGTTTCTGACTTAGTCCTGGCCCAACCCCCAGGGCAGCGGGGGTGGGGTGGGGTGGGGGAGGATCTACACTGGCTATATCTAAGGACTCAGCTGCCTGCTCCTTCCTGTCCGAGTTAGTGGCTTACTCACCATGACTGGCTTCTGAATACTCCCCACAGCCCTTTAGTAGCAGCATTCAAAGCGCGATCCCTAGCAGCTGGGGTGAACCTGCACCCCCACCCCCGCTCCTGGAGTTTGTGATTGGACCGACAGGGCCGCATAAACTGATTGGCTATAGAAAGCATAGGGACTGGAGCAGCATCCTTAGGGAGGGAATGGAGCAGAGATCGTGGGTCAGCATGGCTGGCAGGAGAGGCTCAACCCTGGCCCAGCTATGGGTAGATTTGCAGGTACTGAGTGATGGCGAGACACATTCACAGTCCAAAGGAATGCCATCCCCTGCTTCAACCGCCGGGAAGGAGCCCAGCATATGCTAGATTTTTTTTTTTTTTTTTTGAACATCACAAGATTTCCAGGGATCAGGAATTCATGCCAAGAACTGTTCACACCTTATCTCTCAGGCTACATAATTTAATCCACCAAACAAACAAACAACCCAGCAACATTAAAAACATCAAGTGGAGCCTCAGGCTTGCAATCACAGCCTTTAGGAGGAAGAGACCAGAAGCCAATGAACCCATCCTGGGCTACAGAATTTGGTTTTTGTTTTTGTTTTTAAACAACACATTCGTAACACAAAACAAACTCTAAACAACTGCACACAGAAAAATAACCAAGCACATGCCTAAAAAGCAAAACAAAAAATGACTGCTGTATGAAAAAAGTATAATTTATAAAAAAAAAAAGATAAGATGCTCCTGCCTGCTTGGCCCACGTTGGGCACAGCTAGCAGAGGTGAATACTGTCCTCTGAACTTTGTAATCAAGTCCACAGCTCTGCCTGCCTTCCAGAGGAGACTTGCCAGGTCCCAGGGGTCTAGGTTAGACCCCTCCCCACCAATGCCCTGCCTGCTGGGTCTATCTGAGGCACGCCCAGAAGAGGTGAGCAGCATGCCTTTCCCTGATCTTGATCTCTGTTGTCAGACCCATGGTTCTGCCTGCCTTCCTGAGAAGACTTCCTGGTTCCAGGAATAGCTAGCCAACACCAGGTGAAAACCAGATGTCTGAGGGCCAGCTATCCCGCTACAGCAAGCCCAAGATAGCTTAACAGCCTACGAAGAAGAAGATGACCTTAAATCCAATCTTATAAAGATGATCGATGCCTTTAAAGAGGAAATGAATAGATCCCTTAAATAAATACAAAAAATTACAGCCAAATAAGTAAAGATAGAAAATAGTTCAACACCTGAAAATGGAAATGGAAACAATAATAATAATAATAATAATAATAAAACAGAGAGGGAATTCAAGAGAAGAGAAACCTAAGGAAGAGAACAGGAACTACAGATACAAACATCAACAAAATATAAGAGATGGAAGAGATGTAGAAGACACAATAGAAGATGTTGATATGGTCAAAGAAAATG
Organism: Apodemus sylvaticus; assembly: GCF_947179515.1. Classification (NCBI taxonomy): domain Eukaryota; kingdom Metazoa; phylum Chordata; class Mammalia; order Rodentia; family Muridae; genus Apodemus; species Apodemus sylvaticus. The sequence continues at coordinate 175,230,854 of NC_067472.1, read as the reverse complement.
TTAAAAATAAATTCCTGGCACAAAATATCCAGAAATTCTGGGAGACTATCAAAACATCAAACCTAAGAATAATAGGAATAGAAAAAGGAGGAGATTCCCGGCTCAAAGCTCCAGAAAATATTTTTAACAAAGCCATAAAAGGAAATTTCCCTAACCCAAAGAAGGAGTGTGGGAAGCCATAATGGACTGTCACTAACAGCCCGGAGGGCTGGCAGGGCAAAGGTCCTGAGTAAAACAAAGAGCCTCTCCCCATGAACTGCTGTTTGAAGGGAACTTCTGAGATAACGGCAGGATGCTCCGGACTGTGCAAACATCAATGTCTCCACCAGATGGCCCTTATCTCTTCCTGCTGAAACTGCCAAGAATGCCCCTCCCTCCTTTGTTCTTGCCTCGAGGCGAGCTCTTCCTCTGAATGCTTAAAACCTGTGTACCCCAGAAAATTAAATTAGACCTCGACAATTGAACCCCCCCCTTGCCTGGTCTCCTTTCTCTCTCCCCCCTTTGACCCTCAGGTAGCACCCCTTTGGAACCCTGAATAACTGGACCTGCTGGACGGGTCAAAGGAGATGCTTATAAACATATAAGAAGCTGACAGAACACTAAATATATTCTGTATATAAATATACAGAACACACACAACAAAAGAAAACTCCTCTGCCACATATCAATACAAACACTATATTTATAGAACAAAGGAAAAATATTAAAAACTGTAAGGGAAAAAATCCAAGTAATATATAAAGGCAGATATATCAGAATTACACCCGACTTCCCAACAGAGACTTTAAAAGCCAGAGAAAGGGTCCTGGGCAGATGTCTTGTAGACTCTAAAAGACCACAGCTGTCAGCCCAAACTACTATACCCAGCAAAACTTTTAATCATCATAAATGGAGAAAACAAGACACTTACAAAACCAAACTTGAATAATACTATCTACAAATCCATCCCTACAGAAGATAATAAAAGGAAAACTCCAACCAAAGGAGGTTGACTATACCCAAAACATACAAGAAATAAATAGTTCCACACCAGCAAAGTCAAAAGAATCAACCCCCTACACACACACACACACACACACACACACACACACACACACACACGCGCGCGCGCGCGCGCGCTCGCGCGCGCGCATACGCACACGCACACATACATACATAGCACCAAATTAAAAAATACAGGAAATAACAGTCATTGGTCGTTAATATCCCTTTTAACATCAAAGGATTCAATTTCCCAATAAAAGGAATAGTTTAACAGATGGATGTGAAAACAGGATCCCTCATTCTGCTGCAATCAAGATACAACTCAGTAAAGAAACGGACATTACCTCAGAGTAAAGGGCTGAAAAGGGTTCTCCAAGTAAGTGGACACAAGAAGCTAGCTGGAGTAGCCATTCTAATACCTAATAAAATAGACTTACAGCCAAAAGAAATGGGAAAGGACATTTCAAAGGACTTATCAAAGGAAAAATCCACCAAAATTACAAATCAATTCTGAACATATATTCCCCAAATTCAAAGGTGCCCACATTCAAAATAGAAACATTACTAAACCTTAAACCATACACATTAATGTTGGGAAACTTAAACATCATACACTCACCAATGGACAAGTCAGCAAGAAATAAACGTAACAGACAAATAATGAAACTAACCAATATTATGAATCAAATGGACCTAGCATATCTACAGAACATTTCATCCAATCACAGAAGACTATACCTTCTTCCTAGCACCTCATGGAACCTTTTCCAAAATTGGCCACATAGTCAGTCACAAAGCAAGCCTCAACAGACACAAGACTGGCCACACCTACTCTAACAAGGCCATACCCCCTAACAGTGCCACTGCCTGGGCCAAGAATATATAAACCATCACACAAAGAAACAAAAATAGGAAATAAAAAGGGAGACATAACAGATGCTAAGGAAATTCAAAGAATCATTTTTACTTCAAAAGCCTGTACTTAACAAAATTGGAAAATCTTAATGAAATTGATGATTTTCCAAACAGATACCACTTACCACAGTTAAATAAACATCAGGTAAATGATTTAAACAGCACTATAACCCCTAAGGACATATAAGCAGCCATTAAATGGCTTCCAACAACAACAACAAAAAGGCTCAGGGCCTGATGGTTTTAGTACAGAATTCTACCAGAATTTCAAAGAAGAGCTAATAATAATACTCATCAAACTATTTCACAAAACAGAAAGAGATGGAATGCTGCCCTTTCATGTTAAATGTCATATGTAACTTCAATTTTTTCAAAACCTATTTTTATTGATGGTTCTTAAATGCTTTAACCTCCCTTGTTGCCTTGTAACTATCCACCAGAGGTCGTGGAAAAGAAAGTGGTCCTGTTTAGAAAGGTTCTTTGGAGTAACTCCCCCCATCTGTGTTGTCTGGAAATCAGCAGTTCAGTTCACAGGTCAGCAGGCAGTGGCAGCAGCTTGATCCACTCTCAAACACTTCACGGATTCACTAGTAGTTCAGTCCTGTAGAGTCAGCAACAGCAGTGACATGGCCTAGCAGAGACAGCCAGGCCTCAGCCTTGGCTTGAGTCAGCAGGAGGACCTGGACGAACACCAGGAGAAGTTCTCGGCTGCGCCTCTCTAAGGGAAGTGGAGATCAGCAAAGATGCAAAACCCACAAGCGTTGCACAGCTGGCTGTACCAGCAAGCCCAAGCTCTGTCTCTGTCACTCCGTGGAGCCCTATTTATACCCTTCAAACATCATGTGTCCTCTAGGTGTCTTGTCTCAGCATGTGTGTCTGTCACAGCTGACATCACTCAGAATCAGCCCAAGTCCTTGGAAGCAGCAAGAAACTGTAGCACACCACCAGAAGTTTTTTTTGTGTGTGTTTCTCTCTATGGATTCTGATAAATGCAGCACAACTATGCAATGCAAGGCAGACCAATGCATGCATGTTGTTAGCGAAGAGTCCTTCATCATACCATTTCATGTGCTTGCCTTAGCGGAATATCCTTCCTCCTGTGTCTGCTTCAGCAAAATGTACCTTCACAAGTCTGCCTGAGCCTTTCAGAGTTGTGCCCACTTCAACTAAACATTCCTTCATGTTTGCCCCAGCAACACACCATCTAACATAACTGACTGTCCAAAGAACCCTTAACATTTCCACTTTAGTCCTGCAGAGATCAGGGTTACAAGGAACATACCTAAACATAATAAAAGCAATATGCAACATGCATATAACCAACATCAAATTAAATGGAGAGAAACTTGAGACAATTCTACTACAATCAGGGACAAGAGAAGGCTGCCCACTCTCTCCCTATCTATTCAATGGAGTACATGAAATTCTTGCTAGAGAAATAAGAAAACTAAAGGAGATTAAGGGGATAAAAATTAGAAAGGAAGAAGTCAAAGTATTTGCTATTTTTTGGATCATATGATAGTATACAAAAGGGACCCCAAAAATTCTACCAGAGAAATCCTACAGTTCACACTTTCAGCAAAGTGGCTGTATACAAAACCAACAACAACAACAACAAAAAATCAGTAGCCCTCCTTAACAAATGATAAATGGACTGAGAAAGAAATTAGGAAAACAGCACCTTTTACACTACTCAAGAATTATATAAGATAGCTTGGTGTATTTCTAACCAAGCAAGCAAAAGACCTATATGACAAGAACTTGAATTCTCTCTCTCTCTCTCTCTCTCTCTCTCTCTCTCTCTCTCTCTCTCTTTTGGATTTGGTTTTTTTTTTTTTTTTTTTCGAGACAGGGTTTCTCTGTGTAGCCCTGGCTGTCCTGGAACTCACTCTGTAGACCAGGCTGGCCTCGAACTCAGAGATCTGCCTGCCTCTGCCTCTGCCTCCCAGAGTGCTGGGATTAAAGGCGTGCACCACCACCGCCAGGCGAACTTGAATTCTCTAAAGAAAGAAATTGAGGAAGATACCAGAAGATGGAAAGATCTCCCATGCTCATGGATCAGTAGGGTTAACATAATGCAAATGGCCATCTCAGGACAAGCAGTATACACATTTGATGCAATGTCCATCAAAATTCCAACATAATTCTTTACAGACCTTGAAAGAGGACTCCTCAACTTCATATAGTAAAACAAAAAACACAAGATAGCGAAAATAGTCTTGAACAAGAAAATAATTTCAAATAGACCTTTATCTATCACCCTGTACAAAACTAGAGTCCAAGTGGATCAAAGACCTCAACATAATACCAGGTATATAAATCTGATGAAGAGAGAGTGGGGAATCGCTTTGAACTCATTGGAACGGGAGATGACTTCTAAATAGAACACCAGCAGCACAGACACTAAGATTAATCATAAATAAATGGTACTTCACAAAACTGAAAAGCTTCTGCAAGGGAAAACAACACAAAACAAAAAAACAAGCTACAGAATGGAAAAAGATCTTTACCAACCCTACATCTGACAGAGAGCTGATAGCAAAAATATATAAAGAACTCAAGTAACCAAATAACGCAATTTAAAACACAGAGCTTAATAGAGAATTTTCCACAGAGCTATCTTTAATGTGCAAGAAGCACTTAAAAGAAATGTTCAATATCTTTAGTCGTCAGGGAAGCACAAATAAAAACGATGGTAGCATTTCATCTTATACCCCTTAGAATGGCTAAGATCACTAACTCACATGAGCGTACATACTGGTAAGGTTGTAGAACAAGGGGAACCTCCCGCCATTTCTGGTGTGAGTGCAAACTTGTACAACTCTTTGGAAATCAATTTGTCAGTGTCTTAGAAAATTTGTAATAGTTCTAACTCAAGACCCAGCTATACCACTCCTGGGCATATACCGAAAAGATGGTCTACCAAATGAAAAAAAATAAACAAACAAATAAAAAAGCCCAAACACTTGCTCAGCTATGTTTATAGAAACTTTACTCATTATAGCCAGAAACTGGGAGCAACCCACATCCCCCTCAATGGAAGAATGGATAAAGAAAATGCGTTTCATTTACATAATGGAATATTGCTCAGCTAGGAAAAACAAAAGTATCGTGAATTTTGCAGGCAAGTGAATGAAACTAGAAATTCTGAATGAGGTAACCGAGACCCAGAAGGACATGCATATCATGTACTCACTTATAAGTAGATATTAGCCATAATGTACAGGATACCCATGCTACAGTCCACAGCCCCAAAGAAGATAAGTGACATGTAGGGCCCAAGGAGGATTCTTTTTTTTTTTTTTTTAAGATTTATTTATTTTATGTATGTGAGTACTCTGTTGCTCTCTTCAGACACACCAGAAAGGTGCACTGGATCCCATTACTGATGGTTGTGAGCCACTGTGTGGCTGCTGGGAATTGAACTCAGGACCTTTGGAAGAGCAGTTAGTTCTCTCTGTCTCTCTCTGTCTCTCCCTGTGTCTCTGTCTCTCTGTGTATCTCTCTCTGTGTCTCTCTCTCTGTCTCTCTGTGTCTCTCTCTGTGTGTCTCTCTCTGTCTCTCTCTGTCTCTCTGTCTCTGCCTCTCTGTCTCTCTGTCTCTCCCTGTGTCTCTGTCTCTCTGTGTCTCTCTCTCTGTGTCTCTCTCTGTCTCTCTGTGTCTCTCTCTGTGTGTCTCTCTCTGTCTCTCTCTCTGTCTCTCTGTCTCTGCCTCTCTGTCTCTGTGTCTCTCTCTGTGTGTCTCTCTGTCTCTGCCTCTCTCTCTCTCTCTCTCTCTCTCTCTCTCTCTCAGATAGGGTTTCTCTGTGTAGCCCTGGCTGTCCTCGAACTCATTCTGTAGTCCAGGCTGGCCTTAAACTCAGAAATCCGCCTGCCTCTGCCTCCCAAGTGCTGGGATCAAAGGCGTGCGTCACCACCACCCTGTGGCCCACCAGGCCCCATTACTATTCTTAACTGCTGAACCATCTCTCCAGCCCCTCAAGGGAGCCCCCCCTTTTTTTATTGGATATTGTCTTTATTTACATTTCAAATGTTATCCGTTCTCCATGTCTCTCGTCTAGAAACCCCCTATCCCACCCCCCTCCCCCTGCCTCTATGAGGGTGCTCCCCCACCCACCCACCCCTGGCATTCCCCTACACTGGGGTATTGAACTCCCACAGGACCAAGGGCTGCTCCTCCCCCTGATGTGTGACAAGGCCATCCTCTGCTGCACACTCAGCTGGAGCCGTGGCTCCCTCCATGTGTACTCTTTGGTTGGTGGTCCAGCCCCTGGAAGCTCAGGGGTCTGGCCGGTTGACACTGTTGCTTCCCCCACAACCATGGGGCTGAAAACCTCCTCAGCTCCTTCAGTCCCTTCTCCATCTCCTCCAACCAGGGACCCCACACTCAGTCCAATGGTAACTTAGTCAGGGAAGAAATAAAAAAAGAAAGTCAAGACTTTTAGAGTTCAATGAAAATGAAGGCACAACATACCCCAACTTACTGGGGTCAAGAGGCGCTTGTGGAAGGGAACCAAGTGCGGCAGTTCCTGGGAAGTTCCAGCCAGCAACTGACCAAAGCAGAGGCAGATGCCTAGAGCCAACCATCAGGCTGAACTCAGGGAATCCGGTGGGGGAACTGGCAGGACTGGAGGAGTTGAGGGGGATTGCAACACCATTGGAAGAACAGCATAGGCTGGCCTGACCACCCAGTCCTCTCGGGGACTAGACCACCAACCACTGAGTGTACCTAAAGGGATCTTTGGCTCCAGATATATATGTAGCAGAGGATGGCCCCTCCTGACAGCAATAGGAGGGAGGCCCTTTGTCCCTGGGAGGTTTGATGCCCCAGAAGAGGGGGATGCTGGAGCCTGGTGGTTCGGAGAGTGGGGAAGCACTCTCATACAGGCAAAAGGAAGGGGGGAGGGCGTTGTGGGATGGGGGGGGGCATGGTAGAGGGGTAACTGGGAAGTGGGATATTATGGGATGGGGGTTGGTGGAGGGGGTAACAGGGAAGTAGGATTTCGTCTGAGATGTAAACAAATGGAATGATCAATAATAATAAAAGAAATACATTTTAAAATCTGGGAGTTTTTACATATTAATCAAAAAAAAATCCCAGCCTCTGTGTCTGGTTTTTGATAAGGCTGATATTTCCACTTATGAATAAGAAACATTTTGTCTTGGTCAGGGTTTCTATTCATGCACAAACATCATGACCAAGAAGCAAGTTGGGGAGGAAAGGGTTTATTGAGCTTACACTTCCATGTTGCAGTTCATCACCAAAGGAAGTCAGGACTGGAACTCAAGCAGGTCAGGAAGCAGGAGCTGATGCAGAGGCCATGGAGGGATGATTCTTACTGGCTTGCTTCCCCTGACTTGCTCAGCCTGCTCTCATAAAACCCAAGAGCACCAGCCCAGAGGTGGTACCACCCACAAGGGGCCCTCCCCACTTGATCACTAATTGAGAAAATGCCCCACAGCTGGATCTCATGGAGGCACTTCCCCAACTGAAGCTCCTTTCTCTGTGATATCTTCAGCCTGTGTCAAGTTGACACAGGAAACTAGCCAGTACATTTGTATATCAACATTAGCGGCTATAACCTTAGGTAGAAGGTTATCCTCAAATATTCAATTAATCGTGGAGAAGCTTCTCAGTTTTTCCTCGAAGCCAGAGGGCTTGCCCAGGAGACATCCTACAACCTCTCTGGCTTTGTGGGCAAGGCACACACCCTCCCTTGCTCCTCTGCCCTCCACATAGGAGTCCAAGGCTTGAAGCCCTGCCCAATCAAAAGCACTGTTAAAAGAGCATCCAATCAGATTCGCTGACAGACAGGGAGCCGGCTCAGTTTAGAACTAAGGTTCTCTTTTCTTCTCCCACCCCCATCCCCCACCTCCCCACCCCCACCTCCCCACCCCCAGCCTTGGGATCTGTCAGGCGCTTCTCCATCTCTGCCTCATCCTGTTTTCATTGTCTCGCTGCTTGCTGCTGAGACTGGAACCGGAAATGGTGAGCGCGTGGCGTCCTGACCTGGGCTCTGTGTTGGAGCATCTCACCTTCCAGCCTGGCCCCTCCGGACAGTCCTGTCCAGCCCGGGACTGGTGTCCTGCCAAGGCTGATGGGTTTTCGGGACCTGGGCTTTTGAGAGTGGCTTGGCCAGGCGCGCCGCGGAAAGCGCAGTCGTCGCTGCATCTAGGCCAGTGCGTTCCCGGACTCGCACTGTGTTTTCCGCTGGGTTCTGAGTGCACCTCTGGGTTTGTGTGTCTGCCTCCATGACTTTGCGGTTTTTGAACCGGACTCTCCAAATCTAGGTGTACGAGCGCCGGCCAGCACTATGGCTCTGCTGCCGCATTAGTTTTCACTTAAGGAAATGCTTCCTGAGGAGAAGCCAGTGGCTGATTGAATCTCTGTCCTTCCCCTTACTCACCTGGGGAGGTGGGTCCTGGGCTAGCTGGACCTAGGCATGTAAACAGACTCTTGGTTTATCTCTGCTGTCACTTCATCTTTGTTTAATTCAACATTTTTATTTTAAAATGATATTTTTATTTTACATGTTTATTTTACCAACATGTACGCTTGCCCACCTCGTGAGTACCAAGTGGCCTTGGAAGGCAGAACAGGACATCAAATCCACTGAACTAGAGTTACAGTTGTAAGCCACCATGTGGATGCTGTGAATTGAACCTGGTCCCCTGCATCAGCAGACAGTACTTTTAGTTGTTGAGTTCCAACCCTGTTTAATTATTTTTATGACATGACCAATATATTACATTGTAGCTGTACTGATGTTACATTCTCCTGCTTTAAAAATTATACACATATATGATATGTATAATTACCCAATTGTCTCTTCACAACAAATCTCTCTAGTATGTGTGTGTGTGTGTGTGTGTCATCATGAGCAAAGGCACCTTCCCAGTGACCACACTAAAGAGAAATATGATGTCCCCTCCAGTATCTATTAAGTACCTAGAGCTCTATAGGGGGAAGTGAGGCCTTATGCATCCTTCTCCATCCCTGGATGGGTGATGGGCCTTGTCTTGGGAAGTAGGCACTGCAGCTGTGAGGTCCTGGGTGCAGTAGCTGTGTCGTTCCTGACAGTGTTTCCCAGTACTCCTGCCCACAGGCTGACTCTCACACTTTCCACGCCCGCATCAGTGGTGTTCCCTGAACCTTGGAGAGGGTGAGAACAGATGCCCATGTGCGGCTGAGCAGTCAGTGGTCACTTATTCCTGGCATTCTGCCCTGTTACAAGTTTCTGTATTAACTGTTTCCTACTGGAAACAAGCTTCTCTGACCAGGACTGGGATTAGTGCTACACCATTTAACCATTTTTAAGACAGAGTGCTAGGAGTTTCCTTTTAACCACAGCCTTTTCCTTTCAAACACTTGTACTCTGGACATCACAGTGGCAGGAGATTGAAATAACTCATCACATTGGATCCATAACCAGAGCGCAGGAAACCAATGTTTTATCTCCCCACCCCCTTCTTAAAACTCAGGACCCAGCACTTGAGACAGCAGCATCCACAGTGGATGGGTCCTTTCACCTCAGTCAAACTACTTTTAAAAAATTCCAACTCATGTCTCCATACTCTAGACCGTTTGTCGTTGAGGTTTCTCTCCCATGATCTCACAGCCTGCCGAGCCTTCAGGGAAAACCACACAGGGAGGGTGGTGAAACCACACAGAGAGGATTGGTGTCCCCAAAGCCGAGTGCTTGTGGTCTAAAAAGGAACGTGTCACTCCAGGGTTCCGTGTCCTTTGAAGACATCGCTGTGGACTTCACCTGGGATGAATGGCAGGGTCTGGATGCTGCTCAGAGGACCCTCTACAGGGACGTGATGCTGGAGAACTACAGCAGTCTCCTGTTCCTGGGTAAGGCCGAGCTGCCACTCGCAGTGCCGACTGCATTTTTGGATGGTAATTTTAGGAATTATTGCTGACTTTGGGCGTGGGGGACAGAGTTTTCAAGACAGCCTGTTCTACAGAGCCAGTATCTGAACAGCTAGCTCTACACAAGAAAACCCTGCCTTGGGAGGCAGGGCTCACTCATTACTTCCATATGCATCTCAGTAAATGCTCCTGTCTTCTGCCCATTCCCCTCTCCCCTGGATGTTTTCAGCATTCTAAGTATTGCTAGGTTTTTGTTGTTGTTGTCATTGCTGTTGTTGTTTTTCTTTTTTTTCTTTTTCTCATTACTACTGAACAGTAAACTTCACTTGCAATAAGGACTGTCCAGTAGCACCAAGAGGTCCCACCCCTGCTCAGGTTATACCTAGTGTGTCACATAGTTGGCTAAAAGCCAGTCCTGAATGGAATGCTGGTCGTGTTTATAACAACCCTGTGTGGAAATTTCAAGAGACCCACAATATTATCATCACCCGAGAGCCAGGCATCTGCTCTATGGTCCTGTGCTGCGGTGACTGTGGACAGGAATCTCCTGCAGGTCACCACAGCTACTCGACTTTAAGCTCAGAGGAAATGACAGCACTGTAGCTTCCTATAACCCCCTCCAGTGTGTGCATGTCACCGTAAGACTTCATTCACTTCAGTGAGTAGTGCTAGTCTAGTGCCACAGTAGATAGTTATCTATTAACACCACCACCACATGCTGGTACCAAAGGATTGAGCATCTCGTCTTTGGAGGACATTTTAGATCCAGAGGATAACACTGAACATACAAGCTTTTATACTTAGGTTATCTAATTGTTTCAGTGTGTGTGTGTGTGTGTGTGTGTGTGTGTGTGTGTGTGTATCTCTATGCCAGTGCCCTGGTGTTTTTGTTACTGTCTGTGATCATGCTGCTATTACAGGGACTTCAGGCTTGTTCTCTGGGGTTGCTTTGACAATTGGCAATGTGTTAGTTGTAATCTTGGGTTGCTTTTCTATTTCTGAAGAATATCATTGGTATTAAAATTGAGTATTTTAATGAAATGGAATGTCACTTTGAGTAGTGTCACTATTTAAAATATTTTTCTCATCTATAAAACAAAATGGTATGTGATTCATGGACCACCCCCCAGCCCTGGGGAGGGGGGCCCTGAAACAAGGTCTTTCTATCGGGCATAATCACTGTTGTGTGAAAGTATAGTCCTGTGTCTAGTTTATCAGAGCTTGCACACTATATACCATATAGCTGAGGATGGCCTTTAAATATGTTATTTGAATGTTTATTTTATGTGTATGTATGTCCAAGTGTGTATCTGTGTGTCCGGTAGCTTGGGGATGGGGGACAGAAGGGGGCATCAGATCTCCAGGAGCTGGAGTTACAGATGGTGGTGAGCTGCCATATGGGTCGGGCAGACTGAACTCCAGTTCTCTGCAAGGCATTTAGTGCTCTCTGCCATGAGCCATGGACTCTGCCCCTCCCGTTTAAGTCTATTTGTTTGTTTCTTGAGATAAGAAATTTCTGTGTAGTCCTGGGTATCCAGGGACTCTATAGACCAGACTGGCCTAGATTTCAAAGATTCACTCACCTCCGCCTCCTGTTGGATCATACAGTATTTATATATATGCCCTCAGAGCTAACCAGGAGTGGGGAGGTGGAGGGAGAAGGTGGAGGAGCAGGAGGAGGAGGAGGTGATGCACTGCTGCATACACAAGAACACCCTTAGCCATGTGTTTAGCTGTCACCGTACTCCTCAGTATGGTGGACACAGCAACCAAACAACAAGTACAATAACCCCAGGGAACACAGGCACAACAATTCTCAACAAGATAGAAAAACAACCAGCACATAAAGCAATTAGAAGCTATGGTCATGTGTGATTCATACTAGGACTGCAGCACTCACCATATGGAAATGGGAAACATACACATGCACTGAATGATAAACAGTCATATTTCTACATACAGTGGCACCTGTCTCTAATCCTGAGGAGTCGGGGCAAGTCAAGTTCTGTGAGTTCCAAGCTAGCCAGGTTTGCCTAGGAAGACCCTGTCTCAAATAACCACCAGCAACACAACAAAAATTGCCACATGCATACACTAGGTACATTAAAGGTACTGTTATGGCCTCAAACTCAGAGATCTGTCTGCTTCTGTTTCCTCCTGAGTGCTGGGATAAAGGCATGTGCCATCACCGCCCAAGTTAGGCTTCTTAAAATGTTTGGAACTCTCTCTGGCCTGCTACTTTGCCCCTTTGACTATAATGTGACAGAGTCATTTGCTGGTGTATGACTCCTCTCTCCAGTTTTGTTTCTTTGTTCTCCTTGTCTTCCAGAAAACACAGGGAAAACATTTTCTTTTCAATGATCATGTGTGTGTATTGAATGAACCTTATATTCTATTGATTTTTAAACTCTGCCTGGGTTATTTAACTTATTTATTTTGGGAAAAGAATCTTTCTTCATGGCCCTGGCTGGCCTGGATTTCATTATGTATACTAGGTTGATCTTTAACTCAAAGTGATCTGCCTGCCTCTTCCTTCCAAGTGCTGTGATTAAATACATGCCTTACCATGCCTAGGAGTTTATTTGATTTAAAACATTTTTAAAATTTATTTTCCTTTATACCATGTGCATTGAGTATATACAGACTGAAAAGAGAGTGCCGGATTTGCTGGAACTGGACTTAGAGGTGGTGTGTGCCGCCTGATATGGTTACTGGGAACTGAACCCAGGTCATCTGCATGATTAGCCAGCGGTCTGAACAACTGGAACATGTCTTCAGTCCCTGGTATAATTTGTATTAAATAGTCTTTTCTTTTATTGTGTTTTCTCTTCCATTCACTTCTGTTTTCTTAAATTATCTGGACATCATTATACTGATTGAAGATGATAGTCCAGTCAGTGTTGAGTGAAAGTGTAAACCCTCTAAGGAAAGTGTCTGATTTACTGATAAAAGAACAGGCCCTGAATTTTGTCTTTCTTTAGTAGACTGCACCTAGCACTTTTGTAAAACTTGTTTATTCTTCACCACTTAACAGGATATTGCATGACCAAACCTGAGGTGATCTTCAAGTTGGAGCATGGATTTGGGCCATGGCCTGTGGGAGAATTCTCTGTCTGCAGCCTTCCAGGTCAGTGAATGCATATCAAGCCAAAGCAGGCAGCAAGGGGGCAGTTACCATGCTGGATATGTTGAATGCTTCTTACCAGCTTACCTAGCCCTGGCCAGACTCTCATTGTTGGAGTTTCTGGAAAGAATTAGGCGTATCAACCCATCACCGAGTTTTAAGTTGTTTCTGATGTGTTTTCCTCATATGAAAAGTTTTTGTCTGAATGATGCCCTATTGCTGACTGACACATGCCATGGATGAGGCCAGCTATCAATCAACAGACAGCACCTAGTGGTAAGGTGAGAACAGAGGACCTAGATTAGAGCCTAGTAACACGCCCCAAGCTGCCGCACTTTGTTGGCTCCTGACAGACAGTGCTCTCAGAGCAGACGAATAAAAAATGCCCTGCCCCTTGAACTCTCTACTTCATGGTTGGTGTGTTGACTTTCTTTCTTTTTTTTGATTCAGTTCTTCTGTGTTTACATTTTTTTCCTTCCTTGCAGGCTTATATAACTTTGTGGTTTTCCTTTTTCCACCAGATTCATTATCTCCTGTGGGTTTTCTGTTTCCTTTTCATGGCTTTCTTTCCATTTTTATTTTTGTTTTTATTTTCCTGTTACCTAGCCCTCTTTTCCACTTTCCTTATCTATATCTGTTTCAGTTTTATTATCTCATATACATTTCTTCTTTTTGTTTCTTTGTTTGTTTGGTTGGTTTTTCAAGATAGTGATTGTGTTGCTTTAACTGTCCTAGAACTGTCTCTGTAGACCAGGCTGGCCTTGAACTGAGAGATCCACCTGCTTCTGCCTCCCAAGTTCTGGGACTAAAGGCATGCCCCTAGAGGCCCAGCTGTCCATTAAGGCTCGTAAACATCACCTACAAGTAACAGGTTATACAATCAATATAGCAAAGCTACAGGTAAAAATAAGTTCTATGTATTATTTGTAACCAGCCAAGTTCAGTAATCCTGAGATAGGTCTTCAGCCAGGACAATAAGTGGTTTTTTTAAAGCAGCATCTCATGCATTCCACGATGACACCACCATTATTGTCTTGGGGAGGATCACCTTGAATTTCCGAGATGGGTACCACCCTGCATAATTCATGTAGTGCTGGGGATTGAATCCAGGACTCTGTGTGTGCTGGGCGAGCACGCTACCAACTGAATTTCATCCTTAGATTTCAGTGTCTTTTCTATACATGAATAATGGGCATGGTGAGAAGGAAATGAAGAAAACAATGTAATTTAAAATTGCCTCCAAGTAACCCTAAGCCACCTAGGAATATTCTCAATAGTGTGTGTAGTTAAACCAGTAACAGTGGTGAAACTGAGTTTAGCCTGCTGGCTCAATAGATAAGAGACTGGAGTTCAGTCACTGACAGCAGTATGGTTGAAGGAGAGAACAGACTCCTATGGGTTTGTCCTCTGACCTCCACGTGAGTGGTGTGGTATGTGTGCACTCTCACATATAGACAAACACATGTAATCTTTTCAAAGAAATTGAGGAAGACAATACAGTAATTAAAGATGCTATATGTTCATATATTAATACAATTAGTTTACTCATAATGTCTTTAATTTTTAAGATGATGATGATGATGACGATGACTTTATGTATAGGCCTGCTGGGTGTGGCAGGGTCATGTGTGCCACAGCATGTATGTGGAGGTCAAAGGCCAACTATGTGGAGATTTTTTTTCTTCCACCCTTCTGTGGATTCAGAGGATGGAACTCACAGTGCCAGGCTTGCACAGCAAGCATCTTTTCCAGATGAGCCATCTAGCTAGCCCCTAAAATATCCTCTTAATGAAAGCTGTGCACACATTCAGTGCACTCCCATGAATGATAACATATTCTCTAGAAAACAGGAAAATATAAACATGTAATTGTCTTATAGAAGAAGTAATACAAACTAGCCAATGGAATCCTGCAGAAAAGGTGATGCTGAACTTATCCCTATACCTTCTTTCAAATAATGCTACAAGAGCCACATGAGCAAAGACAGCAAGCTGTTGGCAGAAACCTTTAGCACAGACCTTGTGCCGGACCTTCACAATGATCCAAAAGTATATTCATACAACTTTAGCCATCTTTTTCTCAATAGTATTACCAAGAAGCTATGGTTCAACAAAAGGACTTTCAAAGATGATTCTGTAAAAAGGACATATCCACAAAAAAATAAAAATAAAAGACTAAATGTAGACAGATATTTCTTACACTGTACATATGGAACAGAGACCTTAACCAGAGGCCTTTAATCTTGAAACAGCTGGAGAAATCCATGCGAACACAATTGCATGCGCAATGTGTGTTGACTTCTGAACAGACTGTAAACATCTCTGGAATATGGATCTACCAGGGCATGGTGGGTCATGCCTGTAATCCCCAAAGTGAACGGAATTCAAGGTCATTCTCTACATAATAATGTTCAAGGCCAGAATATGTTAGATGACACATGTCTGAAACAAAAGCAACTACAACAACACAAATGAATGCCTAGATTTTAAATTTAAAATTTCTGGCTAGTAATATCCAGACTGGAAGTGCATGATATAGATAAAAAAATGTGTTTGCCAGTATTCATTCAATGTAGGATTAATATAGTGAATATATGAAAAAAGAACCCATATTCACAGTTGGTGATAATAGAGAATTATTCACCTCCTATGAAGACATAGAACAGCTGTATGAAGCAAGGATGCCATCCTGGGTAAATGCACAGTGAGACCGTGGGTGCAGGGCTGCCCTTTACCATGTTCTTAGTAACCAAGATACAATGTTGTTCTCAGTGCTCATCACTGGATTCATCAAAAAAGATGATGATAATTTCAGATGTATTATGTAACTGAAAAGAATCAGATTGTGCTGGGCCTGGTGGCACTCATGCAACATGAAGTAAATAAATTTATTATATGCTTCAAAAGAACTGAAAATGTATACTGATATCATAAGTCAATATTATTTTATACTTTCTATGAGGTTAAGAAGATGCATTTTATTTTTGAGTTACATGAAAAGGATTTCAGAATTATTCACGGGCAGTGATATTTTTAATATCATTTTAGGCATTTATAAAAAGACTGCCCGGAATGAGAGTGACCAGGAAAATCACAAAGGACATCGGTGGCAAGTTGAAATTGCCGACACTCAGACATCAAATGACAAAATTGTTGAAGTAAGTAAGATATTTAACGTGAGCTCTTACCATATTTTAGATCTAGACATACATGTTGGAAATTACTTAGTGATGTTTCTTCAAGAATTTAACCCAAATCAAGAAGATGGCTCAGTGTGTAAGAAGACATGTGCTCCTTATGGTGGATAATGAGGAAAACCCCTGAAACTTGTTCTCTGACCTTCGTGTGTGTGTGTGTGTGTGTGTGTGTGTGTGTGTGTGCATGCGCGCGCACAAGTGTGCGCCCTGGTGTGCATATGTATATAAGTACAAACACAAGTGTAATTTGAAAGATAAAAGAAAGTAACTTGGGCCTGGGAAGATTGTTTAACCACTGCGGGGTGCTGCCTACCATTCCTTCTAAGCTAGGAAGTTTCAGGTCCAGTGAGAGACCTGATTTCAAAACATCAGGCAAATAGTGATTTATGAAGACACTGAACATCACCCTCTAGTAACCTTACACATGCACACATGCACACAGAGAGACATGTAAACGTGTGTTTACACAAATGTGCCCTCATATACAATGAGGAAGGAACCCATAGCTTAGTGTCATTCTCTATTAAGACAATGTAGTTATTAAGAGCCAGTGGGAGAGGAATGTGACAAGTCTAATCATAGTGGAAAATTCTTCTGATATCACGATCAAATTAATTTGCCAAAACCTCAGTCAAAGTTCACAGTGGTGTTTTCAATATATTTGACCAGGTATATTGTTTTACATAAAGGCAATAAATATTATTAACTAATGAATTTTCATATATAAGAGATATCTGGTAAACTCAGTAAATATTTGAAATCCTTATATATTCTAAGCCAAAATCAGAGAGCACATTCTAGGAAAAAGCCCTATGGCTATATGATATATAACTTAATTCCTCACGTTCAAGGCAGACCTGAAGGTGGCACAGAAGACTCAACAACGGACAATGTCCTATAAAGGCAAGGGATGTTTGAAGACATTTTGCCAACTATCACAGCACACAAGGAGTCAGATGACTTACACATGTAAGAAGAAAAGTGTCCTTTATAAGTCTCCTCTCAATAACTGTCAGAGTCTTAATGAGGAGACACTGTCTAAACACAGACAATGCAGCAATACATTTTCTGGGAAGTCACACCTGACGGAACAGAGAAGCCATGAAGGGGAGAAGACATATGAAAGCTCAGGATGTGGGAACACTTCCCACACCAAGTCTCAGCGTCAGAACGCTCACAGAGATGAGAAGCCCTACAAATGTCTAGAATGTGGGAAATATTTCCACTACAAGTCACAAATCATTGAGCATCAAAGGAGTCATACAGGTGAGAAGCCTTATGAGTGTGCAGAATGTGGAAAATCTTTCAGCTATAAATCACACCTCACTGTACATCACAGAAGTCACACAGGGGAGACGCGTCATGAATGTTCACAATGCAGAAAAGTTTTTTACTATAAGTCACAACTCATGCAGCACCAGAAAATTCATGCAGGGGAGAAGCGCTATGAATGCACACAATGCCCCGAAGCTTTCTACTTTAAGAAACAACTTATTCATCATCAGAAAACTCATAGTGCCGAGAAGCCCTTTAAATGTAAAGAATGTGGTAAAACTTTCAACTGGAGATCCAACCTTGCTGTTCATCAGAAAATTCATAGTGGGGAGAAGCCCTTTGAATGCAAGCAATGTGGAAAAGCATTTTACTGCAAGTCCCACCTCACTGTACATCAGAGAACTCACATAAATAAAAAGCTCTATCAGTGTTCACAGTGCAGGAAAGCATTTTACTCTCAGACACAGCTTGCTCTACACCAGAGAATTCACACCGATGAGAAGCCCTATGAATGTAAGCAATGTGACAAAACATTCTACAGCAAGTCTGGACTTACTGCACATCAGAAAACTCATACGGGTGAGAAGCCCTATGAATGTAAAGAGTGTGGGAAAGCATTCTATAACAGGTACCTGCTCATTGAACATCATAGAGTGCACACGGGTGAGAAGCCCTACCAGTGTGCAGAGTGCAAGAAAGCATTTTTCTCCAAGAAACATCTTTCTCTCCATCAGAAAACTCACGCAAGTGAGAAGTCATTTCGTTGTGCAGAGTGTGGGAAAGCTTTCTCCTGGTTGTCACACCTCACTCAACATCAGAGAATCCACACGGGTGAAAAGCCCTATGCATGTGAACACTGTAGGAAGACTTACTACTTTAAGAGACAACTCACTCGACATGAAAGAACACATGAGAAGTCATGAGGTGTAAATAGTGCAGGAGACCATTTCAGTGCAAATGCAACCTTCCTGTATATGAAAGAGCGCAAACAAGGGAGAGACGCTGTGGTGAGAAGGTTTCCTCCCTCTTGGATACCTTACTCCAAGTCAGCTGAGAAAGCTTGACTGAAAAGAATGTATGAACTCTTAAGTGTATAATTAGAAAGCTTGTGAGTGGAAATGATTAAGGTAAGAACTGTGGACATTTTCTAGTGTGAGTCAGGTGTTACTCAGCCAATGAACATATACTGGAGTCTGTCTGCACACATTGTTGGAAGGCATGTACCACATGTACTGTCTGTAAGAATTCATGCATGGGGCTGTCTCCTGTGAAGTTGGAATCTATACACTATATACTTTCTTATTCTTCAGATGACTTGAGTATATTGTGGGTGAGTGACACAGAATGTAAAGAGCAGGGGAGAGCTTTCTAACTTTAAGTTCCATCAGTTCACCCTGAAAGCTTTTACAGGTGTGGGCCCCCGTGAAATTAATGGAAATAGACACATTTTTGAGACAAAATGGGGCCTCTGCATTAGCAACTCCTCATGTGATCTGCCAAGCAGAACAAAAAGCATAGTGAGATGTATTACTTCATGCCTTCAGTTCTAGGTCCTGCTGCTGCAGGCTTCCTGCAACTCAGTGATTGAAGAGTGAACTTAGCAACCAACATAGGCAGGTTCCATTTGACAAAAAGCAGAAAAGCTGTCTTGAAGTTCCCTGTGTCAGATGATGACATTGTAACCTATGTGTTCAAAACCCTATGAATCCAGAAAGTACCAAACTTTTGAAGTGAACTTGAAATCTATCTGGCATCAGAAACCCAACAGACTTTGATTAAACAGAGGATTCTACTATGAAAACATACTTCAGTATTTCATGTGACTTTTTTTTACAAGTATTCACCAAGTATTCTTAGTGTAAGTGTACAGCATTCAGTCATGCTTCCACAAGTGAAAGCACATTTTGTCTTAGTTAGGGTTTTACTGCTGTGAACAGACACCATGACCAAAGCAACCCTTATAGGACCACATTCAATTGGGGCTAGCTTACAGGTTAGGAGGTTACGTCTATTATCATCAAGGTTGGAGCGTGGCAGCATCCTGACAGGTGTGGTGCAGGAGGACCTGAGACTTCTACATCTTCATTGGAAGACTGCTAGCAGAATACTGGCTTTCAGGCAGCTAGGATGAAGGTCTTAAAGCCTACATCCACTGTAGCACACCTCCAATAATGCTACATCTCCAAATAGTACCACTCTCTGGGCCAGGCATATTCAAACCACGACACCTTTGATGTTTGCACACTAGCTTGTCTTAAACGTGGCTCAGTGGTGCTCATCAGGCTTGTGCTGTGTCTACACATAGAACTTGTCATGTGCCATCTTGACTTAGGGTATTTTTGTTTATGTTCATTTGTAAATCAGTTCAAACTGTCCACAAGATTCAATGCCTCATCAGGCATGAAAATTTTAAATGTGTTTACATTTTTATAATTGTTTAGTTTTAAGACAAGCTCTTGATTTATAGCCTGTGTATTCTTTGGTTGCTGCATATTCATTGGTGTGTACCCTCACACACATATACAGAACATTTATATATAACAGATGTACAACAAATTCTTTATACATTGGGAAATTGTATATCATAACATCAATATATGTGATTTGCATCTTAATTTTCAAATGAGATTTTGCTTAAATGTGCTATTGGAAATTAAAATGTTAAAATAAACATAATGATATTCCTTGCAAATATCTACTTGGCATTTGTGTGTGTGTGTGTGTGTGTGTGTGTATATGTGTTTAGATTTTTATTCTTCATAATGCATTGGATGGAACCCACAGATTCATGCATGCTAGGCAAATTCTCTGTCATGTGACTATAGCATCCTAGGCAATGTTTGGATGAATTTGTTGTCATTACCAGAGCTTTGTAGTTGAAATTAATCTACTAAAGCCCGAATATACTATTAAATTGATGTGCTTTATGGATAGTAGATTGTATTTACTTCAGTGTCTTCATCATAATCACAAAGAATATGTGAAGTTTGTCTAAATATATAGCAATTGAAGGTTAGAGTATACTTTAGTAACATGGCATCTGCCTTTGCAAGTATATTTTATAACTATAATCCCTAACACACACAAAAAATATAGAAAAATTTAAAATCAGAAAGCATAATTGAAAGAGAAGGTACCAGATTTATTCTTCAGAACTATGCCCTTGTGACATTGACCATCTCAGCTGTACCATCAAAACTCTAAAATAGTTCCCTTGCCACAATTTCAAGATCAAGCACTCAGTACATAAACTTGGTGGAAATTCCATGTGCACATAGTGATTATGTTCCCATATAGTTAGATTAATCAATGTTTTAAGGAAGTATAGGAGACTTATCAATAAAACAAATGCAATTAAAAGTGATAAACTCAAAGATGAACAAGATATCAAAAAGCCTTTAGGAATAAGGAACACATTTTAATCAGAATAAAATATGCACAGTAAATAATGTCATAAACATGAGGGGGCTCCCCTTCTCAGAGGAGAAGGGAAAGGGGGAACAGAGGCTGATAGGAGGATGTAGAGTGAATAAATAATTAAAGAATGAAATGCTAATGGGACTTTTATTATACTTGTTTATTGGGTATGCGAGCGCGTGCTCTACAGTGTACATGTGTAGGTCAGAGGGCAGCTTCCTTGGCACCTGTAAATGTAACGTCTTAGGAAGAAGCAGTTTTGCAGTAATTAAGTTAAGGACCAGGATATGAATGATGTTATCATGGATTTTCCATATGAACCCTAAAACTAAACTATACTGTCTTTATTAGGAGACAAAGGGGGCTGTGTGGCATATACCTGTGCCCTTAGCTACTCTGTTGGGTAAGGTAGTATGGTCACAAGTTGAAAGCCAGTCTGAGCTATAGAGTAAGTACAAGGCCAATGTGAATAAAATTCTCTCTCTCTCTCTCTCTCTCTCTCTCTCTCTCTCTCTCTCTCTCTCTCTCTCTCTCTCTCTCTTTCTCTGCCTCTGTCTCTCAAACACACACACACCACACACACACACACACACCACCCCCCCCACACACACACACGCAACAGAATGGGGTGAGAAGTTGGGGAAAGTTGAATCCTATAATCTAAACAATTAGGAAGTAGGAACAGGAAGGTTAGGAACAGGAAGGACAAGAATGTAAGGCCATCCCCCAGTTAGGTCCATCCTAGCACAGTCTACATGAGATGATACCTTAAAAAAAGGCTTTCTTTATAGGTACCTGTTCCCAACTAAAGTATGGCTTAAAAACATGAACACTTGACGGTAGTATACTAATAGGTCTCTCTAGGAAAAGATGACTATGTAACTGAAGATAATGACTCCTTTCCTGCAGAATACATTTTCTCAGTATTTCACATCTCTGGGACAGAGTATCATGACCAACACTGAACTGCAGGGTAAATCAGGATGATCCTTCAGACTTCCTCAGTGGCTAGGGTCTGTCCTAAATTTTGTTCATGGGATGAAGTGACCACTGGAAGCTGTTCACACATCAAGTCCTTTGACAAGTTCACTCATGTCAAAGCTACAAGGTATGTTATCATGGAGTTACCTGTCCAGCTCAAAAGCTCAATCGTCTGCTCTAGTGAGCCTCCTAGAGATGTCTGCTTTCTCCAGCAAGACCCAAATTGTTTTCTTCCTTTCTGGATTTTGTAATACACATTTACAGGTTCTTTTTTCCTATCCTCTTCACATCTACACAATTGAACTTATTTCAGGAATCCACATGGCCCTCTCCTCCAGGAAGACCCAAGACTTTACCTGGACCCTGATTAATACTTACTGAGTTACCCATTCCATTGCTCCAGTCAAGGAAGTCCTGCAAACATTGTTGATTTCCTAGAGAGAACTTAAAAGTTTCTTTTAATCCTGATTATGGTTGTTGCAATCATTATCTACCTTCATAGAAATTAAACTATGATACCAAATTTATTCAAAATGACTTTCATTATCCCAATAATCCTGTTGCTTTTCATATAAGCAACACCTTTACCACTTTTCCAAAAGGCCCATAATATCCTCAAATACTCTTCAGTTCTTTTGGAGGACTGCTGGATTTTCCTGCATTGATGCCTAATTGGACTGATACGGATTAACTGACAACTTTTCAAATAAATGAGATCAGGGGCTGGGGATACAGATGTCTCAGTGGTTAACAGCAGTGACTGCTCATTCAGAGAACCCAGATTTGTTTCCTAGGACACATACAGTGGCCAACAACTCTATAAATACAGTTTCAGAAGATTTTATGGCCTCTATGGGTATCAGGTATGCAGAGGATATAGACATATGTACAAGCAAAACACTCATACCTTACAAATAAACAAAATTTGCACTCTTATTACTCCTTTCAGCACTGTATGGCTAAATAAAGACATCTCTTTCCTTATGTGTCTTTCTTTTGTCAGTTGAGGATTCAATTTTGTCATATATTGAACATTTAAGCCAGGCCTCTATTTGTATTAAGGCCTTCAGCCACATAAAATAGTCTATTATCACGAGCAACAATTATTATTCTATGACATAGGACACAAAGAACATATATTTTTTACAATACCCTCAATGACCACACATTAGGCATGTACCTGACAAAACCCTTAAGTAAAATCTCAGTTTCATCAACATGAAGACTTGCTTATGTTGGATCTATATTTGAAGGGTTTGTACCTCCTTTAAAACTATCAAAATTGTCTCCCATGGGTTGGAGAGATTAGAAGGCTTGTAAGATTAATGCTCACCTGTAAGTAGCAAGACACTAAGTTGTTTTATAAATATTTAAACTCCTGTGTTGGCCTTAGAGAGAGCTGCTTCAACTTCTATGACTCACAACTCTTGTTTTGTCTGAGAAAACTTTACCTAAGTATAAAAATACACCCCATGATATGTATTTATATAAATCAAATGTTTACTGATAGAAAAAATTTACTTAAAAATTTGGGGGGCACACGGTGGTGGCGCACGCCTCTAATCCCAGCACTCTAGGAGGCAGAGGCAGGTAGATCTCTGAGTTCGAGGCCAGCCTGGTCTACAGAGTGAGTTCCAGGACAGCCAGGGCTACACAGAGAAACCCTGTCTTGAAAAAACCAAATCCAAAAAAACAAAACAAAAAAAAATTGGGGGTGGGGGAATCTGAGGAGGTGAACTGGAAAGATAGATGGCTTAGCAGTTACTAGTACTTGATGCTCTCCCAGAGAATCTGAGTTCAGCTCCTAGCACCCACATGGCAGCTCACTACTGTGCGCAACTCTATTCCTAGGGGACACAATACAGTTTTCTGGCCTCAGTGGGCACTAGACACTCATGTACACAGACATACATGCAGGCAAAATGCCTGTGCACATAAAGATGAATCCTAAAGACATGGTTTGAATATTTAAGTAAATAAAAATGGTTTGAGACATATGGTTATACTCCTAGGCAAAAGGTGAAAGCAAATGTGGATTCTAATGATAGAGATTTGCTTGCTTACTTTTTAGATACAATTAAGTCATGGTTGAGTATTTTATTTGATATGCAGGAGAGAACATCTGCAGTGTGTTCCAGAGTTTGTATTTTCACTTTAAATTCACCAGTGTTGAAAAAAACAGCCCGGTTTTCCTTGCATGTATGTGTGTGTGTGCAACCTGTTTGCCTGGTGCTTGAAGAGGCCAGAAGGCATCAGATCTCCTGAAAATGGAGTTACAAATGGTTGTGAGCCACCTTGTGATTGCTGGGAACCAAACCCCAAGTCCCTTGCAAGAGCAAGTATGGTTAGACATTGAGAAGTCCTTTATTGCTTTTCTATTCACATTACCAATTCAGTCTGCGAATGGACCAGAATTGGCACAGGACACTTCAAGACCAAGTTCTCAGCACAAAGTAGATGTATTTGCTTCACAAGGGACAAAGGGCAGGTAAGACAAAACAGGAAAGAGATAAGAGGAATAAAGGGACAGAAAATGGGAGTGGAAGAAGGGAAATTTGCTCTGGAATGACAACGGACTGCCTCTGGAGAGAGAAGAGACATACATGGCCCATAGGCAAATTGCAATTTATAAATGGTAATCTCTGTGTTACAATGAGCTAGTTTGTTTTTATTGGGCATACTAATTAGGGTGGCCAAAAGAGGCCTTTGATTGCTAGACTTCAGTGCTTTGATACCTGGACCTTGGTGGTCAGCCTCTGGAGGAGGAAGTGGCCAAAGAAGTGGCTAGCTTTAGGAAATTAGGTAATTCGACTGTTTGGCAAGGCAGAGGGAATAGGGAAAGGGCAAGGCCTGCCAAAGCTATGTTTGCCATGCTTTGGCCTACTAGAACCCTTTGGACTGCACTACTGAGTTAGACAAGATCTGATGGGGTTTGTTTCCGGGTTTCGGCACCATATGAAGGGGTCATAAAAAGAGAGAAAGGGGTTTAGAGAGTGTGGCATGGAGATGTGGGGGGAAGGGGGTGCCTAGGCGGGCCCATGCCCAGGCACCTCTTCTCCCCCTGAGGGACCACACGCACACAGACATGGTATAGAATAGAGTTTATTCAGGGCAGAGGAGGGGAGTCAGAGAGGGAGAGGGAGAGAGAGAAAGAGAGAGAGAGAGAGAGAGAGAGAGAGAGAGAGAGAGAGAGAGAGAGAGAGAGAGAGAGAGAGAGAAGAAAGTAGAGAAGTAGAGGCCGGCCATGATCATGCGGAGAGAGGGGGGAGGGGAGGAGAGCCCAAGAGGGGCAGACAGGTGAGAGTACCAAGAGGTAAGAGTGATGAGAGAGAGGAGGGGCAAGTAGCCGCTTTTATAGTGGGCCAGGTCTATGGGGAGGGGCATACTTGGCTATTGCCAGGTAAGTGTGGGGTAGAGCTTAGACAGAATACTAACAAGACCAACTCAAAATAAACCTTTTATTAGGCCCAATGTCACAACACCAAGCAATACATACAACACAGGGCATTATCTACCGGCCTCTTCACCAAGTGAGCTGAATGGGTGAAATGTGTAAGTAGACTAGGGTTATTTGCAATAATTGTACCAACCTTGTGTGAAACTGAAGGTTACATTTGCATTAATCATAGCCTTGTTTCCTTAATAGCACCGGTCACAAAAGTCCCCCTGATAGTTCACCTAGTTCCCCACAAGGGCTCTAGTCTGATCTCGATGGGTATGGTTGCAAGATTATCTAGATTTTAGATCTAGATTTTATTGAGGCTTCTGAGAAAAAAAAATGATGACTGGAGATGGCACTCAGGTTATGGAGGGCATGCTCAGAATGAATATGGTCCTGGGCTCCATCTCAGCACTGAATATGTTAGTTGTGACAGTGTATACTTGTGATATTACCAATCGGGACATAGACGTCCTAGGACCAGACATCCAAGGAAGATTGTCTCATATGTCACTTATGGCATGCATGAAGTCTTTATAACCATTAGTTTGGTATAATTATAGTCTGGTCTGAACTTTGACAGTCCTTTGCTTAAGGAATCTAGGGCACTAAAGGACATTCTAGTAGCTGCCAGTCAGGAGGCCAAATTGCCCCAATATCTTGGTTTCTTTACAGGACCGTTAGTGTCAGTGTGAGTGTTCAGAATTAAATTTTCAAAGAGTATATCCCACTGATGGCACTAGTGATCCTAAGAGTATTTAATCAGCGCTTGACACAAACCTTGGTGCTAGTGAAGAGATATATTCCTTCTATCCATGTCAGTCACTGTGTCTTATTAACATTTTAAAAAATGAAACAAAGCAACGATAACAAAAACCTTACACTAGCCAGGCAATGGTGGCGCACGCCTTTAATCCCAGCACTTGGGAGGCAGAGGCAGGTGGATTTCTGAGTTTGAGGCCAGAGTGAGTTCCAGGACAGCCAGGGCTTATACAGAGAAACCCTGTCTCAACAAAACAAAACAAACAAAACAAAAACAAACAAACAAACAAATAAAAACAAAAAGAAAAAGAAAAGAAAGAAAAGAAGAAACCTTACACTGATGTTGCCTTGAATATTTAGTATTGTGAAGATAGGAGGATCCCGAATTCTATTGGATCAATAACCTGTAGATTTTGCGCAATCTCTGCAGGCTAGAGAAATGAAGCTATGCTCCTCCCCCCTAATCTGGCCTTTATCCTACAGATGGAGCAAGAATGTGTAAAGAAATTTATTTCCTTATGGCTGCTGCTCTAATGACCACTCAAACTGTCTTTGGGGTATAGAGTCAAAGGTTTTCTCCATCTTTCATACTCTCTCTAGCTGGTATTTAAATATACCTCCCATGTCACAGGATATTTGATCCTGTGAACCCTGAGATTGTGTTGTTCACTGGAGAAACCTGTTTCTAGTTGTGGTGTAGCTTAGCCCTAGTACCACCTTTAATTTAAGAGCTTTCTGCTTATTGTAAACAGGATTGAATAAAGTCAACCACAGGTCAAGAGGCAGAGCAAGCAACCAGTTGACAAGGAGTGAACATAGGGAAAAAACCGTAGAGAGTGAGAGGAAGTCAAAGGATGGATAGAAAGATGCACAGGAAGTACAAAGGCAGGACATTCAGTTTGAGGTTTTTGAAAGAGTGTGAAGAAGGAGAACTTTTCTTTTTGGGACATTGCCTGAGGAGACAGGCCAGTTGTGCGCTTTCTCTGCCTCTCTGAGTTAGCGGGCTTTCACTCCAGAGTCTTCAATAGTAAAATTGAATCATTGAGATTTTATTTAAAACAACACTTTTCCACACACATTTTCATGTGAAATGCCCATACACATAAAATAATAAAATAAAATAAAATAAAATAAAATAAAATAACAAATTTCTGGAAAAGGAAATGAAGCCACATCATCCAATCAAAACAAAACAAAACAAACAAACAAAAACAAAACCAACTTACGGAACAGAAAGATCTGGATGTGGCTCACAGCTGTAATCCCAGCATTCGGGGAGGTTGAAGATGAGGACTGCCATGAATTTCGGGCTAGCCTGGACAATACAGCCAGTTCCAACCTGAGTTACATCTTTAGTTCTTTGCCAGCCACTAGAGATATATTACAAGATTTTACTCTACCAGTTTTTAGGATATTATCTTGATCTTGATTTTTAAAATGGGACAGGTACAGAGCACCCCTCTGAGTCTGGTTCTGGGCCATTTCAGGGACATCTACCAGGTTGTGGAGGACTCAGGAGTGATTGATTGTTCGTTTCAGTAAGCTTATGACCTTCTGTAGGAATGAATGGCCCACTTTTAAGGTTGACTGGCCCAAGGAGGGGACTTTCTATATGCATATCATTTACTGGGTAAAAGCTATAGTCTATGAGGTCAGGGTCATCTGGAGCCTTATCTCACCACATAGCAGTATTTAGTGGAACCCACCCCCACCCCGTTTGCATGAAACCCTTTTTGTCACTGGCTGCACCACCCCCTTTCGTCTTCCCCTGAAGGGGGGCAGGCCCCAGCGGTCAGCCTTTCTTGCCTTTCAGCTCCCAAAGAGGATCTTTGCTCTCCTCCTTATATTGCTGCTGCAGTCTCTGCCCAGCAGGCACAGGCAGAAGACGCTCCTGAGTCAACCTGGAGTCCACCCCATACTCAGAGCTGCCCAAACTGTTGACTCAGCCACTCATCAGGCTGAATGGACCACTACCCTACTCTCAGGGCACAGGACCCCCAGATCTCCTGGGGAGACAGTTTATGACTTATTTGCCTTTGTCAAGTATGACCTATATAATTGGAAGATACAAAACCCACCATTTTTAGCTCTTATAAGTCTTCTCGGCTCAGTCATGCTGATTCACCAGCCCATCTGGGATGACTGTCAGCAAGCAACTGCTGCAGATCCTCTTGACCACAGAAGAGCATGAGAGGATTATGGTTGCTGCCTGGAAGTTGATTCTGGGGACAAATGGGTTGCCCACCCAGGTTCAGGCCAGTAGTAACCTGACCTTCCCCTTGATTTGACCTGACTGGCATTCCAACACTGATGTGTCTAAAACGAGACTCGGAACCTACTTCCAGATTCTAATGGGAGACTTCTGACAGGATGTCATGTGGCCTACAAATTTATCCAAGGTAAGTCTGGTTACCCAAGAAAAGGATGAGAGCCCTAGGTAGTTTCTAGAAAAACTCATAGAGGTCTTTAGAACCTATACCATCTTTGATCCCAAAGCTAGAGAGAACCAGTCAGCTGTGAAAATGGCTTTTTTAAACCAGGAAGCCTCTGACAGTTTGCAAAAATTCCACCACTTGGAGGGATTTGAAGGTAAACAATTGACAGAGCTGTTCGCTGGAGCAGAAAGAGTCTACAACAACAGAGAAACCCTCCAAGGAGCAACAAAACAGGGACTGGCCAAAATATTGCTAAGTGTTGCCAACCAAGACTGCACAGATGACAGTGAACTGAAGGACATGGCTCAGAGACAAGGAAGGGGTAATCAGGGTACAGCTGATGGGGATCCAGGCTTCCAATGACACTAAAGAAAGACCAATGCTGCAAAGAAATGGGCTACTGGAAAAATGAATACCCCAACAGAAAACCCAAAGTCCTGAAATCAGAGCAAGTCAGTGACTGAGAGCAATGTGGTCCAACCTCCATCCAGGAGCCCTGAGTAACCTTGAAGATAGAGGGGAAAAACAGATTTTCTTGGGAACACTGGTGGACAACATTCCATTTTAAAACAACCCATCAGGGCCATTGTCAGATTGAAAAAACATAGGTAGAAGGGGGTAATGGGCAATAAGCTGTATCCATGGACTACTCAAAGAAAGGTGGACGTGAGAGTGGGATGGGCAATTCACTCTTTCATGGTTATCCCTGGATGCCCATACCTTCAGCTGGGGAGAGATCTCACCAAAAATGGGAGCCTGAATCCATTTTGGCCCAGAGGGAGTGGAACTGCTGGATAAGAATGCCCCTATCCCTGGTTTGATCCCTTACCCAATGTCCTCACTAAATTTACTGCTCCAAAAGTTCATGACTGAGGTTCCCCAAGTTTGGGCAGAGAGAAATCCAATCAGACTGCTCATCATAGGACTCCAACCATAGTCCAATTAAAGGTTGGACTACCTCAGTTTGCATCAGACAATTTCAAATGCCAAGAGATGTTGCAAAAAATATTTTAGAAATATATTCCAGCACAGAGTTCCTTCTTGCCTTAGATCATTTATGTTCCTGGATGAAAGACACTCACACAGCCTTTATATTTTTAAATATGCCTGAGGCAGCACAATAGCTTGGCAGTTGCCTGCCCTCCATGCTGTTAGAACCCACTTTCGTACTGATAACTCAGAGTCACTATTTACTGATTTCTGTGTTCCATCTGGGCTGGACTTAACTCCAATTGGCCAGCCCACATGGCCACATTTTGATGACTTAGTTATCTCACTGTAGCTCTTCTCCTCCCTCCTGCACATTCTTCCTCTCCCATGGCGGTTCTGGTTTCTTTCTTTCTCTGTCTGCCTCCCCAACTATTGAACTTCCAGTCCTACTTTTCCCCTCCACTGCCCAGTCATGGGCTCTATACTTTATTAACCAGTTAAAATGAGGAGGTTTACCTGACATCACCTGAGTATATGATGGACTACTCATCAGGAGCCACCCCTTTTGAGGAAGCAGAATTAATGTCAGAAGTCAAACAGCATCAGGTCAACCCACTACAAAGAGAGGCCCGGGTGGGGATAACCCCAAACCTCAACTCTAGGAAGCTGGAATCCACATCCCTTGCCAACCAGAATGGAATACCCCTCCTCCTTCTAGTCAAGAAGCGTCATTCCTGTGACTACCTGACTTGCTCAGGACTTGAGGGAAGCAAATAAGCAGGAGGAGGATATTCACCCCACAGTTCCAAACCCTTATAGTCTGCTGAGTAGCTTCCCTCTCGAGCACAGTGCATTACTGTACTCAGCCTAAGGATGCCTTCTTCAGCCTGTCCCTGGCACCCAAAAGCCAGCCCCTATTCACCTTTGAATGGCAGGCCTTGGAAAGGGGCTTCAACAGACAACCTCAGGCTGGACACACCTGCCTCAGGGATTCAAGAACTCACCCACCATCTTCAGTGAGGCACTGCAAGAGGACTTGGGTGAGTACAGGTAAGCCTACCCCCAAAGAACTCTACTCCAATATGTAGATGACCTCCTGATAGCTGCCCCTGATATGGAAACCTGACCAGAAGCAACATAGGATCTGCTACAAGGACTGAGTCAACTGGGTACTGAATGTCTGCTAAAAAGGCCCAGCTCTGACAACCTGAGGTCACCTATCTGGGATACACATTCAAAGTGGGGGTCAATGTATGTGGTCAGATGCCCAGAAACAGACCATCCTCAGCATCCTGGTCCCATCTCCTGAAGGTAGGTATGGGAATTGTTGTGATCTGCTGGGTTTTGTAGATTCTGGATGCCAGGATTTACTAAAATAGCCTGGCCATTATATGAGGCCACTATGGGACAAGAAGACAAACTATAATGATCCATTGGAATGGACATGGCCTTTAACACTTGAGGAAGGCCTTGTTAGAGGCACTGGCCCTGCCCTCCTGGACATTCACAAACCCTTCCACCCTTTTGTGGATTAAGGAAAAGGCATAGCAAAGGGAGTGCTCACTAAAACCATAGGCTCATGGAAAATATCTGTGGCCTATCTATCCAAGAAGCTAGATTCAGTGGCTCAGAGATAGCCAGCCTGTCTGAGGAGTACAGCTGCCATAGCCCTGATGGTTAGATAACCTTAGGGCAGGAACTCATCATCACCGCTTCTCAGTCAGGGTCCTTCCATCCTGATGGAATTGGGCCCCTGCATGAAGGAATTTGTTCAATAAATTCTTTTTGGTTTTGCGTTGATTTGAGTCTGGAGTTTCATTCTTCAGTGATTCATTGATCCTAACAGTGGAATGGCTGGCATGTCTGAAGCAAAATGGCTGTATTTAGCCAGGGAAGTAATGTCAAGGAACCAGGTCATGTTTCGACAGTTTGCTTGTTTGTTTGTCTGTTTGTTCAGAGACTGGGACCTCTCAGTGTAGCCATTGCTGTTGTGGAACTTGCTATATTGATAAGGATGACTTTGAACTCAGAGATCCGCCTATGTCTGCCTTCTGAGTGTTTCAGTTGACAATTAAGGTCATGTGTTAGCACTCCTAGACTTCTGTTTTAACTATTTTCTATTTTGTTGAACACATTAATTTTTCCAGTGGGAGGACCTCTGTATGTTCTTTAATAAAGACTACTATTGAGATTGTGTGGTAGCTTAGCCCTCTAATCCACTAAGCTTACTGAGGCAGGAGGACTGTTGAATTATGGGCTAGTTCAGCCTCAGGAACTGTCTAGGATCTGGACATATCCCTGAGATGCCACAGAGATGTAATGAAGAATGCATACTTCTAATTTTTTCCTCACCCTCATGACTCAAGACAAAGGCCTGGAGTGTCTCTCTGCCCCCCCTTTTTTTCCTTTCAGAAGTTGACCAACCCAAAATGAGGAAAGGGACCTGCCCTATACCATCAGAAACATGGCTGTCTAAAGCTGTGGGCCTATCAGCTTCCCTTTGTTTAAGTTGACCAATCTTGAATTAGAGGAAGGGGACCTATTCTAGCCACCAAATCCTCTTAAACCCCACAGTGCTCTATGGTAAAACTGAGGATGGGAGTGGGACAGTCTTACATTTCCAGTCCCCTATCTGCTCAGTTGGGAGTCTTTCTGTGTGCTTCTCTCTCTCTCTCTCTCTCTCTCTCTCTCTCTCTCTCTCTCTCTCTGTGTGTGTGTGTGTGTTTACACACATGGTTCTTCAATTGTCATCAAGTTTTTCTACCTGTTGCTGCCTGCACTGTCTGAAACTCTTCCAGTGTTTTAATTTTTTAACTGAGAAAATGAACAAAATCAAGACCCCCAAAGTACATTCATTCATTCTTTAGAGCTCCATGCCTCAGATAGGGCAAGAAAGAAAAGCCCAGACCCTGATGTCCAGTTAACAAAAGCAGAGTATGAATTGTAAATTTACCTTTATTTAGTTTTGTGTTCTGACTCTGAACACAAGTTGGCTAGATTAAGTAGAATACCGTTCTCCTTCTCAGGCCCCAGGGGTGGGGATCCCTGTGAATCAGAAACTTTTCCCTTGAACTGAAGGCTCTTTGTCTTCAAGATCCCAGTTAGTTATTTATACTGACAAACTGACTTTTCAGAGCTGTAGACATGCTCTTCTACCTTTTAGAGCCTTGAAGGAGTACCACAGGGTGCTGTCCTCTGCCAAAGAGATAAGGTGGCTGAAACTGAATCCAGAAACAGCAGCAAATAGCCCCTCCCCCCAAGACAGGGTTTCTCTGTGTAGCCCTGGCTGTCCTGGAACTCACTCTGTAGACCAGGCTGGCCTCAAACTCAGAAATCCACCTGCCTCTGCCTCCCAAGTGCTGGAATTAAAGGCATGCGCCACCACTGCCCGGTTCTTTTCAAGTGTTAATTTTAAGGGGGAGTCTGTGTTAGAATGAGCTAGGACATATTGATTGGATATTTTAGTGAGGTTAGTCAAAATAATAAATTTTGATAACTGCATTTTGATATTTGATAGCTTGACCTTGATGATAAGCTTCAGGAATGAGTCAGCAGCTAATCAAGGGAATAGACCTTGGTGCCTAGTTTTAGGAATGTAATATAATGGTTTAGCAAGGGAGAGGGAAAGGGAAAGGGCAAGACCTGCCTTCGCCATGCTTCATGTTTGCTATGCTCCAGCCTAATCCAAGCGCTTGAGGCCTTATTGTATAGTCTATAATATTATAATCAATCATCCCATAAAACTTATCTGTAAGGTAATTCACTTCTGGTCCTTCCTACTGGTATTTTATTTTTTTGAGACAGGGTCTTACTTTTCCTGGAACTTGCTACATAAACCAGGCTAGCCTCAAACTCACAGATTCCCTGCCTCTACTTCTCTGTGAGTAAGGTTTGCATTACTTAGTTTGGGTGTCATTGTTGTGATGATCCACCATGATTAAGGACATTTAGAAAGGACATTTAATTGGAGCTGGTTTACAGTTTCAGAAGTTCAGTCCATTATCATCACAAAGGCAAGTATGGCATCATCCAGTCAGACTAGGTGCTGGGGAAGGAGCTGAGAGTTCTTCATGTTGGTCTGAAAGCAGCCAGGAAGAGACTGCCATCTAACAGCAGCCAGCAGGAAGGTCTCCTCCTCTGCACTGGGTACAACCTGAGCATAGGACCTCAAAACCCACCCCCCAGTGACACACTTCCTCCCACAAGGCCACACCTCCTAACAGTGCTACTTTCCATGGGCCAAGCATATTCAAACCACCACACACTCCCCTCCCCACTAACCTCTCTAGTTCTTTTGGTTGTGAACCTTAGCCCATATGTTTATTAAAATTATTTTATAAACCTATTTTTTTTCTCTTTATAGCAATAACCAAATAATAAGAGTTTGGGTTTTGCTCATTTTATAGATGACAAAAAGCAGGATTTACACCAAGTGGTGGTTTTCCATTACAGCAACTGCCATTTTAAAGGTTTACAGAAGCTGAAATAACAACCTACGTAAGCCAGACACGGTACAAGGTGTAATCATGGTAACTGGTAGGTGGAGGCAGAATTTTCAGGATTTCAGTTATCCTAGTTTCAGGTGTGTTACCTTGACTGGTTTGGAGGGTGAGACGTGGGCTTGAGGGCCAGGGAGCATGGGGTCTTTAGAGGATTCTACCTTCCAGGCCCCTGGCATCTCCTTTGTGTTGAACAGTGAACCCTGAGGGAGGTATGAGTCCCACTTTCAATAATCTGTCAAAAACCCAACACCAGCAACCAATTCCAGCCCAGCACAGCGAACACATTTGTAAAGAGTAGCATCCGTAGAAGTAGTGACTGATTCAAACTGCCTTCTTTCTTGGCCTCTGACTGAATTGTCCTGCTTGGCCTCATACTAACTCCAGTAACCCGTTCTAATCTTCTGGCTCCTCCTCATTCTCTGGCGTGTCCTGTGTCTAGCTCGTTCTTTCTTCAACCTGTCTCTATAAAACTCTTCCAGTGAAACTGCCTTCTTCCTCTTCTCTGCACTGCTCTTTCATAAATAGCTTCCCTTTCTCCTCTCTCGTGAAAGTTGGGCATATCCTATTCTGTCAGACATTTCTTTCTCTGATGTCACTTTGTCTGCTACTCAATTAGACATCACTCTCCAACATGGGTGCTCCCTTCTACGAACTAACTTTACCTTTATTGTTTGGGATTAAACGTGTGTGTTAAGGGCGTGTCTGTATTCCTCCCAGAGGGATTAAAGGTCTGTGCTAAGGGCTGAGCCACACAACTAGAAACAGGATTCCCACTCCCAACCCCCCCACAGTAAATGACACAATCTTGGGGTTCATTAGTTTTTTACCTTTTGGGTTAGAATTCATGCATAGAATTTTAAACTGTTGGGTTAATTGTTGATATTATATCATGCAGCCTTCAATGCTCTGATTCCAAAACATTCTGTCATCCTGCAGAGTAATTCAATATTTTTAAAAAATTTTAATAATTTTATTTATTTACATTTCAGTCATTGCCCCCATACCCCTCCCACACTTCCTCGTCCCATTCCTCCTCCCCCTTGTCTATGAGAGTGTGCCTTCCCCCCCAGACCTCCCCCTTCCCTGGGGCCTCAGTCTCTTGAGGATTAAGCACATTTTCTCCCACTGAGAATATATATCTGCTATATACTTGCCAGGTGCTTTGGACCAGCCCCGGGTATCCTCCTGGTTCACTCTCTGGGAGCCCCCTGGGTATTTAAAAATTTTTTTTTGATACTTAAAATGTACTTTCTGTAGACATTTATCAAGTGTTTATTATGCAATAGGTGGAGTATGTTTGAACTATGAGATGTTTGACCAATTTTAGGTAAGGGTATTTCCCTAGCTCAGGCCAGCTCTGCCTCGGTCTTTGAAGTTCTGATGTTACAGTCCCTTGACACCAAGCCAGCTTCATTTTATTGACATTAATTTGTTGGCAGCTGAAATCAAACAGCAGCAGAACTTTTCTCTCTGACTCTGTCGCACACGCCTCAGGTACCCGTCTTTTTTAAATGCTGCGCATGCTCACGTACCCGTCTTTTTTTAAATGCTGCGCATGCTCACAGACGACCCCGACATCTCTGCAAGACCTGAGTAATAGGCTGCGGTTGCTTTGGTGAGTCAGCAAGTTTGCAAACACGCAATCAAGGACGTGGAGGGTCCAGTCTAATGTTAAGTCTCCCAAGAGACCAAATGTCACATCCTCCTGACCCCTCCCCTCCCCCTTTTACATTCTTAGCACTTCTGCCAACAGGCTACATTTCTATTTCTGCCTAAAGTTTATCGCTTTCTGAGAACTTTTATCCCTGTTATTTCCTTTGACCTTTATGCCAACCTTGCATGACAGGTATAGAAGATATTCGTTTTTTAAAATATAAATCTTACTAAGACTATAGATCCTCATAGTAGCATGTGATGTGCATCCCTGGGATGGCAGCCCTCAGGAGGCAGAGGCAGGACAGTGAGGAGGTTAATGTCAGCTTGGACCATATAAGAAACTCTTATCTCAAAAATCAAAGTAACAGTCTTACCTTGGCGTGAAGAGTTTCTTATACAGTTTTCCAGCTCCTGGTCATCTTATGGAATTTGTTTGGAAAAGAATGTCAGTAACTTCCTTTCGGCATACTGATTTATTTTTTTATTTTTTATTTTTGAGACAGAGTCCTGTATTCAAGTTGCCATGTAGCTGAGGAAGTTTAAGGGCCTGCCACTAGTCACAAGGCTTATGTCACAGGGTATGTGTCAAGCCTGGCTTAACACGGTGCTGGGGATAAAACACGGCCTCACACACATCAGGGGACCATTCTCCCTACCGTGCCACATCCCTAACCAGCTTGGTTTTTTTTTTTTTTAATTTGATATATAAAGGCAAGCTAACCTTATGAGTCTTTTTTTTTTTGCATATTTGCCCTTTTGTTAATTTTTAATTCACATTTTTCTGCTCAATACAGCCCAGATAGCATCCCAATTGAAAGTGTTTAAAGAATTTAAAAAGTTTTTTTTATAAAAAAAGATTTACTATTTTAATGTGTATGTAAGAGTACCTCTCTGTGGATATGTATACTCTATGTGTGACGTGTGCAGTGCCCGTGGCCACAAGGATGCAGGGACCCTAACCCAGACCCTCTTTAAGGGAGGCAAGTGCTTTTTTTAAATTTCGGAGTCCCAAGAAACCAGATTCTGTTGTTGTTGTGTTTGACACAGGGTTTCTCTAACCCTGCCTGTCCTGGAACTCACTCTGCAGACCAAGCTGGCCTTGAACTCACAGAGATCCACCTGCCTCTGCCTCAGGAATGCTGGAATTAAAGGGATGCGCCATCACTGCCTATGGAACCACAGTCTTATCTCTCAGTATCAATAGATTTCATGGGCAAAAGTAGAAGGCATGAGTTTCCCTGGAACTGGAGTTACAGCCATTCGTGAGTTGACAGACCTGTGAGCTTGGGAGGAGAACTAAGGTTCTCTGGAAGAGCAATACACACTCTTTAACCTCCTATCCTCCACCCTTTTATTTATTTCTGTAATTAGTTTGCCTTCAATTTCGAGGTGAGTACCCGAGATTCAACCTGCTATGGTTTCAACCATGCGACGGAATCATCGTATTACAGAGTGTTTCTGTATAGTGTGTGTTTCCGTTCTGAGACTGGCCTTGAATCCAGCCTTGTAGCCTTGCCAGACTCCAAACCTTTGGTTTTCCTGCCTCAGCCTCCCAAGCACTGGGATTACAGGACCAAGCTAGCCTGGTTTCTAAATTGGGCAGTTTCTGGATCCCCACTTCCCTTTTAAAAGTAAATAATAGGTGCCCTTAATTTTTTTTTCCTTTTTAAAAATCAACTTTTGTTGATTTTTTAGGCGCTTGCTGCTAAACCCTATGAATTAAGTTCAATCCCCAGGACCTACATGGATTAAGGGGCAGCCAACTCTAGCCAATTGCCCTCTAACTTTCACCCATGCACTGTGGGATACATGTTCTCCTCCCACATTTTTGTTTAAATTAAATACATGCAATTAGAATTTTTAAATTACCCTTTTGTATAAAAAATCCTGCTGCGTGGGCAAGGCGATCCCTACATTGGCCATTGTGTGTAGTGGACAGTGCGCACGCACGACTCTAAAGCAGCAGGTACAGCTCTGGAGGACAGGAGTTAAGTTCTTAAAAGGAAACCTAGTCAGAACTCCTGCTTGTGTGTACTCGGGGGACAAGCCACAGGCCACAAGGATCCACTGGGCTGCCATCACTCTCTCCGCGATGGAACAATTCCTGTCACTCTGGCCTCGTTAGCCATTCAGAGCGACCAGACAAACTGTCCAATAAAGAGCGCTGCTGAGCGGCGAGAGGCGGGCTCTTCGCCGTCACGCTCCGGGTTCCCCCTTAGGGCTGAGCGAGGCGCCGTGTGAGCCGCGTTGGGACCTCCGCTGCCTGGACCTGTGGGAGAGTGCATTCGAGATGGGAAGCCGCGCCATGGTGAGCAAGGGGCTGCGGTCCTCAGACGGGGAGCAGAGCTGAGCCCCGGAATCCCATCCTTGCGGCGGCTAGAGCGGGAGATGCTCTGGGCCTCTGTTCTGCTCGGCTCCGCCCCTCCCGCCGTCTCTGTGCCCAGCACGAGAGGCTCCGCCTTGCTCGCCTTTGCTGGCGACGTCCCTTTGATGAGGGATCTCGGGTTTTGTTGCGAGTCTGGTTTCTCTGAATTAAACAAAGAGGTCCTCTACTTCGCACTTCATCATTTAATGTAATCATTAGAATACACTTAAGAGTTATTTTTCTTGCCAGTTATAATGTCTTTCAGTAATTTCTTACATATAGATGTTAAGGTGGTTCACTAATATTTGTTAATGAAGGAATTTCCTTGAATTTTCTTTATTCAAAACAGTTAACTGTATTCTTTTACCTTTATTTCCGAATTTTCTCTTAATCTTTTTATTGTGAAATAGAACATTTGTTTTGGTTTTTGAGATAGAGTCTCTCTATGAAGTCCTGGCTCTCCTGGAGCTTTCTTTGTAGACCAGTCTGGCCTTGCACTCACAGATATGCTGCCTCTGCCTTCCGAATGCTTTGATTAAAGGTGTTGGGCTTAGAACATCTGCCAAAAGTAGACTGCTTTCATTATTGTAGCTTATGCAACGATTTAAAGTCAGATGATGGTGGTACGTGTGTGCGCGTGTGCGTGTGCGTGCGCGTGCGTGTGCGTGCGCGTGCGTGTGCGTGTGCGTGTGTGTGTGTGTATACTAGTGTGCCGACTAGGGATAGACACGACACAGTCTAGCCTCAAACTCGCTGTGTAACTGAGGGTAACTTTGAACTTCTGATCTTTCTTCTTCTACACACCTCAATAGTGAGTGAAATTCAAAAAGTCAAAGAAATGCAAAGTACAGAACCTCTTAAAGATAACTCAGAGAAACTAGACCAGCAACACTACCCGATTAAAGACTAAAGTTATGTGTCAACCATGCCTGCTTTTATGTGGTGCTTCAAAAGGAACCCAAGGCTTCCTGCTTCTTGGAAAGCTCAGTGCCAGCTGTGCTGCATACCAGTCCCGTGTCTTTTCCTTTCCCACATTAATCTTCATTTTTAAGATTTACTTATGTGTTTGAATGGTTTGTTTGCATATTACATAATGCCTAGTTCCCTCTGAGGGGAGAAAATGGTGTTAAGTCCCTTTGTGCTTGAGTTGGATGTTTGTGAACGCCCATGAGTGCTGGGATCCTTTGTCAGAACACAGCAGTTCTCATCCTGTGGATCAAAACCGCTTTGGGAGGTTGAACGACCCTTTCCCAGGGGTCTTATACCAGACATGCAGTGTATCAGTATTTACATTATGATTCATACCAGTAGCAACATTACAGTTATGAAATAGCAACAAAATAATTTTACAGTTGCGGGTCACCATGACACAAAGAACTGTAGTAAAGAGTCGCAGCATTAGGACCCTTTACTGCTTTAGCCCTTCCGCATAACCTGTAGAATCAGATTTGTTATTAAGAAGAACTGTTTTGAGATTGTTTCAAGTCTACAAATCTCTCAAACACCACATATATATGTGTTTGTGTGTGTGAGTGTGTATGTTTGTAGACAGGTGAGACACACTCCCAGGCATGTGCGAACATCAGAAGACAACTTGCAGGAATCAGTTCTTTCCTTGTATCCTATGGATCCCAGATGTCACACTCAGGAATTCAGATTTGGCACCAACACCTTTAACATGCTGAACCATCTGTGGATCTCTGTGTTGAATTTATAGCTTAAATTAAGAAGAAACATAATTTTAAGGCATTTGGTGCTCAATTGGAATCTTTCTATTCATTTAACTTTCCAATTAAGAATTTAAAGTTTGTGTTTATAGATCTTTATTAAAAGCGTATGTATTCCTTTTATTTTTGGTGCTCTATAAATGATGCTTTTAAATGATATACTCAGATGTTCAGTGCTGACATGCAGGAAAATGATAGGTCATTAACTCAGTAATTTTGCAAGTTTGCTTTTTTTTCTTTTTTCTTTTTTCTTTTTTTCCTTTTTTTAAATTGAGATTGGATCTCAGCCTGTAGCTCTGGCTGACCTGGAACTTTTTAGATCTGCCTGTCTTCACCTTCCAAGTGCTAGGATACTGGGTGTGGGATTTTTTTTTTTTCCTTGATTTTTTGTTGGGTCTGGAGATTTTCTGTGGTCAAAGACAATGGTATATTTTTCTGCTCAATATCACTTTATAATCCTGTCCCTGTTCTTGTTTTTTAGGTTTTTGTCCTTTTAAGATTTTATGTTTATGAATATATGTCTGTATATGGTATACTGGGATCCTGAGTACCCAGTATACCACTGAGCCTTTCTCAGCATGAGTTTTTAAGCACAAGAACCATCATTCTGGGTTGACATCAGTTAACAAGAACAGTTAGCCAAAAGTGAATCTACAGAAGGCAAAAAGGGGAAGGTAGTTCCTTTAGAGACTTCCCCACAACTATGGACTTGATAGGTTAAGGGTTTGCTTTTATTTTGTGTATGGGCCAAGTTTTGTGACCTGATTAACAGAGAATCATGGACTTAGTTATGCTAAGGTCTTGGGGCCTACTAAGGTCTGGGAGCCTCTTACATTCCTAAGAGAATGAGTCAAGTGGTAGACTTATCCTGCCACTTATGAGGTGTAGCTGGTACCAACTATTGAACTGATACATAATTAGCCACACTGATTCAGATGCAGGTTCTTGCTGTCAATCCAATCAGAATGAGAATTAAAGGTTCAGACAATACTGATAGCAGAGTAGTTATCCAGGAAGACCAAGAGAAAAGATACTGGTATCAATTTGTTTTTTGTCTTTTTCTTGTTTTGAGGTTTTCCTCAACCATGGCAAGATGTTTTCTGTTTTTCTTTTTTTCTTTTTTCTTTTTTTAGAGATTTTATTTATTTGCCTTGTGCATATGAGTACAGTGTAGTTGTCTTCACACATACCAGATGAGGGCACTGGATCCCATTACAGATGGTTGTAAGCTATCATGTGGTTGCTGGGAATTGAACTCAGGACTTTTGGAAGAGCAGTCAGTGCTCTTAACCACTGAGCCATCTCTCCAGCTCCCAAGATGATGTTTTCTAGTTATTCTTGATCAGTGAGAGCAAAAAAAAAAAAAACAAAAAAAAAAAAACACAAAAAAAAAAAAACAACAAAAAAAAACAAACAGGTTTCTTCCAAAGCCATATCTAAAAAGTTTCCTTTATCTCATGCAAAGTCTAAACCTCTTCAATTCTTTAGGACCATTTCTGCAAGGGAAATGTTTAGAACATGACCAACTTGTCTACTTAGTTTGGAAAGCATCAGAAGAGGCACGTGTAGTCAAAACCATTAGTACATGTCTGGTAAGTAGTTTCATGGACTCAGTAATGTTATTATCTAGACAGATTAACCCACAAGGCAGAATAGCAGGCATCACAATAAGGGGACATGTCTAGGTTAAAGGTTTTGGATATTAGACAAGTTTCAGTCCCTCGTAGTCCTTTAACATTACTTTGGGCTGTCCTCTGCCACATGAGTTTTGTCAGTCAATGGCCTGACAGTCTGGTTAGTTCTGTGTATTCTTGGCAGATTTTAGCCTGGGAATGATGAATTAGATCCTCAGGGTTTCTTCCTGTGGCATAGTCTGATTCTTCAGGTTTTCCTGTGTTTCCAAAGGCTAGAGTCTTTCTTATGGAATTTTCAGATTTTTAATTTTATGGCCATTGGATTATATTTTCCTATCTTATATTTCTTGGAAGGGAGCTTTCTATATGTTGAAATGCATTTTTTCAATTTGTGGAGTGGAAACTCCCTTGTTTTTGGCAACTAGGGGCCCAGAGTTTTAGGCAGATGCACAGAATTGTAAACTCTGTATTCCAATCTCAGAAGATACAACTCCCACATCTTTCCTTTCTCCAATGCAATGAAACAACACTTAAAGTAGACATCGGTAGCAGAGGTCCAGATGACTCTGTGTTACTGATCTGTAATCACATTAGTTGATAGCTTCCCTGTATCTGTCTTTCTCAGTTTCCAGGTCCAGGCTTGAGGTCAGTAGGTATTGCACCATGATCCTGTCCTCATACCAAACATACAACTCCTGAAGAGGTAGAGGAGCGGGAAGTAGAAAGACCTTAATTTTAATGGATCCATTGTTTGGGAGATAGTCCATTTAGCAGAGGTGTCTGTGGCTTCTGCTTTCTTGTCCTGGGTGTGGTGGATCTATGGTGTATTGTCAGAAACCTTCACAGCCACAGGAATGGAGAGAATCACCTTGTACAGTTCTTTCCAAGTTGGTTCAAACACTGCTTTTGTTACCTGTTTGGCCCAGACAGTATCACTGGACTTAAGGGGGAAACTGATGATGGACTTGGAGGTCAGCTGGGTCTCTCAGTTCAATAAGTAGCCTACATGGAGAAGTGGAGGGAGGGCCTGTAGTGACTTGAGAAAGGAATGCATTATATAGTCTGGTCACTAAGGGTGGTTGGGTAGGGGGAAGTCTTCCAAACATAATCTCATAGGAATAAATCCCTCCCTATATGAGGTACAGGGCTAAGCAAAAGCTAAGCAAAGGAAGAATGTCTATCTACCCTTTGCTGAACTCTAATAAGATTCTTTGTTACTGTTTCTTAATGTCCTATTTATTATCTTAGTTAAGGTTTCCATTGCTATGAAGAGATACCATGACCGAGGCCACTCTTATAAAGAGAAACATTTAATTGGGGCTGGCTTACATTTTCAAGGTTTAGTCCATTATAATCATAGCAAGAAACATGGCAGCATCCAGGCAGACATGGTGCTGGAGAAGGTGCTGAGAGTTCTGCATCTTGATTTGAAGGCAACTAGGAAACACTAGCTTTCAGGCAGCTAGGAAGAGGGTCTCAAAGACCATCCCACAGTGACATACTTCCTCCAACAAGCGTTCACCTCCTATCAGTACCACTCCACATGGACCAGGCACATTCAAACCACCACAATTATTATTTGTTTTTAACCTGCCCATTACTGTAAGGTCCACATGTACAATTAAGTTTCCAATCTGTCCCTAAAGCTTTTACTATTAATTGAGAGGTGCAGGCTATGAAAGCTAGGGCATTATTGGACCCCATTGCTAGGGGGAGGCCAAATCAGAGGACCAGTTCCTGGAGGAGCTTTTAAGCTACTATTTGAACAGTTGGATTTTATATATATACATATATATACATACATATACATATGTATATATATATGTTAGTAAGTACTTTCATCTTCCCCTGGCAGGTCAATCAATCTCAGTTTTCCTAAAGTTTGCCTGGGTTTTGTTCTCTTGTCCAGACCCCTTCTTGACTGTCCTAGTCAGGGTTTCTATTCCTGCACAACCATCATGACCAAGAAGCAAATTGGGCAGGAAAGGGTTTCTTCATTTTACACTTCCACATTGCTGTTCATCACCAAAGGAAGTCAGGACTGGAACTCAAGCAGGTCAGGAAGCAGGAGCTGATGCAGAAGCCATGGAGGGATGTTCCTTGCTGGCTTGCTTCCCCTGGCTTGCTCAGCTTGCTCTCTTAAAGAACCCAAGACTACCAGTCCAGGAATGGCACCATCCACAATGGGCTGTCCCATCTTGATCACCAATCGAGAAAATGCCTTTCAGCTGGAGATTGAAGGAAGGCTCCTTTCTCAGTGATAACTCCAGCTTTTGTCAAGTTGACACACAACCAGCCAGTACACTGGGTAAGGGCTCTCTGTTTTGGATTTACTTGTACATACACAAGTCTGGCATCTTTCTGAGACCTCCTGACTAGGCTGTTTCATTTAGGTATAACACACCTTCATCTCAGAAAGTTTTGTGCACCCCAGATGAGTAGCTCAGTGAATGTCAGGTACTGGAGTCCTACCAGTTATTTTTAGGAGAATGATCTTTCTGTCTGGTGTTCTCCATCAACATGAGGGTAGGTATGCATTGTCCATTGCTGCTTTACCATGGAGTCTCAGGCAGTACTGGGTTGAATATCTCACCAGAATATCAATAGCACCCCTGCCACCTCTTGGTCTTAGGGCCATTTGTTGGGCAGCCAGATGGAGAATAGCAATTCATAGGGGGAAACCAAGAAGCCTCTAGGAGAGTCAAGCCCTTTTTCTTCTGCTTTGCTTTTAGTGTCCTTTCCCCCATTAGTAAGAGGCTTACAGTATCGTATTAAAGAAACTTGGTTTCTCTGGTCTCTTACAGGCTCTACCAAAGATATATATATAATTGGCTTTTAGTCTAGGACAAAACTAGCTACTTTTCTCTGTGGCCACTTTCCTTTTTTCTTTTCTTCCTTTGAGACAGAGTGTCACTCACCGTAAAGCTCTGGCTATCTGTTAACTTACGATGTAGACTAGACTGCCTGGGATTTAGAGATAGCCCTGCCTTCTCTGCAGGGACTGATGCCAGGCTTGTGCCACCACGCCCAGCTCTCTCTGATGTCTTTGTATGCTGAACTGCCTGGCCAATTTCTGTACTTGATCATTACCACCTCTGTAGAGGAAGTAACCCTAACTGTTGGTAGGGATGGGGTTGGTGACTTGTCTGGCTTTAAGCTCAATTTGTTACATTGAATGCAGTGGGTTGGGAGTCAATTTAAAGGATCCCAACTGTCAGGTATAGGACTTATTTTATTTTATGTTTTATTGAGAGGGGGAGGGGAGGGGAGAGGGGAAGAGGGAGACAGAGAGACAGATACACACACACACACACACACACATATACAC
Organism: Apodemus sylvaticus; assembly: GCF_947179515.1. NCBI lineage: Eukaryota > Metazoa > Chordata > Mammalia > Rodentia > Muridae > Apodemus > Apodemus sylvaticus. Next base: position 175,186,309 of record NC_067472.1, on the reverse strand, counting down.
ACACACACAGAGAGAGAGAGACAGACAGACAGACAGATAGACAGACAGACGGACGGACGGAGGGAGGGAGGGAAGGAGGGAGGGAAGATATTTAACCATCATTTGATTTTTATGTTAAAATAAATAGCCAGCCCATCTCTTACTGCTGTATTTAGACACTACTCTATTGAATTGGGCCCAGGTATGAAGGCTTTTTTTTTTTTTAAGCAATGTACTTTTATTCGTGTGTGTATGTATATATGCACATGACAAGGTCTTCCTGTATAGCCCTGGAGGGCCTGGAATTCCCCATGTAGACTAGGCTGGTCTTGAACTTCTGGAGATCTGCATCCCTCTGTCTCCCAATGCTGGGATTACATCATGTACCACCATGTTGGATAGTTTTTTACTTGTCAAGAAGAAAATTATTAGTGAGATAGTTGTCTAAATGAAAAGTCGATCTAGACTTATGTCTAGTCTAATATCTGGGCAGTAGAACTCATTGGTCAGTTAGAAGACCAATGTTTTAGACTTTGGTGAGATTTTTCTGCTGAATGTTTAAGACCATGTAGGTGACCAAAATTAACTGCACTTTTCTTTTTCTTTAATTGAAACAAGGCTTCTCTGTGTAGCCCTTGCCTGTCCTAGACACTTGTTATGTGGACTGGACAGGCCTGAACTTAGAGATTTACTTGCTTCTGACTCCTGCTGTATTGGCATTAAAGGTGTGTACCACCATGATCAGCTTTTTTTTTTTTTTTTTTTTAACTGACAAGTCTACTTGCGGATCTGGTCCTTAGGTGGTCACTTGGGCTTGGGGAAGTCTCTGGCTCCTCTAGCCTTCCTTGTACTAGTTGCCCCCTTATGTGAGGATACGCCTTGCTTGACCATGGCTTTACTTGGAAGCACTGGGGAAAATTTTCTCTGTGTTGACTGTCTTTGTACAGTGTTAGGGTTCACAAGCTGGAGTTTCTATGACCTCCCTGAACAAGAGAATAAGTGATCTCCGACAGGTACAGAACAGTTTGAGCAGTCCCACAGTCCCTCTTGGAACTCATTGAACTTTGGAGAGGAAGGGGAAAATATTCTTGTACATTTCTCTGACCACATATCAGTATAGCCTCCATTTATGATTACCAGAAGATTGGTTATCCCAGTCTGGTACTTGTCACTACTATTCTATACAAATAAAGCTTGGGTGGGACTCAGCTTGAGTTAGCATGTGTTCAGTTGTAGGCAGTCTCCAGGCAGTGTGGGTTTCTCTTAGACATGGTGGAGCCTTCCCAAGCTTCTGTACTTTAGCTCCTCCCCGAGTCCATGAGTCCATGTGCAATTAGAACAGGCTTACCTACAATTGCCTAGAAGGGATGGAAGGTGACTTAGGGTCTGGTGGCCTTGCCCAGCCCCTTTTATGGAAATTAAATGCCATAAATTAACATTATATGCATATACTATAATATTTTAAGTACCTAGGTAAATTCTAAAGAAAACAGAAAACAAGATAAGTGTTCATAAGTTTATAGAGTACATTTGCCATTACCATGATTTTGGTTTTGAAATTTTAGGTAGCAGACAGAGAAGCAGCAGATATAATAAAAGTCATTAAATTAATGTTTATTTACAACATCCTGCAAAACTCATCCCAGGAAGCCCAATTAAAACTGTGATATTGGAACAACTGTTGAGAGATTCCAATTTTAGATACAGGGTCCTCTCTGGTCTCTCCTTGAATATCTATTTCACTAGCTGTTTTTATTGTAGGTAGTTTTTCCATTGTGAGATAAATAATAATAGTAATCTGTTGAAATTTCTTCCTTAGGTATTCTCCAGAGCACAATGTCTTTATTCTTGGGCTCTTTTGTTGGTCTTTCTCCCTGCCACAGAATCAGGGGCCAGCGTGACTTAGGGAAGAGGCTTTGGATAACACATTGAGAGAAAGCTTAGGTCTGAAGTGTGAAGACCAAGTACCACCTCTAGAGCCAGCATCTGTGAGCTCAACAACAAATGGCAATTTACCACTATAATCAATGCATAAAAGGCATTGGTTTCTCTGTAAAACAGCCCAATGGTTTATATAGGAGACTTGCTGTTGAGGTCAGTGGCAACTGGCTAGACCCAAAACTCCTGTCTGCCCTATAACTGATACAGATGACTTTTGTCATCTATTTCTTTTTTTTTTTAATCTTTTTTTTTAATTGAGTATCTTCTTCATTTACATTGCCAATGGTAAAACCTTTCCCAATTTCCCCCCTCCCAAAGCCCCCCTCCCCAACGATTCCCTACTCCTCCTCCCACCCTCTGCCTCCATGTATATGCCCCTCGACCTGACACACTCCCACCTCCCCCTCAACTTCTCTCCCTCCACCCCCTGGCCGTTTATCTTTGTTGGGGCCTCTGTTGACCTGACCAAAGACCACTCCTCTCACTGATGCTCAACAAGGCATTCCTCTGCCACATTTTTGGCTGGAGCCATGTGTACCCCTTGGTTGATGGTTCAGTCCCTGGGAATCTTGGGGTGTCTGGGTATCCGAAGTCATTGTTCTTCCCATGGGGCTATATACCCATTAGGCTCCTCTGGACCACCCTGCAGATCCTCTGTTGGGGACCCCAAGCTCAATCCAATAGTTGGTTGCTAGTTTCTGCCTCTGCATTTGTAAGGCTCTGGCAGGGCCCCTCTGGAGACAGCCATGGCATGCGCCTTTTGGTACACGCTTCTCATCATAGTGTCGGGGTTTGCTGACTATTTATAGGATGAATCCCCAGGTAGGGCAGTCGCTGGGTGGCCTTTACTTCAGACTCTGCTCCACACACATTGCCTCCCTTGTTGCTCCTGTGAGTCTTTTGTTCCCTTTCTCAGAGGAACCATAGCACCCTCACTTAAGTCTTCCTTCTTCTTGAGCTTCCTGTGCTGGGTGAATTGTAACTTGTTTATTTTGAGCTTTTGGACTAGCATCCGCTTATTAGTGAGTGCATACCATGTGCATTCTTTTGTGACTGGGTTACCCACTCAGGATGACACTTTCTAGTTCCATCAATTTGCCTAAGAATTTCATGAATTCATTGTTTTTAATAGCTGAATAGTACTCCATTGTATATATATACCACAGTTTCTATATCCATTCCTTTGTTGAGGGACATCTGGGTTCTTTCCAGCTTTTGGCTATTATAAATAAGGCAGCTGTGAACATAGTGGAGCACGTGTCCTTATTACATGTAGGAGCACCTTCTGGGTATATGCCCAGGAGTGGTATAGCTGGGTCCACAGGTAGTACTATGTCTAATTTTCTGAGGAATTGCCAAACTGATTTCCAGAGTGCTTTTACCAGCTTGCAATCCCACCAACAATGAAGAAGCCAACAATGAAGAAGTGTTCCTCTTTATTTCTAACAGATACTGACAAGAAACAGAAAACATTTTATTTTTAGGGTCCTATAAGAGACAGAACAGCAGTGGTTTAGAGCACTGGCAGCTCTTCCAGGACCCAGGTTCAATTTCTTTCTTTCTTTTTTTTTTAAGTTTATTTATTTATTATATGTAAGTACTCTGTAGCTGTCTTCAGACACTCCAGAAGAGGGCATCAGATCTCATTATGGATGGTTGTGAGCCACCATGTGGTTGCTGGGATTTGAACTCAGGACCTTCGGAAGAGCAGTCAGTGTTCTTAACTGCTGAGCCATCTCTCCAGCCCAACCAGGTTCAATTTCAAGAGTCTACTTGATGTTTTACAACAAGGTGACTCCAGTCCTGGGAGATCTGATGCACTCTTCTGGTCTCATTGAGCACTGAACACACATGAGGCACAGATATGAATGCATACAGAGCTGAACACAAACAGAAATACTTGAAGTTAACGGGTCATCTTGTATTTCTTTAGATTTTATAAGGTCATGGGTGCATGGCAGAACACATGATTGAGGAGGTCAGGCCAAAAGAAGTATTTGCTTTTACTAATGGTTAACCCGAGACACTCCCTAGCTCGAATGGGTGTGATTAACTGTTTGGATGCTTTTTTTTTTTTTTTTTTAAATGTGTCTACAGACAATGTGAAAAACTTAATGTCTTAGTTAGGATTACCTTTGCCGTGATGAAACACTGTGACCACAACAACTTGGAGAGGAAAGGGTTTATTTGGCTTACCCTTCCATATCACTGTTCACCATCAGAGGAAGTCTGAGGAGAAACTTGATGTGGGAGGCAGGAGCTGATGCAGAGGCTCTAGAAGGGTGCTCCTTACTCTCCTGCCCCTCTTGGCTTGCTCAGCCTCCTTTCTTATAGAACCTGGGACCACCAGCCCAGGGATAGCAGGACCCACCTTGGGCTGGTCCCTCTCACATCCCTAAGAAAATGCGTACAGGCTGTGTACTCTCCTCCATTATCACCATCCCCATCGCCATCACCTTCATCATTATTGAGGTATTTTCTCAATTGAAGCTTCCTCTGATGAATCTACCTTATATCAAATTGTAAAACTTGCCAGTATACATAATAAATACCTTTTCTCTAATAAAGAGATCAAATTATAGGGCAATCTAATACTCTTTTTTTATTTTTTTTTATAGAGGGCACATTTTATCTCCATTTATATATAGGCTACTAAATGGAAGAAATCCCGCTTCAGGGACCCTTTGCTGAAGACCCTCCATCTGTAAGACAAAAGAAGACACAGTGCAATGTCTTTCAGGTCTTCTTGGTCTTTGCTAGAGTATTGCCTGGAGATTTTTTTTTTTAGCTCTTGTTCCTTTTCTCAGAAACTCATGAAAAAAGGAGGCACCTCTTAGGTTATTTGATTCTTTGCCATCAATTTGACTGCATCTGGAAGTAACTAAAACCCAAATTTTAGCACACTGTGAGCATATTTGTGAAGGATTTTATTTCTCTGAGGTGAGAGGATCCACCCTTAATCTCTGTCACGCTTTTCCCCTGTAGCCTACAGAAAAAACATGGAAGAAGGAAGCTTGCTTTCTCTTTGTCTGCTTGCTCTCAGCCTGGCTAGCAAGGCTGTACCTTCACTGGCATTAGAACCTACTTTGGGATTCAGGTATATAGTATAGACCAGCTGAGACATTCAGCCTTCTGGACTGAACAACTACTGGACTGTTGGATGTACCTTCTGTTGGTTGACAGCCATGGTTGGAATATAGGTGTGTGTGTGTGTGTGTGTGTGTGTGTGTGTGTGTGCATGCATGTACCTACATACATATACATATATATTTTCTTTAAATTCTGATCCTCCAGAGTAGTATTCTGATTCCTAATTCTGTGACCATTAATATAGTTTATTATGTGTGGTGACCCCCCAACCATAAAATAATTTTTGTTGCCACTTACTAACTGTAGTTTTGCTACTGTTTCTAATCATACTGTAAATACCTGTGCTTCCTGACGGTCCCATATGAAAGGGTTGTCTGATCCTAAAGAGGTTGAAACCCATAGGCTGAGGACCACTGCTCTAAAGAACCCTGACTGATAGTTGAGTTTTTACTTATTTGTTTCTGGGTACCTGCACCCTTTTTCTTCATTATCTATTATGGCATGAAGAACACCATCTGTTTGGAAATGTTCACTTCTACGAAGAGGACCCTTTAATACCCTGAAACTTAAAAGGGGGAGGGGGCAGGCATGGTAGAGCATGCCCTTAATCCTACTATTCAGAGGCTGAGTCCAGCCTGGTCTACATAGCAAACTCCAGGATAGACAGTTCTACATAAAGAGACCCTGTCTCCCTCCCCACCAAAAATAATGTCATCTGGATTTAGTTTTGACCTCCCCTCAGCTACTAAGCACAAGCTGTTTTCAGAAGAACCCAGTAAGAAAAAAGGAATGGGGAGGTGTGTCCAAACCCATAGGTGGTGCTGTTGCTCTAAGAGGACAGGAGAAACTCGAAAGGAGACTAACCCTGTCTCCATTTTATCCTACTTCATCAAGGCCTGAGCTGAGATCAGATGGACCTGTGACTTTAAGAGTTATCCTGACCACCCTCCAGATCCTCTGTTGGGGACCCCAAGCCCAGTACAATAGTTGATTGCTAGTTTCTGCCTCTGAATTTGTAAGGCTCTGGCAGGGCCCCTCTGGAGACAGCCATGGCATGCTCCTTTTGGTACATGCTTCTTGTCGAAGTGTCGGGGTTTGGTGACTGTTTATAGGATGAATCCCCAGGTAGGGCACTTGCACTTCAAGTTGGCCTTTACTTCAGACTCTGCTCCACACGTTGCCTCCATTATTGCTCCTGTGAGTATTATGTTCCCTTTCTCGGAGGAACCATAACACCCTCACTTAAGTCCTCCTTCTTCTTGAGCTTCCTGTGCTGGGTGAATTATAAGGGGTTTATAGCCCCCTGGGAAGAACAATGACTTCGGACGCCCAGACACCTCAAGACTCCCAGGGACTGAACCATCAACCAAGGGGCACATATGGTTCCACCTAAAAATGTGGCAGAGGAATGCCTTGTTGGGCATCAGTGGGAGGAGTGGTCTTTGGTCAGGTAAAGGATCAATAGAGGCCCCAACAAAGGGAAACGGACAGAGGTGGGGGGTGGAGGATGGGGGGGTGGGAGGTGGGAGTGTGTCAGGTAGAGGGGCATATACATGGAGGCAGGGGGTGGGAGGAGGAGTAGGGAATCTTTGGGGAGGGGGGCTTTTTGGAGGGGGGAAATTGGGATAGGTTTTACCATTGGCAATGTAAATGAAGAAGATAATAAAAAAAAAGAAGTGTCTTGAAAATAATATTAATTCTATATTTGTGACATTTTTTTAAAAAAATGTTTTTTTTTAATTCATTGTACTTCATGGAAATTACAAAATAAAAAAAATCTATTTTATCCAAAAAATAAAAAAAGAGTTATCCGGAGTGTTGGGGGCCCTATGTGATCCCTGGCCTTTGTTGGACATAGGACTCTGAGTTAGAAATGCCCTAAAGGCCTCTGGAGCCACTATTTTAAGTGCCCCTGGAGTCTGGATGTGAGGCTCTCTCTAGTAGGAGAATCAGATCACTTGATAGGATGAGAAAACAATGGAAAGATGTCCCATGGGCCTAACGTGGGGTATGACTGGTGCTGCCTGGTTTTGCTATTCATGCCGGAAAGGAAGCTGAGGACTAAAATAGTAAGGCAGAAAAGTCAGTCAGGGAAATAGTGCAGTTCATGAACTGGCAGTGTAGACATGATCTTTGCCACATCTAGAGTTATCCTAGGCTTGCCATAGACATGGGAAACATGGGAACTACTACAGCCTCAGGGGCCTGTCATACTTTAGGACCAGAATTAGTGGCATTTGCTGGTTTTCAAGTCTGAGCTGAGCATGAGGTCTTTTTGTTTTTTATTTTTTTTGAATTTCAGATGGCCCATCCCATTCTGAAGGAGAAGGAAAGTTCTGCTCCCAGTACCCTCCAATTTAGGTTTGGGACAGGGGCTCCTAGGACACTTCCTAGCAGTATCTTTGAGTATTCATGGCTGAAATGCACCAGCTGGTCACAAGTATAATAGGAAAGCCCATTTATCACAAACGTGGGAAAGTTCCCTTCTCCCGAGTAGGGTGCCTTTTAGATGGAACTTTTCTTTTTCTTTTTAACGAAGGAGTAAATTTTGTTAACACTTTATTTTTATTTCATGTACAATGGTGTTTTGCCCACATGCATGTCTGTATCAGGGTATCATATCCCCTGGAACTGGAGTCACAGACAGTTGTGAGCTGCCATGTGGTTGCTCAGAATTGAACCCAGTTCCTCTGGAAGAGCAGCTAGTGTCTTACCCACTGAGCCACCGCTTCAGCCCCTCGATGGAACGTTAATTGCCTATGACTGGTGAGAAATGTGAAGATCTTTCTTCCCTCGTCTTTTCTGCATCTCGAGTCTCTCAGTTATCAGTGACCAATGAATGGCTTGTGTCCAATGAACCTGTAATCAAAGGATGAGTTTTAGCGACTGAGGCTTTTAAGTTGTTTACTTCCGGAGTCTTCATCTCCTGAGCCTCCTTCTAGAATGGAGTGTTTAAATTGAACTTCTCTTATTTTCTGTATTTTAAGTGGCATATCCTTTATTTATTCTTTTACAACTTCATAAGTGTAAAACATCATATGCACCCCAAGTCCTTCCTACTCCCTCCAGGCATCCCCAACTCCTCCTCCCTGCCATTCCTCACAGGAACCCCCAGTGTGTTACACTTCTCCTTTGTGTTCTTGTGTTCTCTCTCTTTCTCTCTGCTAATAACCTACGGAATCCAATGAGTATTACACTTATAACTGCAGTGAATTGAAGGGTGCAGTGGCCGTGCCATGTACCAAAGATGGCATTTGACAGTTCTCGTCAGCACCCTCCCAGCTCCTGTATTCTTTCCATCCCTCCGTGACATCCTGCGAGCTTGGGAGAAGTTGACATAGAAGTCCTGTTTAGGCTTAGGTGCTTTGACAAGTTACGACTTCTTTGCTTAATGGATAACCATTGCTGAGCGAAGCTTCTCTGGCCAAGGTTGCAGCTACTATTTTCTGCCTGCCTTACGCATCCTGACAGGATGGTAATGGACTAATCCTCTGAAACTATAAGCAAGCCCAGGTTAAATGCTTTCTTTGATAAGAGTTACCTTGGTCATGGAGTCTCTTCACAGCAATAGAACAGTTAATAAGACAGTCCTGAGGTAAGCCATTCATGTGGAATGATGACACAGACAATAAAAATAACTTACCAAGGCATAAGGAAGCAAAGGATGTATTGAAATGCCTCATGGAGGCAGCGGGTGAGGTCCCAGTGGGGGGTGGGGTGGGGGCGGGGGTGGGGTAGGGGAGTGCAGGAGTGAAAAGAATTGGGGTTCTTTAGATGAGAGTCAAAGGGAAGCAGAGGCAGCGGGTCCCTGTGACAATGGCTTCCTCTTTCCTTTCCCTCCATCCTGAGATGGGGATCTTCACAGGCTGCCTTTGAGATCTGGGATCCAGTGATCCTAAAGCTCAGGTTTCCCAGCAGCTGGAACTACAGCAAATGACGTACCAGGCACCTTTGAGCTCTTGTAAAAACATGTGTTATCTAATTGTTCTCTTTCCTTTGACATTTACTGAACAGATATTAAAAACTTGCTCTCTCGTAGTGCAAGACTCAGGGAATGTGACTGGAGAGGGATCATGAAGACTGTAGGAGCCAGAGTATGTGGAAGAGTGCTGTGAGATGCTGGCTTCTGCCTATGACATGTACACAGGAACTCACAGCATCTCTGGTTATTTGCATAAGCCCTGCACAAAATCAAGCCAGTCTATAATACTAGTATAAAATCATGAGCTAATGAGACTCAGCTCCTTTCCCAGAAACTATGAGCAATCGGTAGCCGCTGATGGAGGAGATTAATTTTTCTTTGGGTGTAAGGCTGCTAGGAGGTTGTTGGAATACATGTAGGTAGAACTTATTGGACTTCCTGGGTAATAAAAGCAAAAGCAGAAACAAGGGTCAGGAGAGATGGCTCAGTGGTTAAGGACATTTGTTGCTCTTGCAGAGGACTGGGCTGTGGTTCCCAGCATTCACCTGGTAGCTGTCCATAACTCCGGTTCCAGGGGATCTTGTGTCTCCTCTGGTTTTTACAGGTACCACACAAATGTGGTACATAGACATATACGCAAGCAAAACAGCCATACACAGAAATCTTTAAAAACAAAACAAATGGAGAGAACATGAAGGTAAGAGGGCACGTGCTGGGAAGAGGGGTACAGGGGGAATGGAGGAAGAAGTTGGGGGTGACTGTGAGAAACACATACGAATGATGTGTATAAATACTGGTGTGTAAAGTTATCAAAGAATATATGAAAAGATTAAAAATTCTTCTCTCGTGGTCATCATTATTTCTCGCATTGACTGATTTATTAAATCTGGGTGAGTGTGAACTGATTTCAGGATTTTAATATTTCCCTTGCCGTAGTCACATAGCACAGGCACAGTTCCCCATATAACAGATCTTGACAACTTGTGTGAAATTCATTAGGCTTCTTGCCCTACATGTACTGTGGGGATGGATTCTTTCCTTATTGGTGCGTATGAAGCATTTCAGAAATCCAACAGGGGTTCAGAAAATGCCAAATGCTTCCCAGAATCATTTAGACTAAGTGGCTACTATTGCTGTCTATGTTGGTAATGTCTCCTACAGTCTTAGGTGCACATATCTGAGTAGAGCTTCTCTTGGTACCAAGGAAGTTCCAAGGAAATGCAGTCTTTTGACTGTAGTCTATTTTGCCCGTTGTTCAGTAGGACTTTGTTATCACAGGTACGAGATATTCCATTTTAGACAGAGAAATTGACTCGGCCCGGTAGAACACTCCAACTGCTGGTTGCAGTAATGAGAGAAGAGTGTTAGTCCACTATTTTAGCAGTTTCCTATCTGAACACGTCAATCTTAGCATTAGAACTATCTGACATCAAATACAAGTTTGGAGACTGCAGGATTATATGAACATTTTATCAATTATACTCAGTACTGTTAGTTTCACCCATTTTCTAATATGGGATATTTTAGGACTCGGTGACCTTTGAGGATGTGGCTGTGAACTTCACCCAGGAAGAGTGGGAGTTGCTGGATCCTTCTCAGAAGAATCTGTACATTAATGTGATGCTGGAAACCTGCAGTAACCTTGCTTCTGTGGGTAAGAGTGTTGATATTCCTTTTCTTTGTCAATTGGACAAGTGTTCCTTCATTCTGTAATTTGGAATATGTAAAGGGAAGAATTATGTGAATAAATCAGGTATGAGTACAATGTGCATTAACCCTAGTAACTTAGAGTTTTATATAGTTTCTGGTCATTTGTAATTTTTTTTTCCTGGGTCTACATTTTAGGAATCAAATCAGAATGCCAGATCATTGAAGACCAGCATAAACAACCTGGGGAAAATACAAGGTAAATTGCATGTATTAGTTGGGAAAAAGTATCTTTTTGAGAGAATCTTAATATGTTATGAAAATTTATGAACAAGTTACCAAGGCAGACACAAATTTAAATTAGTCACCATTATAAAATTTTTACCAAAATATGTGATTCCATGTAAGAAAGCCATCCGGATTAGAAAATAGTTCACTTAGGAAAAGTACCGAGAAGAATGCATGAATAATCTTTGCTGTTTTAGGATAGCTTTAAGAGTCATGCTGAATTGTCACCAATCCGTTTAGTTAGAAGACAGTTAAATATTGCAGAAGGCATACATTCTCTCTGACTTAGGCAATAGTGAGAGACTAAGACCTATGAATAGCTAAATAGTCACCCGTACAGCAACCATTAGTAATGTGCCTGCCAGTGTTTACAGCCGTCAAATGCTAGATTTGGTCTATGAGAATAAAGAAGGCAATACATTTGGAGAAACCTCCAGGAAATCACATGTCAATAGAAGTCTAGGGAGTGCTGCTCAAGTGAAGCTATGTGACTGTAGTTTGTATGGGAAAGTTCTCATGTCTCTTTCACCCTGCAATAGGAACATCAGAACCTGTTCTGATTACGCTCGATATGAGCTTGAGGGCTGTGGGAAAAAGCAACATAACTCCAGTTCTCTCACAACTGTTCACATATACGTGGGAACCCACACTGTGAGCGGAACTTATGCACATGAAGTATATTCAAGACCCGCTGATGTTCCAAGTTCATGTGGCCCTCAAAAGCAAATTCAGAGTGGAGAGCAGCCCCGTGGATACCCCGTGGAACCAGCCTTTGTTTGCCCCAGCTCACAGGGAGGAACTCAAACTGAAGAAAACCCTTCTGAATGTCAGCCAGCTGGCACACCTCTGAGTTCTTTGAATTCCCCACCGTCTCACAGTGAAACTCGTAATGGAGGAAAGCATTTTGACAGTACACAGTCTGTTAAAACTTTCAGACGTCACAGTTCCCTTCTAAGATATGAAAAAATTCGTGCTGGGAAAAAACCGTATGACTGTAAACAGTGTGGTAAGGCGTTCATTTATCCCTATTTACTGAAAATGCATGAAAGGTATCATACTGGAGAGAAGCCTTACAAGTGTAAGACATGCGGTAAGGAATTTCTTTGTTCCTCTTTCCTACAAAAACATAAAAGAACTCATACGGGAGAAAAACCCTATAAATGTAAGCAGTGTGCTAAGCCCTTTAGACGCCTCAGTCATCTTCAAGTCCATGAAAGAGCTCATACTGGAGAGAAACCCTATGAGTGTAAACAGTGTGGTAAAGCTCTGAGAAGCCACAGTTCCCTTCAAAGGCATAAAACCATCCACACTGGGAAGAAACCCCATGAGTGTAAACAGTGTGGTAAGACCTTCATTTATCCCTATTTACTTCAAACCCACGAAAGATTCCATACTGGAGAGAAGCCCTACAAATGTAACCTGTGCAGTAAGGCCTTTCGCTGTTCCTCTTTCCTGCAAAGACACGAAAGAACGCACGCTGGGGGCAAGCCCTACGAGTGTACGCAGTGTGGGAAGGCTTTCAAAGGGCATAGTTCCCTTCGATTGCACATAAGGTCTCACAGCGGGGAGAAGCCATATAAATGTAATGTATGTAGTAAGGCCTTCCTATGCCCCTCTTTCCTCCGAAGACACGAACTATCTCACAGTAAGGAAAAGCCCTATGAATGCAAAAAGTGCGACAAAACCTTCCGAGGTCAGAGTTCTCTTCGGGTACACGAACGAGCTCATGCTGGAGAGAGACCCTATAAATGTAAGGTCTGTAGTAAGACCTTTCGGGTTACTGCTGTCCTCCAAAGACATGAAAAGATTCACTGTAGAGAAAAGGCCTATGCACGTAAACAGTCTGCTAAAGACTTTAAAGATAGAAGTTCCGTTCAGAGACAGACAGTTCCTCAAACTGGGGAAAAACCTTATGAATGTAAACAATGTGGTAAGTCCTTTGTTTACCCATGTTTACTTCAAGTTCATCTCAAAACCCACACTGGAGACAAACCCTATGAATGTAAGCAGTGTGACAAAGCTTTCAGAAGTCTCAGTTACCTTCGCATACATGAAGAAAGACACACTGAAGAAAAGCCCTATGAATGTAAAGACTGTGGTAAGACCCTCAGTTGCTCCAGTGCCCTGCAGTTACATAAACGGACACACACGGGAGAGAAGCCCTATGTGTGTCAACAGTGTGGCAAAGCCTTCAGGGGCTTCAGCTATCTGCGAGTCCACGAAAGGACTCACACTGAAGACAAACCCTATGAGTGCAAGCGATGCGGGAAAATCCTCAGTTGCTCAAGTTCCCTTCGACTGCACGAAAGAACCCACACTGGGGAGAAACCTTATGAGTGTGCCCAGTGCGGGAAAGCCTTCAGAGGTCTCAGCCGCCTCCGAGTCCACGAAATCATTCACACGGGAGAAAAACCCCACGAGTGCAAACTCTGCGGTAAAGCTTTCAGGTATCAGAGTTTACTTCGCGTCCACGAAAGGACCCACACTGGCGAAAAACCATATGCTTGCAAACAATGCAGTAAGGCCTTCAAGAGCCTCAGTAACCTCCGCATACATGAAAAAACTCACAGTGGGTTCTATGAGTGCAACCAGTGCGGCAAAACCCTCAGTTCTTCCAACTCCCTCCAAGTACACGCCAGGGTCCACAGCGGAGAAAAAGCTCACGAGTGCAACCAGTGCGGCAAAACCTTCCGCCGCCTCAGTAATCTTCAGGTACACGAAAAAACTCATGCCGAAGGGAAGCCCTACGAGTGTAAGCAATGCGGCAAGTCCTTCCTTTATCAGTATTTACTTGAAAAGCACGAGAAGTCTCACACTGCAGAAAAGCCCTATCAATGTATGGTCTGCAGTAAAGCCTTTATTTGTCCCTCTTTCCTTCGACGACACGAAAGGGTTCACAGTGCAGCGAAACCCTACGAATGTGGACACTGTGGTAAAGCGTTTAAAGGCCTCAGTTCCCTCCAGTTACACGAAAGAGCCCATGCTAGAGAAAAGCATTATGACTGTCCGCAGTGTGGTAAAACCTTCAGATGTCACAGCCTCCTCCAGGCGCACGAAAGAACCCATACGGGTGAAAAGCCCTTTGAATGTGAAGAGTGTGGCAAAACCTTCAAAAGTGCGGGTTACCTTCGCATACATGAAAAAACTCACAGCGGCTTCTATGAGTGTCAACAGTGTGGTAAGGTGCTCAGTTGCTCAAGTTCTCTTCAGTTACACGAAAGAACCCACACTGGAGAGAAACCCTACGAATGTAAGCAGTGCGGTAAGGCCTTCAGAAGTCAAAGTTCCCTTAGACGACACGAAAGGATCCACGCTGGAGAGAAACCCTACGAATGCAAAGACTGTGGTAAGTCCTTCATTTACCCATGCTACCTTCAAATGCACGAGAGGTCTCACACTGGAGAGAAACTGTACACATGTAATATATGTAGTAAAGCCTTTCTTTATCCCTGCTTCCTTCAGATGCATGAAAGAACTCACACCGGCGAGAAACCTTACAAATGCGAGCAGTGTGATAAAGCCTTCCGAAGTCATAGTTCCCTTCAAATGCACGAAAAAATGCATACAGGAGAAAAAGCCTATGAGTGTGAACAGTGTGGTAAAGTTTTGATAAGTCAGAGTTCTCTTCAGAGGCATAGAATAGCTCATGTGGGGGGAAAACGTTACGAATGTCGGCAATGTAGTAAATCCTACACTTACCCGTATTTACTTCAAATTCATGAAAGATCTCACACAGGAGAGAAACCCTATGAGTGCAAAGACTGCAGTAAAGCCTTTACATGCTACCGTTCCCTTCAGAGACACAGGAAAACACACACCTGAGGGGGAATCTCTGTGAATGCAGATAAACGTGTGAGAATGGTTAGACTATCTAGTTCTCTTCAAATGTGTGGAAGTGCTGAGGGATGTAAAACAAATGGTGAAGTTTGTTGTTGCTGTTGTGGTTGTTGTTGTTGTTGTTATGGGTGTTGTTGTCTGCTATGGAATGTTTAGAAGGATTCACTGGGGGGAAAAACAACTCCTGAATCTAAGAGATGTGCTAAAACCCTCAGTTCCATTTGAAGACCTGAAACTACCTGGTGTTAAAACCCAGAATTGAATATGGTATTTCATTTCATAGATCTACTCAAATACAGAAGCTTATGAAGGTAGTCCTATAGAAAGAGATATGGGATTGAAACGGCTGCAGTTTGGGAAGTAAAGCCTATATTTTAACAATACTAAAAATCATGTGATAATGCCGATTAGAGGATCCTACAAATTTATGTATGTTGAAATGTTGAAGCAAATCATGCTAACATGAATGAAAAGCTATGCAATTTATGAATGTATGGTATTTTCCAGTGATTTGCATTTGAAGATATTCCTAGTTGCAGCTGATAGATCAGGTCTGTATTCTTTGGTTTTGTTGCAACTAATAGCAAGTTAAGGGGCAGCCCAAGCAACTTAATGAGACCAGTCTCAATAAAAATTATGGGAAAAACAAAAAAACAAAGCAACTCATTCATTTAGCTCTGGTCTCCCAGTTTAATTTGTAGTCCTAGCATAAGAGAATTGAGAAGGCTCCTAGGTGATGGATTTTCATTTCTTTTACAGGAAAACACTGAGATGAAAGTTTTCTAAGTGTAGACATGAACTTTAAAAGAAGAAATAGTTGATGCAGATTGCTAGACAATTTCTTAATTAGCATATATGTACCTTATAGTGTACCCCACCATACACTTAGGCTACATGGTATAAAAACTCCGCTAGTCTATGGAGTGTCACTTCATTGTATATTTTAGGCATGGTACCAACAAATATGTATCAAACAAAAGATTTGGCATAAAAGTAAATGCTCTACCTATGAAGAGTACTTATTGTGAGTGGAGTTTTCAGGACCAGATTTTGTTCCATCAGAGACTTAGGTGACAATAAACTCCTAGGACACATTAATCTACTGTAAAATATCTACACTATAGACTTAGTTCATAGTGTTTTGATGTTTTCCTAAATAATAAATAGACTTAAAGCCTTTTACAATGTGTATAATTTTAGTACTTTTGATTTTTGGGGTAACACTAACCATAAAATGTAACCGTTTTATGATTGTTTAAAACTATTTCTTTGTGTGCTTATTCTCTTGTGTTTTTGCATTGTAGATATGGTTCTTAAAAAAATTGTTTGAAAAACAGCGGTCACGTAGAAGAGTGAGGCAGGAAGGAGGTTGGTGTCTGTAGCTCTCAGATCTATATGTGCACTGACTCTTCTGTGCTTCCGGCGTCACTTCCCCATGGTGCATCATGTGATCAACTGTACCTTAACTTTGTTTTGATCATACAACATAGGTATTGCATGTGATGTCATGCCACGCAGTGCCTATTCACAGCTCCTTGAAGCACTTCAGCTCACACGCAAGACTTGCTGGCTGTTGCAAACTAAAGTACTTTTACTAAATTATGAGAGTTTTCTGCTCTTATGGAAATAATGATTTAATTGTGGAAAACAGACCTTTCTGTTTCTCAGTGTTAGTCATCAGCATGTAAGTACTAAATTAATTTCTCTTTGTATTGTACTGCATAGTATAGTTTACCTTTAAAAGTTCCTGACTTAGTGACTTGTATTTTGTTGAAAAAAAAAATCATTCAATGATTATTGGGTTTCAATAAAGAAAAATATTTTAACAACTTATGAAATGGGTCCTATCTGTATTTCTGCCCAGTACTTTATATGATGTTCTTTATATTTGCCAAGTATAAAATTGAAGTATCAACTCTGAAAAAAATTGATTCTCTGTACGCTGCATTATCAAATATCCAGCTAAGATTTACTCTTTTATGTAAAAAAAGTATGCCCATTTTATTAATATACAAACTTAGCTTTCATAGTAAATGATAAAATTGTCTAGTTACCAAGTTGTTTTAAGTAGGTTTCTTTGATTTGTGAACAGTAGATGTTTCATTTGAACACCCACCTCATAAAACCTGTCCACTGAGGGATGCATTACAAGTTCTCACACAAAGGGTGCTACAAGTGAAAAAACCAAACCAAAACTGAGGTAGTCCAGTGGCTTCCAGCTTATAGCATCACTTTGGGCCTTGACAAACCTTTGGCAGGAATGGCCTCGCTGGAGGAAGGAGGGCCATGAAAACTAGGCTTTCAGGATTATAACCATGACCCAGTTCTTGGATTTCTTTCTCTGTCCTTTTACTGCCAAGGTGAGAAGAAGTTACAGACATATAGTGTTGTTACTATGGAAACATTGTCATCTTGCTTTCACGGCCATCAAAAAAATTTTCCAAAGTCCATTAGTGTGGTATTTTGTGACAGTGGGTGTAGGATGGGAGAGAGAGAGAGAGAGAGAGAGAGAGAGAGAGAGAGAGAGAGAGAGAGAGAGAGAGAGAGAGAGAGAGAGAGGAGTCCACCAGGAACTGATTATTTTCCGGGAATTTTCCTTTAAGTTTCCTCTAGTGATTGTGAACCAGAGCTATGGAAACATTAGGTTTTAGATTTTGGTTACGATAGGATTAGGAATTAAGGGTTCGAGAGATAGGGTTGGGTTAAGATTACTGTGATAGCTCATGCCCATTTGTTATCTTAGTGGAATTGAGGATAGCCATGACAACACGTTTCTTTGGTATGTCTGAAAGGGATTCTTTGACTAGAGTAACTAAAGTAGGAGTGCCCATCTTAAGCAAAAATCACCTTTTGAAGATGATGATGCTATAGAAATCGATGACTGTCACCTGAAATGATCTTGAAAGCTATCCCTCCAGTGCCCTTCTCCTCTGTTACTCAGTTTTAATTAGTAGTTAATTGCTTATTTGGTAGGCAGTGTCACACTGTTTAGTCCAGGCTTTCCTCACAGCCACAGTCGTCTTCCTGCCTCTACCTCCTGACTGCTAGATTGCCAGCGTGCTCTACCACAATCCAGCGAGGGAAAGAGGGAGGGATGGAGGGAGGGACGGAGGGAGGGAGAGAGAGAGAGGAGAGGGGGAGAGGGAAAGAGGGAGGGAGAGAGAGAGAAAGAGAGGAGAGGGGGAGAGGGAGGGAAGAAGAGAGGGAGGGAGAGGGAGAGAGAGAGAGAAAGAGAGGCGAGGGGGAGAGGGAGGGAGGAAGAGAGGGAGGGAGGGAGGGAGAGAGAGAGGAGGGGGGAGAGGGACTGAGGGAGGGAGAGAGAGAAAAAGAAAGAGAGGGGTGAGGGAGGGAGGAGAGAGCAATTGCTTTAGAGGAAGAGAAAGAGAAACATTGCCTTATGTTGCTTTTGGTAGTAATACAGTTCTTTTCCCAGAACCTCCACTTTAGAGAAGCTGGAATTCTTTTTTTTGTTTTTGTTTTGTTTTTTGTTTGTTTGTTTGTTTTGTTTTGTTTTCAAGACAGGTTTCTCTGTGTAGCCCTGGCTGTCCTAGAACTCACTCTGTAGACCAGGCTGGTCTCGAACTCAGAAATTTGCCTGCCCCTGCCTCCCAAAGTGCTGGGATTAAAGGTGTGCGCCACCATCGCCCAGCAAGAAGCCAGAATTCTTGACTGCATTGTCAAAAAGAACTTGAGTCAGTACAGAGTGGAGGTGGGGTTTTATTTTCTGTTTGTCTCTTGGTGTGTGTGTGTGTGTGTGATGGTTTATATATGCTTGGCAACAGGGAGTGACACTATTAGAAGGTGTGGCCTTATTGGAGTAGGTGTGTTACTGTGGATGTGGGTTATAAAACCCTCACCCTAGCTGCCCGGAAGCCAGTATTCTGCTTGCAGACTTCAGATGAGGATGTCGAACTCTCAGCTCCTCCTCACCATACCTGCCTGGACGCTGCCATGCTTCTGCCTTGATGATAATGGACTGAACCTCAGAATCTGTAAGCCAGCCCCAATTAAATGTTGTTCTTGTAAAAGTTGCCTTGTTTGTGGTGTTTGTTCAAGCAATAAAACATTAAGTAATACAGTGTGTGTGTGTGTGTGTGTGTGTGTGTGTGTGTGTCTCGCGCGTGCGCGCATGTGAGCTATAATATCCATATAAAGGTTAGAGGACAGTTACCTTTCTTTGAACTCCGGGCAGGGGCTCTTATTTGCTGCCGTTCTATGCTGTGCTTATCTAGGGATTCTCCTGTCTCTGCCTCCTGTCTTGTTACTGGTGCACTGGAATTACAGACCTGCACAGCCATATTTGTCTTTTCTTGTGTTCTGGGGATGGGAACTCAGCTCCTCAGTTACAGGGTAAGTACTTTACCTACTAAGCCATCTCTTCTGCCCTGGAGTTTATTAAGAAGAGAATTTAGGTATAGTTATTAGCAAGATTGGCACTTTGGCTCTTGAGGAAAGTGTGGACTTGTTACAGGAGAGCCACCCATAGGTGTTCCAACAGCCATATATACAACTTTCAAGAAGCCCGAAGTTATACCTCCAACAGTTCCTGAAAGACTCGTTTTCTTTAAGTAAAGGAGCTCATAGGTTGTTTCCTGAGGTGTCGTGGATGGGATCACGATCTAATAAGGTAAACTCTTTCCACAGTTCCTAAAGCATCAGTCTAGCTGTGAAGGACAGCATGCTTTGAAAGTCCTGCATTCTAGACCTTCATGTCATTCCTTTATCTATGTGATTTAGCCTGCCTGGCAGGAATGGTATTCTAGAGACATCATGTCTCTCTTTGGCCAACAGACTACTGAAACAAATTAGAAGTTTTGCCTAATTTCATCCTAGAAGTAAAGGCTGAAGAAAACCAGAGGAGGAACTTGTGTAAGGAAGAAAATTTTCTAAGTCTGGTGTTCCACCATACTGTCAAGACAAGAGCTGAAGGTAGGGAGGCAGGTGGGCTATGGCTCACCTCACACCGTGTACACCGTGGCTGGACTGCTTAGTTAGTCTTCATCCTGCTATGGACTAGGGGAGGTAGTCATGACTCTTCCGAATGTAACCACATTAAATACATGTTTTTCTGTCTTTCACTTATATATTTCTATTGATTGATGGTTGGTCATAGGTGCCAAAGTAGAGAGAGAAGCTCACTAGGATGCAAAGCATTCATTTTCTGAAGGAGAAGAGGGGTGCAAGCCTTCTTGGAAAAGACTGATCCCGACTAGCTTACACCAGTGACTTTTATTCATTCCTTACACAAAATTAATTAGGCTGGGAAAGGTCCCAACTCCCAGTGTTAAATCTTGCCCTTGCTGCCCTAGAGAGCAGACAACCCACACACATCTCAGTCCCTTCTGACCATGGCTAGCCACAAGCAAAAGTAAGAAGTTCAAGTTTGCTAGTGTCTTAGGACCAAGGTTTGTGCAGCTGCAAGATCTCATGTAGTAACAAGTGTAGACTGTCCAGGGAGACATTTCTTCAAGGTTCAAACATCCTGGAAACAATTTCTCAGCCTCTATTGATTAATCCTAACATAGCAAAGGCTTTGCTGAAGGTAAGGAGGCTTCACTAAAGCCACACATAAAGGCTTTACAGTACGTATCCCTACATATTTATTTATCCATTTAATTATGAGGCCTGCTGTCTCTATTCTGTAACTCTCTGGCTGTCCCGGAACTTGCTGGGTAAACCAGGCTGGCTCTGATGTCACAGAGATGCACCTGTTTTTGCCTCCAGCTGCGCATGCTAGGGTTTAGGCAAGGCTTGTGCCACCATGTCTGGCTAATTTTCACTCTTAATTTTACTCTTGTTTTACGGAAGGATGAGAGGCAGAGGCTGTTTCATTAGGGTAGTCAAGACAGAGGCTCTGGTTCCAACTTCAGTGACAGAAGAAGGCTTTCATTTAATGCATATCTCATGCCTTAAACTCCTCTGACTTCCCACTATGAGCCACATTTGATCATGTTGGTGACTGATCCTTTGATTGATTGATTGGCTCTGTTATGACCCCATCGAAGGAATACGGGAGTAGCATCTGACAGATGGGGAAACCCAGGCTTACAGAGATAAGAGATTTTTTTTTCTACTATAGTTATGTGTAGCCGCTCTTTTTTATCCCTCCATTCTAGAGATTCATTAAAATTGAGAATAAAGCCACCTATGCCAGGCAGGGTGACACGGGCCAGTAATCACTTGGAAGGCTGAGGCAGGTTTACTAGGATTCAACAAAGTCCACTGGCATGGACTCCTGTAGGACTCAGATTAGAGTCTCCCCGCCCACTTCCCCAGCCTCCTAGTGGCGGCCTGAGCCTGGTTCCAAGAGAATTGAAACTCTACTTGCTTGGAGAGCCAGTGATAACGCTCAGGCTCCGGAAGGTCCTCCTACTCCCGAATCTTCACAGCTCTCCGCGGCTCCGCCCTTCACCCGACTGCGTTGTCAGCAGTGGCGTTCTCAGGCGGGCGGTGTAGGTGCTGGCAAGTGGATGAGCCCCCGCGCATTCGGTGAGGAGCTGGGAGACTGGGTGCTTGCTCTTCGAGCAGCCAGATCCCTGCTGGGGTCCTTGTCTGCGGCTGCGCGTTGCGTAGCCGCAGGACAGATGGGGCAACTCTGTCTTTGGCGCCGGGACACCGCGATCTGGACCCTCCCCAGCAGCTCCCTCTGCTGTCTACTCGACTCCTCCTTTGCTCTCGGTCTCCTTTCCCCTTGGGTCCCCTGGCATCTTTTCCTGCCCCTGAGCGTCCCTTCTGAAAGATTTCCAGGCTCGAGTGAAGATGATCTTCTGAAGCCCCCTTCCTTAGAACTATG
This sequence comes from Apodemus sylvaticus, assembly GCF_947179515.1. NCBI lineage: Eukaryota > Metazoa > Chordata > Mammalia > Rodentia > Muridae > Apodemus > Apodemus sylvaticus. The sequence continues at coordinate 175,164,812 of NC_067472.1, read as the reverse complement.
CTGTTCCCGTTTTAGCGGTCTCTTGACTCTGTTCCTGGTCAGGTCGGCCACTTTCCTGGCCGGAACTTCAGGAAGTCTGTCGTAGTTCCAGTAAAGAGGATTAAGTCTTCAGCCTTCTCCGTGGCCAGCCGTGGAGAAAAAATTGCTGATCAAGTTCTCTGCCCTTTGTGCAGCTGCAGCCTGTGTCGGGCCCTGCACAAAGCTACAGAGGGTGGTGGCCACAGCTCTGCAAACCGTGTACTTCGCAGTCAGTGGTTTTGGCTTCAGCATTAAGATAGATTGGGCCTCGTGACCTATTTGATATAGGGAACAAGTGACTTCTTCTCAGGATATCAGGTTTTCTGCATTTGTGTAGAATATGTCTGCTCTCCAGTGGGGAATTCTGTTTTCTGAAATGTGACTCATTTTTCTACTCAAACTTTTACTCTATGGCTGGCTGGGAAAGGGTTAAGAAGGAAAAAGGGGAAAACTTTTTCAGGCTTTTACAACTACTGGGAAAAATCACTTTTCCTCTTTTAAAAAGCAGTTTCCCTCATGCTCCCCCATGCCTCTAGCTTTTGAGATTGTGGTCAAGGCCTTGGAGATAGATATTTGGTACTCTGCAGTGTTACTTTATGGGTTTTCTAAATGTGGGCAAAACTCAGTGTCCAGACAGTGCAGTAGTTCAGCATGCTTTACCTTGATGGTGGAATAATGGAATCTTCTCAGGAATGTTCTGTAATGCTTTGTTTGACTTTTACTGTTTTCAGTCTTTGAGAATTTCATATATTTCGATCATATTCACCCCCTCACCTGTCTCTTCCCAGATCCACACTCTACCTCTATCAGTCCATTCTAATATATATTATATATTACATATTATATAAGTATTATACATATATATACACACATAATATATGAGTATCTCTCTCTCTCTCTCTCTCTCTCTCTCTCTCACACACACACACACACACACATTTTTTGGTGGTACGGGTTGCTCTTACCTCTTTGGCTGCCCTGGAATCTGCTATGCAGACCAGGCTAACCTTGAACCCAGAGAGATCCTTCTGCCTCTTCCTGAGGTAGTAGAGTTGGGGATAGGATTAAAGGTATATAATAGCACACCCAGCCATGTGATGTGTTCTTAAAATACTGCCTACCTATCAGGAACACATAAGAGTGTTAACTTCCAGTCATTCTGGAATTTCAGTGTAGACGAAAGACCAACTGAGTCGTCCAGCCTTGTGGACTGCAGCCGCCCGTGGTGGCTTCACACCAACGGTTTACCGGGTTCTCTGGAAGAAGAGCTGGGATAGGAAACAGGGTGACAAGGGAAACACATGGAGTCAAGACGTGATTTCTTACTCAAGACTCAAACTTTATTTGGGCTCTCACAATTTAAGCTTTCGGGGTGAGACCCCTCCTCCCAGAGTCAAAAGTCTGCCCTGGGGTGCTGGCTCCACTGCTCCACACTGCTCAGCGGTAACCTGCTTGATTCAGGAAACTGTGGGTGTGGCTGATCAGAAGACTTCCCCTTGATCCCAGCGCTCCGCCCCAGGAGCTAGCATCAGGTGTTGGCTAGCAGTGCTCCCAGGTAATACAACGGAAGCTGCATTGTTCTTTGGAGAACAAAGGGCCAGAACTTTAAAGGCTGAGAGACCTTGGCTAGCCCGCAGGCTCAGAACACCCCCCACGCCCCCTCACCCCCGCTGCCACCCCTCCTTGCCGCCCCCCAATGGCTGGTGGAGGACACAGGAGACTGAATAACTACCAGATTCTTGGCCATTCCTTTGGGAGATTGCCATTGTTGGAGTATAGAGATTAATTACAGCCTGTAAACTACTCTAATAAATTCCCTTTATACATGCATATATCTTCATTCTATTAGTTTTATATCGCTTTGGAGAATCTTGGTTTATACACTGTCTGAATAAAATCTTAATTTTTCCTTCATGAGAGTTGAATTCTCAGTTGATACTTTCGTTCTTTCAGATCTGTAAGGATGATGTTCCACTATCTTCTGATTTGTATTTTTAGATTTATTTCTTTTAAGTGTATGAGTATTTTGCCTGCATCCATGTATTTATCTTGTGACTGAGCAGGCCAGAAGAGGGCCCTGACTCACTTAGAGCTGAAGTTACAGGAGGTTGTCAGCTGTGTGGGTGCTGGGAACTCAACCCATGTCTTCTGGGAGAGTGTCAAGTGCTCTTAACTGCTGAGCCGTCTCTCCAGCCCAAACTGTTTTTGATAAGCATGTTTACATTTGCATTTCATGTCTCTGAAGTAGGTGCCTCCATTTCTCCTCTTCTCTATATAAAGTTTTCTTTTCCTTTGCTTTATGATGAATTGGTGATAGAGGGCTTTGGTATATATATATATATATATATATATATATATATATATATATATTTCTTTAATGCTCTTTGAGTGCATCCAAGTAAGCAAGATATAATTAGATAGATGGCTGGATGGATAGATAGATAGATTGATTGAGAGCACTGGGTTTATACTTTCAACTTAATTTGAAAAATTTGGCAACATTATTTAGTTGTTTTTCTACTACTGCCTTTCAAGAAATCCAGTTACCACTTGCCCTTCTTATAAAGCTCACTGATGTTCTGTTTATTTTTTTTTCTGGGTCTTTTGTTTTTGTTAGTTTCTGTTAATACAACTTTCACCAGTTTGTTCTTATTCATCTGGTTTTATTTTATTTTTTAAAAATCCAAGACAATTACATTATATCCCTGTGCATTTTATGGCAATATATGCACACCTTGATTTGCTACTTCAGTATTTTTAAGGACATAAGTCAGTAATCATTAAATACATTCATAATGCCATAGTAGCATTCGAGGAGGCGAATTCGCAGAGAAGCTAGCCTGGAAGACGTGAGAATGAAAACTCAATTCAAATTAACTTTGTCAACCTGGATCAAACTTTAGGGAGTCTGATGCCAAGTGGTTATTGTTGGTTTTTCTACGCAGGGCCATCTGCCTACACCGCAGCACAGGTCACCTGTCTGCCCGCCGCATGGGCCGTGGGGATGCGGTGGAGACGTGGGCCGCAATGAGACACACCAGGCCAAACAGTTCCACGTAGGACTTTATTTAAGATGGGGAAAGGGGTAGCGGGTGGGAAGAAGGAAGGAAAGAAAGAGAGGGAAAGAGAGCGGGGGAGAAACGCTGCCCAGTTATATACGGGTGATGATGTAAATTACAGGTAAAGGTGGACCATTGAATTCTGGGTATATGGTGGCTGTTGCCTTGGCAACAGGCCTATAGTTCTAATTGTTGCCTATATGACGTCACAGGCCTCACAGGTCTCGGTACCAACATTCCTGCATTTTTTCCATTAAAAATAAAAGGAAAAGAAAACGGGGGTGGGGGGGTGGGAGGGGAGGACCCGATGATGAAAAGGAGTGAGGGCACTGTGTCTCTTAAACTACTTCCTGCTGTCTAGAGGTGTTGTCAATTTCGGGGTGTAGCTGACTTTCATCATCAGGGTCCACTTGGTACATGTTGGCATCAGGTACATTTGGGGACAGGGCCTCTTCCGTGGGCAGCGGCTGGTAATTCTGCAACAGAAGCTGATTAATAGTTTGGTTAGAAATTTTTTGCATTTGCCGTTGGAGGAATGTAGAAACAAGATTAATTAGGCAGGGAACAAACAATAACACCAGGAAGATGACTAGAAAAGGCGTTACAAAAGGAGTATCCACTTCCATATAGGGTTTTCAAAAATGCCAGAACTAGAGGTCTCACGATCTCTGAAGTTCTTTATGTCTGACTGAAGTTTCTGGATTTTGTTTCTCATTATTCTGGATTGGTTGACATAGAAACAGCATTCTTCTTGGAGGAACAGGCAAAGATCACCTTTTTCAGCTGTCAGGACATCTTGGCCCCGTCGGTTCTGAAGCACCACGGCTGCCAAAGAATCGATCTGCTTCTGGATAGTTAGCACAGTTTCAGTCATTCCCTGGAGACTGCTTTTAAACTGGGAAGTGAATGTATTGTATTGGGCCAGAGAAGTCGTTATTCCTGCCACACCAGTACCAACACCTATGGCTATTCCTGTAGCGACTAAGAGTGGCACGATCTGAACTGCCCTCTCCTGTCGAGCAGCTATCATATCTACAACTGGGATTGGCAGGGGCTCATTTTCCTGGATTACTCCCAGCTCAGGGAAAAGGAGTACCAACGTGCAAACTCCTGACCAGCTGGCAGGTAGGTGATGATATACTTGAGTGCCACAAAGAATTGACGTGTTCTGGATTGCAGGGCATTGTGGCAGAGATGATATATCACTGGAGAAGCTGTAAGTGACAGTTTTGAGTCAATTCCTGGGGGGTACACATAACCAACAATCTTTAAAGCGACCAGGCCTGGTGACATTAAGGAGCTGGTATGCTGAGGTCAAGGTTTGAAGCAATAGGCGAAATGACAAGTTAGTAAATGAGGGTTGCTGTCAAAGAATCAAGGACCTCAGAGGAGTGTTTAATTATCTCCCCTACTTTTCCAATATCTAGGGGTTGGGCGATTGAGACATATTTTCTCTGAATATGGGTGGTACTTACTGGGGAACTGGGCTGATTTTTACGATAGAGCTTACCAACAACTCCTATCTCCCACCTGGAATCCCATGGGTCTTGTATGTAGAAGAAAAGTGTCTTGCTGTGTTGATAGAAGAAATGATTGACCCGTGATCCTAGCATATGTATCTGACAAGACCAATATGGGCAGCCCCCATATTCGTCTGGCCATTTTTTACAATAATTTCTGTCTGGTCAAAGAGAAAGCAAGTATAGAGATCATAATACTTAGATGTGATAACACATACAGGGATGATCGTGATTTGGATCGGTTCCTGGCATCCGTCTATGGAGCAGTTTCCTGACCCTATTTGGAAAGACTGTTATCTGTGGGGGTTTCTTGAACCTCGAATCTCCAGATGCAAGGACTGCCCTGGATGGAAATGAAGAACAGCAGGGGTAGGACAAGAAACACATGTCTAATCCAATGAGGTCAAGCTCGGCTGCTGGAGTGGAGTCTCCTGTTCTGGAATTGGGGACAAGGTGAATGTTTTCAATGTCCTCCGGAGCTTAATAGAGCACGGTCCTGTCAGGGTTGACGTGTATGAAGAAGAGTTATCTTTAGGTGGGGGGATGAAAGGTTTAAGGTGAGATAGATGGACCCAATGAGGAAATCCTTCTAGTTTAGCGGCTGTAGGGGTCATGAGAATCACTTTAAAAAGGGCCCTGCCATTTGGGAGAGAGGGGTGAGGGCCGATGATTTGGAGGGGATAAGAGGACTTGGTCTCCAATGTTGACAGGTAAGTGGACAGGAGACAGTCTGTGGCCGCGGTAGGTGGTGGTCAGCAAAGTCTCATAGGAGAGAGCGAAGGTGGCAAAGCAGTGGGGTGAGTAGGTGGTCTGGGAGGGGAGAGCATTTAGGTGAGAGACCAGGAGTTAAAACTGGACGTCCATACATAAGTTCAAAGGGTGAGATCAGAAGAGGTCGCTTGGGGAGAGCTCGTAGCCTGAAAAGAGCCCGAGGTAGGAGTTTTACCCAGTCAAGGTGAAGTTCCTGTGACAGGTTAGCAAGAGTGGTTTTTAAAGAGCGGTTAGTTCTTTCTACCTTACCTGAAGATTGAGGATGGTAGGGAATGTGAAAATGCCAAGGGATGTTTAAGGCCTTAGATAGACTCAGAGATCTGGGAAGTAAATTCAGGACCATTGTCTGACTGAAGGGAGGCTGGAACACCAAATCGGGTATGATCTCTTGGAGGAGGAGATCAGAGACTGTCTGAGCCCTTTTGTTAGTGGTGGGAAAGGCTTCTACTCACCCCAAGAAGGTGTCCACCAAGAACAGGAGGTACTTGGCATGCTAGACCGTAGGCATATGGGTAAAGACAAGTTGCCAGTCAGTTCCAGAAAGGGAACCTCTAGCGTAATGGGTAGGGAAAGTGGTACAACTATATCTCAAGTTGGAATCTGACATCTGACAGATTTTACAAGAAGCAGTGATAGATTTGAAGAAATTTAAGTCTTCAGGAGTAGGCTGTAAGTGGGTCTTAACAAAAGAAGATAATGCTTGGCTGTTAGGATGAAAGAGTTGGTGAAGATAGGATAGAGTTTGGCGAGTGTCAGGGGGTGGAGGTAGAGATGTGGGTTGTAATGTAAGGATGTCTTGGGGAAGGTGAGATGAGTTTAGCCCTCTAAGGGCCGCAGCTCTAGGTGCCTCATCAGCTCAGTTGTTTCCCTTGATACAATAGAGTCATCCATCTGGTGGGATCTGCAGTGGACAATCTCAATAGCTGTTACCTCCACTGGAAAAGAAATTTAGAGGAACAGAGGTGTCTGCTTGGCTAATCTCTAGAGATGGGCTGCAGACAAGGACGGCATCTACATAAAGAAGAATTTTACATCTAGGGAGAGATAAAGAGAGTAAGTCAGAAGCCAGAGTCTGGTCAAATAGGTATGGGCTGTCTCAGAATCCCTGAGGTAAAACAGTCCAGGTAAGTTGGGTAGAAAAGTGGGTGTCAGGGTCCGTCCAGGTAAAGGCAAATATGTTCTGTGACTGGGTATCAAGAGGACTAGAGAAAAATGCGTCCTTTAGATCTAGGACTGAGAAATGAGAAGTTCCTGAGGGGATAGTAGAAAGAAGTGTGTAAGGATTAGCTACGACTGGATGGAGAGGAACCATTGCAGCATTAATGCGCCTGAGGTCTTGAACCAGGTGATAGGTACCATTGGGTTTCTTAACTGCGAGTATAGGGGTATTGAAAGGAGAAGAAGTGGGATGAAGGAGTTTTTTTCCTTAAGAGGTCAGAAATGATAGGCTTAAGTCCCCTGAGGCTCTGGAGAGAGAGAGGGTATTGAGCTTGGGTGATATACCTGGTAGGGTCCAGTAACTGGATTACAACAGGAGAATGATGTCTAGCAACAGAGGGGTTCTGGATGTCCCAAACTCTGGGGTCCACCTGAGAAGCTGGTAGAGGAAATAACATGTTAGTGTTAGTAGGTTGACTGGCTAGAAGGAGAAGTAGGGGAACTGCTGGTGAGCTTGGGTTCAGGCAAGTGGGGGGAGCAAAAGAAATTGAAGCCCCCAACTTAACTAAAAGATCTCTTCCTAATAAGGGAACAGGAGAAGTTGGCACTACTAAAAAGGAATGGGTGAAGGGTATATTTCTAAAAGTGCAGCTAAGTGGTGGGGTCTGATGAGGAAGGTAAGGTTGTCCTATTATCCCGACTATGGGAAGACGTGAGGGTGAGGTGGGACCCCAGAATTCCACCAGGACCAAGTAAGTGGCCCCAGTATCCGAAAGGAAAGAGATGGGCCTCCCACATACCACGATAGTTACCTGGGACTCCCTGCTGGTGATGGGCGAGGTCAGGTCAAGGGAGCTCCGGCCCCTTCATTTGTCCATAACCAAGCCTAGGAGGTCAGTTGGAGGGGTTTCTGGATGGGATGGCCCTCTGTTCTGCGTGACAGGAGGGTAATCAACAGCTCAATGTCCCTCACGATGACACCTAGGACATGGTCCTCTTGGTTTGCGGGGGTTGGGACAAGCCTTTGCCCAGTGACCTTGTTGACCACATCTATAGCAGGGAGCTGGTGGTACCTGAGCCTCGGAAGGCCAGGGGCCCGGGGTAGTAGCTGGAGCTGGTCAGACAGCTTTTGCCAGCATGTGGTACTTTTGTTTTCGGGCTTTTTCATCTCTCCCATGGTATACCTTGAAGGCCAGTGCCAAGACTTCTGCCTGTGGAGTTAGGGGCCCCCTCTCCAAGCGCCTAAGTTTAGCTCTTATGTCGGGGTAGCTCTGGGAAAAGAAATAAGTCATTAAAAGTTGCTTACCTTCAGGATTCTCGGGGTCTAGATTAGTGTATTGTAGTAAAGCCTTCGTGAGGCGTTCTAAAAGCTGAGATGGGTTTTCCTGTTTGTCCTGGACAACCTCTTGAAGTTTTTCAAAATTTATTGGCTTTAAGGCTGCCTTTCTGAGACCAGCCAGAAGGCATGTAACAAACCTGTCTCTGGCTAAAATAACACCTGTGGAATTGTAATTCCGTTGAGGGTCCTGGTCAGGCACTGTCTCAGATCCAGTTGGATAGCTTCTGTCTGTCTGGTGAATTTCGTCTGCATGCGTTTTTTGCCTCTTCCCAAACTCACTTGCGTTCATTAGGAAGTAAATTGTTAGTAAGAATCATATGAACATCATGGAAAGTCAAGCTGTAAGATTGAGTAATGTACTGAAACTCTTTAATAAAGTTAGAGGAATTAGAAGTATAAGAACCCAGTCTACTTTCTATTTGAGAAAGTTCGCTCAACGAGAAAGGAACATGTACTCTAACCAGACCATCAATTCCAGCAACTTCCCTCAGAGGAAGGACTGGCGCTGGGTCAGGTGTCCTCGGAGGAGAAGAACTTGGGGATTTAGCTGTAGCCTTAGAACTTGTAATCAGAGGGGAAAGGTTTGCGCCAGTTCACGGCGTTTGGAGTGACCTGTAGCTGGCACAGAGGGAGAGGAGGGATCTGGGGAGGTCAGGTTGGTAGACTCTGGGACCTGGTGAGAAGGGAGCGAGGCTGCAGTTTGGGATTTTGCAGTCCCAAAAGACCTGGTGCAGGTGGGTGGTGGCTTGTAGCACCATCTAGCAGAGGGTGGGTAGGTTTCATGGCTAGGAGAAGCTGAGATGGGGAGCAGGCAACGCAGAGGGAGGACTTAGAGCGGAGATAGATAAAAGCCTGAACATATAAAACTTGGTCCCATTTACCGGATTGCTGACAGTATGTATTAAGATCCTTAAAAATTGGGTCTAGAGTGCCATTAGGTGGTCATTTGGAATTATATATTGAGTCCTGACCTTATTACACAGGTTTATTAGTTTTGACCACTCCAAATTGTGCGTTAGTTTCAGAGACTTGAGATTTTCCAGAAGACATCCCAGTGGGGTTCCTGGAGGTACCGATGAAGACAATTTATTGCTCATTGGGTGGGTGGGAAAGTAGGAATGTTGTTAGATACAAGTCCAGCATCCTGGAAGAGTAACAACAACAAAATGTAGCTAAGCTAAAGGGCCTAGGCCATCGAGAAGGCCTTGAGGAGCTGAGGCGTTCTCAGAACTACAGAGGAAGTGCCCCTCCTGGGCCAGGACTTTGTCTGCAGCTGTAAAAGCCAATGGGGGATTTTAGGGTCACTTCCGGATTAGGGTACACCCGGGGGTTAAATGTCCTATCATGAATGTTAGCTGGAGAGGCAAATCTTAGCTCTAGAAAAGGTTGGCCAGGTCACTTCCGCAATTAAGATTCCCTCCAGCCAACCGAAGCAACTTACTGATAAGCCGCTGTTTGTTAAAGATGTGTAATCTGATAGCTGGGAGTGTGGAACTGTTTGGTTGGGTGGCCCAGAAACAACCCACGTGGCAAGCTGTAGCGCACAGCTCACGTGATGAAGCCTGTGAGTCCCAGGTTGCAAAAGTTCACTAGCAGCGGCAGTGACTAAGACTGTGGTGGCAGTGTAGCAGAAGCGATGGTGGGGGCCAGTAGTGGCGGTGGTCACGGCAGGGATGTCTGCAGTCCTGTTCGTAGCAGTTGTAGGCAGGATCTCCTGGATGGCTTGCCAAAATGTTGGTTTTTCTACGCAGGTCTGTCTGCCTACACCATTGCACAGGTCACCTGTCTGCGGGGAATTCGGTGAAGATGTGGGCCACAAATGAGATACACCAGGCCAAACAGTTCCATGTGGGACTTTATTTAAGATGGGGAAAGGGGTAACGGGCGGGAAGAAGGAAGGAAAGAAAGAGAGAGAAAGAGAGTGGGGGAGAAACGCTGCCCAGTTATATGCGGGTGATGACGTAAATTACAGGTAAAGGTGGGTCATTGAATTTTGGGTATATGGCAGCTGTTGCCTTGGCAACAGGCCTATAGTTTTAATTGTTGCCTGTATGACATCACAGGCCTTGCAGGTCTTGGTACCAACAGTTATAATTATAGAGTAGTGTCTTAGGGTTTTACTGCTGTGAATAGACTCCATGCCAAGGCAACTCTTATAAGGGACAATATTTAATTGGGGCTGGCTTACAGGTTCAGAGGTTCAGTCCATTAATGCCAAGGCTGGAGCATAGCAGTGTCCAGGCAGGCATGGTGCAGATGGAGCTGAGAGTTCTACATCTTCATCTGAAGGCTGCTAGCAGAATACTAGCTTCCAGGCAGCTAGGGAGAAGGTCTTAAAGCCCACACCCACAGTGACACACCTACCCCAGCAAGGCCACACCTACTCCAGCAGAGCCACACCTTCTAATAGTGCCACTCCCTGGACCAAGCATATACAAAATATAACAAATAGTAATAGAATATCAAACAGTAGAATTTGGGGGAAATTTTCCAAGCAACAATCATTCTATTCTAGTTTTCCATGCAACAATAAAGCTTAGAAATGCCTTTACAAAGCATATGTGACTATGAAGATAGACTCTGTAGCTAAAAGACCTAGAATCTAGTGTGGTCTCTGACTGAGATAGTATATAGGTCAGCAGGTCATAAAGTGTATGTGACATCTACTCTGAGGATGGGGTCTGTTAACTGGGAGCTAAAGACTGGGGAAGGAGAGTCTGGTAACTGCTAGGGTCAAAAAAAAAAAATCCAAAGCAATGACAGTCTAGCAAAGCAATATCTTTATTTGAATTAGGCAGCAAAAACTCATCAGGCAGGGACAACAGCACAGACTCCGGGAGCTGACTGCATCTTCAAACATTTATCTTGTAACTATTTAAGCAGACGAGAAAAATTTACTGCACTCTGGTTTCTACTGATCAATCTTGGACACAGAACAGAGTGGGGAGCTGAACTGAGATCACGAGACACAATATCATGGAGTTTTGAAGCCGGAATCTGCTAATCTAGCCTAGTCCTGGAAGCTTCTAGCCTCTGTGCAATCTTTTCTGGGCCTAGCCTTTTTTCAGCCTCTGAGACTTGCTGCTGAATAAGCCCACCGTGTTTGCTCTTTCTGAACTCTCACTAACTGGTTCAACTCAGCTGTCTGGCTTCAACTCCTCTCCAAGCTGACTGATTCAAACTGCTTCTCTCAGTTCTGACCAAAGTGCTCTGCTTGGCTTCACACTAAGTTTGGCAATATGTTCTAATCTGGCTTCTTCTCATTCTCTGGCTGTAACTGCCTCTGTTGTCCTACACTAAACTCACAAACTCACTGCTTCCTTCTCCCAACTAACTTTTTGGGATTAAAGGTGTGTACTAAGGGTGTGCCTGTAGTCCAGCCAGAGTAGCCTGGTTGCTGGATTAAAATCACTCTACAGAAATACACAAACATCTGTGCCAAGTCACAATTACATATTCCCACTAATCCCGATTCAGGGATAGGTGTCTTCCTTAGGAACATGTCTTTGTGGTATACTTCTGTTCCAATTCAACTGTGACAGGTTGACTTGTCTAGTAGAAGACCAGATCTTTTGGATTCAGACTCCATCTTGGAGAACTTGACCGAAGATTGAACTCAAGATAACTAACAAACAGGCACCTAGCACCAGCTTCCAGGTCATTCCCAAACAAATCTATATCTCCAGGTTACAGGCCTGCCTCTGGCACGTCACCTCCTAACAACCACCAATCAGGAGAAAAGCAGATGTTAAGTTTATGATTTGGTTTCCATAATGGCCCCGCAATCAAATGTTGTGTCAGGCTAGAAACTCCTTGCTTGTTTGCTTGCTTCAATAAATGCTTGCCTGAAACCAGGCTGGGGCTTCACCTTCCCATCTTGCTGTGTCAGGGTTGACAGGGAGCCCAAGCTGGAGTTTATAATGAAGAGACCCTAGTGAGGTTACATCATAATTGGCTCCTTGGTGGTCTTTTGTGGTTCAGGAAGTTTTCTGGGCACAATGTTAGCATTTGTTTAAACTTGCTAGACAGGATGTCTTTTACCCAGGTACTTGTCTCTTTCTGCCATACAGGGTGTCAGTTACCCAGGGAGGTCTTGGGAACTTAAGCTTTATTTGACCCCTATTCACAATGGAAGTTTTATTCAAAATGGCTTCAGTTTGGTTCCATCTTACAAACATTTCGGGTGAGGTGTGCCTCTAAAGAAAGCAAAAAGGTCATTAACAACCTCCACTATCAGCTTTCTGGGTGGAATGCAGGTATTTTGTTTTATCTCCACCACTGGGGAGACACTACTGAATGTTTAACATTCCTGACTTCCCTAGGGATCTGTGGGCAAAAAGACCTTTGTGTCCCAACAATGTTTTTATACTTTTGCTTCTTTGAGATAAGGTCTCACTCAGTGGTCCATAGTCAAATGGAACTTTTGATTCTTCTGGCTCAGCCTCCCTAATTCAAGAACTGACTATATATGTGTCTTAATGTACCCCAGCATTTCCCATTTCAAAGAGAGTCTGTGCCCATTTTTTATCATGAAAGCAAGACTTATTATTGCTGTATAACAGTAGAGTCCATCCCATAATGTGTTCTTCCTTTGACTAACATGGTATAGCACAGCAAATGCCTTTATGGTAAGCCACTTACATCCTGGAAATAAAGACTTCATTTATAATTGTTTTACATGCTGAACATTCTTTTTTTAGTATTTTGTTAAAGATTTATACATTCAGGGTCAATTCTCTGTAGCTTTCTTTTCCTGTCTGGCTTTGGGCCAGATAGTGAACTCAGGGAATGAATTGAAAGGTACTTAGCTTTCAGTTGTTTGTAAGAGCTTGTAGAAGGTCTCTTAAGTCTTCCTTAAAAACGTGATAAGATTTTACCATATAGTTAGTTGTAGGAGGGTTTTGATGATAGATTCCATCTTTTCATTGGGTATGTTTTTCTAATGAGAATTTCTAATTTTTCTTGATTGAGTTACAGTAGAAATCTGTTGATCACATCTAGGTTATTTAGTGTGCTGTAGTTCTGTTCTCTTCTAATCTATTCTGCTTCTGTAATGCATTCATTTTTGTTGTAGTGGGACTGGAGAGTCGGCCTAGGCTTTCTCACATGCTAGACAAGCATTCTATGGCTAAGCCTTTTCACCTTCCTTCCTTCCTTCCTTTCTTCCTTCCTTCCTTCCTTCCTTCCTTCCTTCCTTCCTTCCTTCCTTCCTTCCTTCCTTCTCTTTCTTTCTTTCTTTCTTTCTTTCTTTCTTTCTTTCTTTCTTTCTTTCTTTCTTTCTTTCTTTCTTTCTTTCTTTCAAGATTTATTTATTTTATTTATATGGGCACACTGTAGCTATCTTTAGACACACCAGATGAGAGCATGGAATCCCATTACAAATGGTTGTGAGACACCATGTGGTTGTTGGGAATTGAACTCAGGACCTCTGGAAGAGCAGTCAGTGCTCTTAACTGCTGAGCTGTCTCTCCAACCCTTCTCTTCCTCCTCCTTCCTTCCTTCCTTCCTTTCTTCCTTCTTTCCTTCCTTCCTTCCTCTCTGTCTCTGTCTCTCACTTTCCTTCTTTCTTTCTTTCTTTCTTTCTTTCTTTCTTTCTTTCTTTCTTTCTTTCTTTCTTTCTTTCTTTCTTTCTTTCTTTCTTTCTTTCTTTCTTTCTTTCTTTCTTTCAAACTGGGGTTTCTGTCTGTCCTGGAACTTGCTATGTAGATCTGGCTGTCTAGAACTTCAATATCTGCCTCCCTTCCAGAGTTCTGGGATTATAGTTTCATACTACTTAGACTAGCTTTGGTTTTGTTTGTTTGTTTGTTGTTGTTCTGTTTTAAACATTTTTAGGTGTATTTATTTCATCTTCAGTCCCCCAGCCTTTTAATTTTTAAAACATGTTTTAATTTTGAGACAAGAGCTTGTTAATTTGTCCTGGATGGCCTTGAACCCAGTCTCATTCAAGTAGCCCTCTTGTGTTTTGAACTTTTTAAATGTTTCATTATTATTACTTTTATGTGTAAGGGTGTTTTGCCTGTTTATGTCTGCGTACCATTTGCATGCAGTGATCTTGGACACCAGAAAAGGGTGTTTGAATTCTGTGGGACTGGAGTTAGACAGTTGTGAGCTGTGCTGTGGATGGAACCCTGGCCCTCTGGAAGAGCAACCAATACTTTTAACCTCGGAGCTATGCTGCCAGACCCCATTCCTTGAACGTTCAGTCTTCCCAATACAGCCTCCCAGTGCTGGGATTACAGGACTAAACCACCACACCTAGCTGTCCTCTCACGTCTGAATTTAGTTGAGTCTCCTCTCCTTGTATAAGTCAAATTTTCAGTCATGTTTAGCTTAAAAAAATCAACTTTAAGGACTTGGATAGATCATTCAGAGATTGCTGTTCTTCCATATGCTGGAGTGTTTAGTTCTCAGTACTCAAAACAGCCTGCCACTGTGGCTGCGGGGGATATGTTATTCTACACATACAAATACAAAAATCTTTTAAAAAACTCAACTTTTGGGTTTTAAACATCATTAGTGCTGTTTCTGGATTTTTTTTTCCCTGAGGGGTTTATTATTGTTGGATTAGGTATTTCACAAACTGCTGATCTAATCTCTACTATTTTTTCTAAATTCCATTTCTCCTCCCCACCCCCTTTTTTTCTCTCTTGGCTGGTTTCACTTATTGACAGTCTGATGTAACCCAGGCTAGTCTTGAACTGCTGCTAATCCTCCCAGCCCTACCTCTTTAGTGTCAGTATGAAGGCTTTGCCTACAATACCAGGTGTGGCACGTGCTACTATTGTTGAGCAATCCTAGGTTGCTTTACTGAAATTGTTGATCCTTAGAGGACCTCAGGACCTGTTTTAATGGGACTTTGGGTGCGCTGATCCAGCTGAGGCAAAGATCACTCGTTGGACATTGTGTAACGAGTTATGCTAATACTAGAGACCCTGTGACCAGGAGGCAAGGCAAGGAGCATAAGAAGCAAGGGCAAGTTCTTAAATGCACCGGCCCTGTCTTTTTTCTTTTTGTTTTTTTGAACTGGGCTTTCTTCCTAAGGGAGCTGCGTCCATCACTCAGACCTCCTCGCTAGCCAATCAGAGTATTAGGCGTGCTGTCCAATCAGGATCTCTGGCAGGCGGCGGGGAGGCGGGTTTTCTTTGCAGTGTTGTGTGTGGGTTCTCAGTGGCGGACGGGGTACGAGTGGGCCCCGCTTTTAGCACTGGTACGACGCGCTCTGAGGAGAGCGTGGGCGAGCTCGGAACCTGCGCCATGGTGAGCGAGGGGCCGCTGTCCCCAGAGGGGGGGGTTGGGGCGGCGGCTGAGCCTCGGGAGCCGGGGTGACAGGCACTCTTTGGGACTGGGGCGGGGCTGACATCCCGCGAAGCCACCTAGGCCGGGGACCAGCGGCTTCTGGGCAGCCCCGCCTCTCGGCCGCTTCTGCGCAGAGCAAGGAGGCTCCGCCCAGCGCTGGGGACGCTGGGGTTGGTGACGTCGCAGCTGTGCGAGCCCTCGGAGCCTATGTTCTTTTTGTCCGGAGGGAGGGCCAGTTGCTAAGTGAAGGTAGTCTATAGTTTCTTCGAGTTATAGAAGTTCTGATATTTATGTTTCCTGCTAATGTGTAGGATCCGATTTAAGTTAGTTTTGCGAAAGTTGTAAAGTCTACCCAATATTTTGTTTATATACGTGTTTGTGTTACTGGTTTGTTAAACTACTTACGACATTTTTTGGGTTTGCTTCTGGCTTTCTAAATTGTTATTTCTTATTTTTGAAATACTGTACTACTTTGATTATTGCAGCGTTATTGGAAGTCTTAAAGTCACGTAGTGTACTGTTAATGCTTCAGTATTGTGTTAACTTTTTTCTTTTTCTTTTTTGAGACAGGATCTCGTGTTTCCCAGGTTGGCCTCAAACTTTCTCTTAGCTGAGGAAGACCTTGAACTTCTGATCCCGCTACCTAAACCCACCTCCAGAGTGCTGGGATTAAGGGTGTGTGACTATATGTCCCCTTTTGTGTGTGTGTGTGTGTGTGTTATGTTTTTCTAGGAAAGGAACCAAGACTTTGTGGTAGTAGTCAAGAATTGTACCCGATTCTGAGTATCTATCGTCAGATAATGTTTAGATCAACTTTCTGTTATTTTTAGCATAAATTGTGCGAATTTATACTGGGATGTGTTGAATTTGTAGATCAAAATGATAACTCATAACTTTGAGGCTTCTTTCCAAAACCATGGAAATCTCTCCACTTACTAAGTTCCCTGATTGTTTTTACATTAGAAATATATAGTTTTTGTGTACAGACATTAATTACATTAATATGCAAATATGTCTCACCTTATCTTTGCAATGTAAGCTGTGTGGCAGCTTTAATTTTACATCCAAACGTTCTTCTGTTGATACACATACAGTTTGTATATTAATCTTGCAGTTCTGCAAGTTCCGAGTTTCCTGAATTCTTGTTGGTTCTTCTTAGTCAACTTTACTGTTTTCAGTTTTTGGTTTTTTTTTGTTTTTTTTTTTTAACATTTTTCAGTAATACTTTTCCATTTTTGGCAATATAAGGTTTTTTTTTCCTTTCTATTTTTTTTTTGTATGATGACATGGTTCTTCTGTCAGTTTGGTGGATTACATTTTTAAATTTTTATTGATGGAAATTAGAACAGCTGCTTGCACAGCGCTCGGCGTGGGTTCTACCGTGCAGCTTTGTCCACAGTCTGTTTTGAAGTTCGAACTGACTTTCTGTATCTGCAGTGCTTCCAGCATGATTTGCTTTGTACTTTGGTTTCAGATTGGCTTTTATTCTGCAGCCCAGGCTGGCTTCAAACTCACAGCAGTGTGGTTTCAGCGCGCCAAGTGCTGGGATTGCAGGCATGTGTAACCACACCGCCTCATTTTAATTAGTTTAGAAATACACTTGAAACTTTGGATTACTAATGTTTGCTGAGAGGTTTTGCATTGGGCATTCTTTAGTTACTATTGTTCTTTTCTTTTTTTTTAGCGCCTGTGTTGTTTTCGTGTTATGGTAATGTTGTCTCAATTTTTGAACCAGGATTTGTTTGCCAGTTTAGAGGCTGTTTTACTGAATTAATGTCATATCTTAATTCTTAAAAAGTTGGTGATTGAAATAATTTGAATCTCGTCTTTTTGTTTGTTTGTTTGTTTGTTTGTTTATTTTTGAGTTAGTGATTTCGTTTCTTTAGCTCATATAGGCCTGTTCGTACTGGCCATCTCTCTGCCTTTCAGAGAATTTGTTCATTTCTTCTAAGTTACTAAACATGTGGCCTGGAGTTGTTCATACTATGCCTTTATGGTTCTTTTAATGTTCGTGCTAATGATGGCCCTGTATAATCCTCTCATCCAAGTACGGAGCAGGCACAATCCTGCCTAGTTTGCGGATCAGCTAGAGCCTGAGCGCTGTGCTCTCTCAGGGTGGGATGGCTGTAGGCTGTCCTGTAATCTGACCAGTCATCTCTCTAAGACCACGGCTGTAGACTAAACAGTTTTGAAAAGCGAAGCTTTAGAGTGATTGGTTGTCTCCTGATGCCTGTTTGCACTGTTATTCTCTAATTGTTATTTTCCCCGTGCTTGATTTATTTCTCCTTTCTCTGGCTTCCTATTACGGAACGACTTATTTTTCAGCTATCTTCCTTTATAGTATAGGCATTTATTATTTTAGGCTCTCCGGAATATAGTTTGTGCTTGGTGGCATAAGTTTTTGTAAGATGAACTTTTGATTCTGTTGAAATATTTCATTTCTCTCTCCTTTACTATGTGTTACTTAAAACTTTGATTTAGTATCCAGCTTTTCCAGTGTGCTGCCTTGAGTTTAGGGATTCTCAGTGCCTCATCGTAAAGGTGCCAAAATTAAGAGTCTCTGTCTCTCTCCCCCTTTCTGTCTCTCTCCCTCTCCCTCTCATTCTCCCTTTCCATCTCCCTCTCCCCCTCCCCCTTTCTCTAGGGTGCAAGTGTCAGGGTGACTACTCCAGGATTTATAATAACTTTTTAAATTATTTTATTATTTAATTTAAGTGCATTGGTGCTTTGCCTATATGTATTCCTGGGAGGGTGTCCGATCCCCTAGAGGTGGAATTACAGTTATGAGCTGCCAAGTAGGCATTAGGGATTGAACCAGGTTCCTGTGGAAGAACCAGGCTAGTACTCTTAAAAGCTGAGCCATCTTTTTAGCGTTAGGATTTTTCATAAGTTTATGGTGATACCTCAATATATATCCTGTTTCCGGATCAGTCAGGAAGATGCAGAACGGTTCAACACTTAGTGTCTTGTGCTTCCTTACATTATCATAAATGTCCAGGACAAGCCTGATGATACACAGCAGGAGAAAAATAACTACAGAGAGCTGCTCCCATTACCAGCCTCGAACGCTGATCTAAATCAGTTTCCCTAGTTAACTTAGAGACACTTAGGACTTTCAAGGGAAAAGGAGAGTCAAGGAATCAACAGTGTTTGAGAAAAACTATCATTTTGGTCTTCCAGCTGGTGTTATGTTTAATTCTGACTATTCAGTTTGTCATGGTTTCTTCAGGAGAAACCACTGATCCATTGATAGTCTTTTGGTAATGGTGGTACTGTTTGGGAGTGGGGCTGTTAAGACAGGGTCTCTGTAGACCGTGCTGGCTTTGGACTTAAATTTGCCTGCCTCTGCAGGTGTGTGCCAGTGTACCTGGGTTTAATTTTTTGTTTTTTTAAAACATGCTAAATTAGGGCTGGAGAGATGGCTCAATGGTTAAGAGCACTGACTGCTCTTCTAGAGGTCCTGAGTTCAATTCCCAGCAACCACATGGTGGTTCACAACCATCTGTAATGGGATCTGATGCTCTCTTCTGGTGTGTCTGAAGACAGCCGCAGTGTACTCATATACATGAAATAAATAAATAAATAAACAGATAAATAAATCTTTAAAAAAGCATGCAAAATTAGGAGCCCTAGACAAAACTAGTGACAGATGGGCAGTCTGTTTAATTGCAGTTTAACTCACTTAAGAAATGAAAGAGATTAACCAGTTTTGGCAACTATCAGGATTGTTACTAAATTCTTAGTTTCCTTTCTGATGCTGTGGTAAAATACCCTGATAAAAGCAACTTTAGGGAATGAAAGGCTTAGTCTGCTAACAGTTGCAGGTAGCAATCTCTTGAGGGGAAAGCAGGACGAGAACTTCAAGCAGAGGGAGGATGAATATATTCATGTTTACTTGTGCTCAACCCCTTCTCTACACTTATGAGGTCTTGAAACTCCTGCCTAGGAGTTGGTGCCACCTACTGTGGATGGGTCTTCCTGCCTCGGATAATATAATCAAGACAGTTGTCCATAGGTGCACCCAAATGTGAACCTGATCTAGATTGTCCCCTCATTGTGACTCTAAAGAGGTGCTCTGTCGAATTGTCTCTTAAGACTAACTATTATTAAACAGTTACTTTCCCAAACCAAAACCTAGTGTAATACTAAAATAATACTAAATGAAATTGTTAGTCACAGTTATAGTAATTTAGGCATCAGAGGCCAATGTTTCCTAAATGCAGAATTAACCATGCTTCATGAGGTGATAGCTCTGGGATTGAGTGAAAATGGCCAGAAAGAAAATTAAAATTAGAAGATAATGAATTATTTCAAATACTTCAAACATTAAAATATTTTATAGAGTACTTAACAGTAGGGAAGCAGACTTTGGGTCAGACTCGATTTTGGAAAAAAACTGTGCTGCTTAAGTCTGACGACCTGAGTTCTAACCACTGGAACTCACATGAAAAACAGATGGAGTGCATGTGTATAATCACACATGATGAGATGGTAGAGACAGAAGAGTCCTCTGGAGCGGGTCTGGAATATTCAGTGCAGTAGCAAAAAATGAGAGATCCTGTCTTAAATTGGGAAGTAAGGTCCACCATTGAGTGTTGTCTTGATATCCACATCCATACGATGTTAATGTGTCCATTTCTGTGACAGTAGCATCTGGAACTTAATGGCATGTGATCTGGAAAGTGTCTATAGCACCAAAAAGTTAAGCAAGGGCCTCCCTACCCATAACACCAGTCATAGCCAATAAGCAAGAATTAGGAAAGTTAGCTCTAAGTCTCCAAAAGAGTCATTCTTCCAAAATTTAGTGATATCATAAATGTTTTCAGCCTTTTATCTGTATCTTTAACAAAAATCATGTTAAAAAGTGGACCATAACATGACTCTTACAAAGAGATAAGGAGCGTGACAGTAGCAACTGGAAAGATGGGAAGAATTGTAGGTATCTAGCTCTGAGGTTGTAACAGGGGTTTCATAACTTGAAGTAGGTGATATCCGTGGTTGTGGCATAATTTAAAGCTTCCTGAAGCAGGTTTAGGATAAGTTTCTTGAAATGACATCAAGGGAATAAGATGGTGGGCCTTGTGCAATTATAGAACTCAGAAGGTAAAAGTGTAGAAACACTTGGAGTTGCGGGTGTCTAGGGTGAGTTTTACTTTGGCCCTGTTGGAAAAGGAAATGAAATCTCTAAGAGGCTTACATCAGTAGGTTTCTTCAGTTTCTGGGGTGAAAAAGCTTTAACTGTAGACAGATCAGTCATGGTCATAGGTTATTTCTTAATTCTTTTGTGGCTGGAAATCTTCAGGATATCTTTTAGGTCTGGGAAGACTCTTTGTGCCTACTGCAAGAAGATCATTAGTAGGGGAATCAGTGCCTTAGAAGGGGAAATCTAAATGTCCCTATGAGACTAGCCAATGTGAGATAAGAGGTCTGTTAATAGAGCTTAATAAATCACTGGATTTATTACTAAAAGAGGTTATTTCTATATGAAAAAATTAAGAAAGAAAGGTTTTCATCCCTGGCAAAGATGTAGGTGTCCCATATGCCCTGAGGCAAGACACTCCAGGTGAGTGAATATTTGGGTTAAGTGGTCCTGCCATTTAAAGCCAAATAAGAACTGAATCTGGGTAGATTCAGAGACAGAAAGCATCCTTAAAGTCTAAATGATAACGCTAGATGGTATTTAGAGTATATTTCCTCTTACAGTATAGTGATTCAGAACTGTGAACAGGATGGGTTCTCTAATTGCACAGTTTTATTTATAATTCTTAGGTTTTGGAATGTTCTTTAGGATCCATCTGGTTCTTACTGCCAACATGTGTCATATGGGCCATAATGGTTACAATCGTGTCAACAAAAAGTTGTAAACCCTTCTAAGTTTTAGGTTTTATTTGGGCCTTTTTAAAAAAGTTGTTAAGTCTTTAATGGTCATTGTGACAGAAGGGACTGTTAGCATCTTAGATTAGAGATACCTCACACTTGAAGGGGAACTTGTTATAAGATGTAGGAGTGCATAGTAGAGGTAAGGGAGACTGGGGCTCTAGACATTCCTGGGCTTTTGTAGAGTAGGGTCTCAGATGTGGTAAATGGCCCTGCCATAGATGGGCCTGGAGGTTGAGTGAAATGTCTTACTTAGGAAGGGAATTGGGCAGCCAAGTATGACCAAAAAGGAATGGATGAAAGCTGTTTATCACAGTTGTTGAAAGAGGTTTATAGTATGCTGGTTGATGTTTGCCATTAGTGCTAGGTAGGACGATTAAGGAAGATAAAGGACCAGTATGTCAAATTAGAAAGGTAATCAGGGAGGAGAATGTAGTATAGCCATAACCCTTGACATTTACTAGATTGTCTGAGGCTTGTGCATAGAGTACCAAGGAAAACTTGAGCCGAATAACCCCAGGGTCATGTCTTCCCAAGGGAAGTAATCCCTTAATGTACAGGACCAAAGATAGGTCATTGTCAGTTTTCATGTTTGACCCTAGCATGAGATTTTTAGATACAAGATGGTAGATGGTGGATTCTAGTGGCCCTGCAGTTTGTAATTTAGATTGGTCTCCTGGGAGGTTTATGATAGCTGGGGTGATTTGTGCTCTCACAGCTGAAATGCTGTGATTGACTACAGGGATAATCAGAGTGCTTGATTTGTCCCAAAGATAAGTTATTTCCCTTAGACTGAATGGGGTGCATTTAGATGGAATGCATGGACTTCCTGAAATCCACAGGGAATGGGAAGTTGCCAGAGTAATCCCTTTAATCTCCTGGTTTGGTTTTTCTAGCTCTTGAGTCCTCTTAATTATTAAATACAGTCTTAAAGGCTGTAACTAGAAGGTAGTAGGAAAGGAGTTTGGGGTCCCTGTTCTGATTTTTGAAACTTTTGTTGAATATCTGAAGAGGTTTTATAAAATGCACAGGTAGGTTTCCTTTAGCCAGGTTAATGCATTGGTGGCATATGATTTCAGCCAACCTGTGTTAAAATGAAAAAGAACAGGGTTCTTGGAAGGCTCCTTTGTTATGTTCTGTAACATGGCATCGTTAATGTAATTGATAGCAGCCTTTTTCTTTCTAAGAAACAGGAATCATATTCCTAAGGGTTCTTTCCCCCCATTGTCTCCCATGTGGGAGTCCTGATACAACTGTTATCAGGATTATAACTGTGGCTCTCATCGGCTCAGCTCCCTACTAAAGACTAGGTGTGGAGCCTCTTTGTGTGCACATAGCAAATGGCTAGAGGGATAGAGACAGGTACTGGAGAAAGGGTTCATTGCCTAGGAACAGTGGCTACTCCTCCAAAGGACCCAGGTTCTATTGCCAGCACCCACATGGAAGCTCATGACTGTTTATGATTCCAGTCCAAGGGGATCTAGTGGCCACTATGGTCTTCATGAGCACCAGGTATGCATATGGTGCACAGACATAAATGCAGGCAAACACCTACAAATAATTTAAAAATAAAATTATGTAAATGTATTGGCCAAATTAGGTCAAAAGACTACAATTAGATCTTTGAATTCCTTAATGAAGGGAGAGGGGATTCCTGGGCAAAATGATCACAGTTGTTAGATTTGGGACAGTTCAGATAGGGAAAGAGACATGTATCTGGCTAGCCACCTCACAAATAATATATAGATTTGTGGGTTTTTATTTGTTTGCCTTTTGGTTTGGTTTGGTTTGGTTTGGTTTTTAAGACAGGGTCTTACCATTTAGTTCTCTCCTAGAACTTGCTAAGTTGACCAGGTTGGCCTCAGATTCAGAGATGGGCCTGATTCTACCTCCTGAGTACTGGGCATGCCCTATCATACCCAGCATGAGGAAAATTTTCTGAAGGTCGGAGTGTAGTTTTTACTTGCTTCCTGAATTCTTTGTGTCAAACTCCTGGGTGAACAAGGGTGTGAAAGTAGAGTGTATCTGGATAAGGGGGAAGAGTTATAGGAGACTTATAGGTAGAGAGCAAAGGAGTTTAGAGAACAGGAGAAAGGAAGTCCCTTAAAATTATAGACTACAGCAGTTAGCGATTTTCCACACCCCCACCACACCCCATGACCTTCAGATAGCAACAAAAAATTCCTTTGGCCTGTGTCTATCAGTTTTGAATGGGAAGCATCTTTCTGCAAGGGTCCAAAAGGAGTTCCTTTGCCTATCCTCTGATGGGAGACAAAAAACTAGAGTCATCTAAACCATTTAGCTGATCATTGTAAAACCAGTGGTAAGTCATCAAAATGCTGGGCAGAACAACACCTGGAAGTCCGATGATAGTCATAGGGATTCTCAAAGACTGCACAGACAGGTTATTGAAATACTTCAAGGAAGCAGTAAGCCCCCAGAGAGAACTGCATGGATAGGAGAGTGAAAGATGACTTGGTTTTATATGACATGGTCCATATCTAATTTCAAGATAGATATGTGAATACCCTTTTTTCTTTCTTTTTTTTTTTAAATAAAGTTGGCTGTTTTTATGAAGTGCCACTAAATCTCCAAAATATGGAAATTTGCTTTTCTATCTGTTCCTTTGTGTTTACAGAGTAGTTGGAAAGTCTTTGCTGTGTGCTAGGCAAACCATCACTTTACTGTTTAGAAGACTGACAATTTCTAAGCACTTGGATTAGTAGATAGTTGAAAATTAATTACTGGTAACTGTAGTTTTTAATTTAAATTTATTTATATCCCAAACACTGCCCCTACCTTCTTCTCCCAGACTCCCTCATCCTCCTCCTTTTCCTCTGTGAGAATGCCCCCCCCCCCACCCACTGTGTACCCCAGCACATCAAGTCTCTGCAGGATGATGTACATCTATTTCTCCCCTGAGGCTAGACAAGGCAGCCCTATTGGTTACCACAATCGGGCTATAGCTTTAGGGAGAGCCTCTGTTTCAGTTGTTGGAGGACCCACATGGAGACTGAGATGTACATCTACATATATGCTGGGGCCTTTGCGAAGCAGCCATTGCTAATATGTATATTCTTTGGTTGGTGGCTAAGTCTTTGGGAGTTCCCAGGGATCCAAGTTAGTTGACTCCATTGGTCTTCCTGTGGGGTTCCCACCCCTTTCAGGGCTTTCAATCCTTCCTCCAGCTCTTCCATAACAGTCCCAGACCCAAACTTAGTCCTCTGTCTAAGTTTGGCTGTGGGTATCTGTTTCAGTCAGCTGCTGGGTAGAGCCTCTCAGGACAGGTATGCTAGACTCCTGTCCACAAGCATGACAGAGTATCGTTAATAATGTCAAAGATTGGTGCTTGCCCATGGGAAGAGGTTTATGTTGAGCCACTTACTGGTCAGCCATTCCTTCAGTCTCTCCTCCATCTTTGTCTCAGCATTTCTTTTAGACAGGACAGATTTTGGCTTGAAGGTTTTGTGAGTATGTTGGTGTCCTTATCCCTTTACTGGGGGTCCTGCCTTGCTACAGAAGATGACCTCTTCAGGTTCCATGTTCCCACTGTTAGGCATCTATGCTAGGGTCATCCACTTTGACTTCTGAGAGCCTCTACCATCCCAGGTCTCTGGGACTTCCTAGAGACTCCCCCCCAAACCTCTACCCCCTACAGCTGAAGATTCCCCTGGCACTCTGGGCCTCTCTCCTGTTATAAGTCTGTTCTGTTCTTTCTTTTCTTTTCTTTTCTTTTCTTTTCTTTTCTTTTCTTTTCTTTTCTTTTCTTTTCTTTTCCTTTCCTTTCCTTTCCTTTCCTTTCCTTTCCTTTCTTTTCTTTTTTTCTTTTCTTTTCTTTCTTTGCTTTTTTCCCCTGTCTTTCTGTCTTTCTTCTTTCAAAAATTTCATGTGATTTTATAAAGGTCTAATCCAGAAGAGATGATATTTGATCACACTTTTCTTCCCTCTCCCACTTCTTCACAACCTTCTTCCTTCCTGAGTTGGAAGCCTTGCAGTAGAGTACAGCCTGGCTTTGAACTCCTGAATGCAAGTGATTTTTATATACTGGTCTCCCAAGTAGCTGAGACTATAAGCACATGGCAAGACTCCTGACAACATTGCATATAAAAACACATACCATCTAGTTGTTTCATTTTGCATTTCTATTTACTTAATGGATGTTGATTTTGTTGTTGTTAGGATCATCATTCATTCTTGCTGGATAAAGTCTGCATAGTATAAATTACTTTTGAGGCTTCTAAATATTTTCTCTTGGTGTAATCAGTTCCCCACTTAATAAGTGACAATATGGGAGAAATGTTGTCTTCCAGAGAAACTCAGTAGCCTCACTGCCCACATCACTGGGGGTGGTGGGGAATTTTCTTGGTACTGCTAAATGTATAGAACATTCAGAAAGATAACAGTTCAGAAAATTGCCTTGTTTATATAGTCATTTAGAATAAGAGAATTGCTGTTACCATTTATGTTAGTGAGATGTCTCCCAAAATCTTAGGTTCCCCAGTACCAGAAAAAGCCCATTCTTTGTGTGTAGAATGTATAAGTAAAAGCAACCACTTGACTGCTAATGCTGCCTCTTTCCTGTATATCATTCAGCAGAATTCTGTTATTATAGGTACTCGAAATCCACTCTAGAAAGAAAAAATGGGCTGGCCTAGCAGCACATTTATCTCCCAGGCACAGTCATGAGGATTCCTACTATGTTCCTTCTTTTTTCTTTCTTTCTTTTTTCTGTCCATGGAGTCAGGGTCTGACCTTGTGGTCCTGGCTGTTCTAGAACTCTCTGTTGCTGTCTTTTTAATATCTCAGGGCTAGCCCTAGAATTTTCATTTCATTAAGTAAATTACTGACTACCACAAAATTGTATGGACATCTTATCAAATGAGTATAAAATCTCTAGATTGGCTAGTCTCAACTGTTCTCTCCTGTATATATTTGGGATATTTTAGGAGTTTTTGGCCTTTGAGGATGTGGCTGTGGAGTTCAGCCAGGAAGAATGGGTATTGCTGGATCCTTCTCAGAAGAAACTCTACAGAGATGTGATGCTGGAAACCTGTAATAACCTTACTTCTATAGGTAAGAATGCCACCATTTATTTTGTACAAGAAAAAATGTTCTTTGGTTCTGTGATTTGGAAAGGGAAGAACTCAATAAACAGAATGGGACTAGTGTATGTCAAACCAAGAAACTTATTTTTCTGTTATTTCTAATAATTTTTGATGGGGGGTTAAATCTCAATTTTAGGTATCAAATGGGAAGACAAGAACATTGAAGAGCAGTACAAACATACCTGGAGATACCGAAGGTAATTTTCATATACATGTAGAAGAAAATTTTCCTTGAGAAACTTTTAAATATCTTGTGAAAAGTTACAAGCAGACAACCAAAGAGAGTTGGAGGGATGGCTCAGTTTTTAAGGACACCAGCTATTCTTCAAGAGGAGCTGGTTTCTAGTCACCACACCTGCCTGATGGCTCACAACCATCTATATCTCCATTTCCAGGGCATCCAGTGCTCTCATCTGGCCTCTGCAGTTACCGTGCATGGGTATGATGTACAGACATACATATGGGCAAAAGACCTGTGCATATAAAAAGTGATACAATTAAAAAAGACTTTACAATGTATTTATCATTAGAAGGATTTCATCAAAAATCTACACTTCAGTGTATCTATTTGAAAACACAGTTTACTTAGACAGCACCTTATGACTAGGGAGATGATGATGATGATGATGATATGTGTGTGTGTGTGAGATTTATTTACTTATGTATTTTATATATATGGGTATATGGGTCTGCAGGTATATCTACACACCAGAAGAGAGCATTAAATTCCATGGGACTAAAGTGATAGGTGGTGAGCCACCATGTGGTTGCTAGAAATTGGACTCAGGACCTGGAAGAGCAGCCAGTGCTCTTAACTGCTGGGCCATGGCTCCAGCCTGTATGGGGGCTGTTAGCAGCTGTTGGGAGGCTGTTGTAGAATCATTAGTTCTTTTCATTTGAGACTATTCAGGTGGCATAAGCATATAGTTTCTTTACATTTTATGAATAGTCTAAGTATAACACCTACTAGTAAGCAGGCAATTATTAGGAAGCAGCTGTTGCTAATGTTTATACTTTTTTTTTACAGAAGTTGCATGATAGATGCAATTTTTGAGCACAAAGAAGATGGTCAATTTCAAGAAACCTTTACCTGGATTCCAAATTTCCGTAGGAGTACTAACATTTCTACTGGAGTAAAACCATTTGAATGTGGTCTGTGTGGAAAAGTTTTCACGTGTCATTCATCCATTAATGAACACATCATGTCTCACTTAGGGGACAAGCCATCTGAACACAAATACGGTAAGAAGCAATATAAATATAAGCAATGCAAAAAAAAAAAATCCTTGAACTCACAAATATTTAATGATACTTTATAAAAATGAAATGTTCTCAAAATCTTTTTATTTTCCAGGTTTATGTGGAATACAGCAACAAAGTCAGAGTGTTGAAAAATCCTATAAAGAGTGTGGAATGGCCTCTGTTTGCCACTGTTCAGTTTCTGTAGATGGAAAAACCAACAGTAAAGATAAATGTTATAAATGTGAACGATCCAGTAAAGCTCTGAGTTCTTCCAGTTCCCTTCAGAGTCAGAAAACAGTTTATACTGCAGGAAGAACCTATGAATGTGAACAATGTGGAAAATCCTTTAGACATGAGAGTTCATTTCTACTTCACCAATTAACTCACATTGGAGGGAAATCCTATGAATGTAAACAGTGCGGGAAGGTCTTCAGATGTCACAGTTATCTTCAATTACATGAAAACTTTCATATTGAAGAAAACCCCTACGAATGTAAACAATGTGGGAAAACCCTCTGTTCTCCCAGTTCCCTTCGAGTTCATGAAAGGATTCACAATGGAGGAAAACTTTATGCTTGTAAGTGGTGTGATAAAGCTTACAAATGTCAAAGTTACCTTCGAATACATGAAAGAACTCACACTGGAGAAAGTTGCTATGATTGTAAACAGTGTGGTAAAGCTTTCAGAAGTCACTGTTCCCTACAAAGACATAAAATAGCTCATCCTCAGAAAAAACCTTATGCATGTAAACAATGTGGTAAGTCCTTCACTTATCCATATTTACTTCAAACACATGAGAGATTTCACACCAGAGAGAAACCATATAAATGTAGGATATGTAGTAAAGCTTTTCTTTGTTCCCCCTTTCTTCAAAGACACAAAAGAACTCATACTTGGGGAAAACCCTATAAATGTAAACAGTGTGGTAGAACATTCAGAAGTCACAGTTGCCTTCGATTGCATGCAACGGCTCATACTGTAGAAGAATCTTACACGTGTAAGATATGTAGTAAAGCTTTTCTATGTCCCCCTTTCCTTCAAAGACATGAAAAAACACACACTGAGGAAAAGCCCTTTGAATGTAAGCAATGTAGTAAAATCTTCAGAGATTGGAGTTCCTTCCATGTTCATGAAAGATCTCATACTATAGAAAAGCCCTATAAATGTAGAATATGTAGTAAAGCCTTCTTTTATTCCTCTTCCCTGGAAAGACATAAAAAGATTCACACTAGGAAAAAATACTATCCATGTAAATATGCATGTGAACAGTGTGGTCAGTCCTTTATTTTTCCCTGTTTACTTGAAAAGCATTTAAGAACTCACACTGGTGAAAAACCCTATGAATGTAAACAGTGTGGTAAAACATTTAGGAGTCTCGCTTATGCTCGCAAACATAAAAGGACTCACACTGAAGAAAGACAGTATGTATGTAAACAGTGTGGTAAAAGTCTCAGTTGTCCTGCTACTCTTCAGTTACATGAACTGACTCATACTGGAGAAAAACTCTATGCATGTCAACAGTTTGATAAAACTGTCAGAAGATTCAGTTATTTTCAAGTACATGAAAGGGCTTATACTGAAGAAAAAGCTTACAAATGTAAGCAATGTGATAAAATTCTCAGTTGTTCCAATTCTCTTCAGCTACATGAAAGAATCCATACTGGAGAGAAACCACATGAATGTAAACAATGTGGTAAAGCCTTCACAGCTCTCAGCAATCTTCAAGTACATGAACTGTCTCACACTCACGAAAAATCCTATGGATGGAAGCAACATGGTAAAGTTTTTAGTCTAAGTAATCTTATCCAGGAAAGAAAGAAAGCTGAAGCAAATCTCTGTGAATGTAAACAGTGTGGTAAGTCCTTTGTTTCTCGATATTTACTTCAAATGCATGAAAGGTCTCATTCTGCAGAGAAACGCTATGAATGTAAGGTATGTGGTAAAAGCTTCATTTATCCCTCATTTCTTCAAAGACACGAAAGAACGCATACTGGAGAGAAACCTTATGAATGCAAACAATGTGGTAAGGCCTTCAGAGTTCAGAGCTCCCTTCGATTACATGAAAGAACTCATTCTGAGGAAAAACCTTATGAATGTAAAAACTGTGGTAAAGCCTTCTGGCGGCTCCCTTCTCTTCAAGTACATGAAAGAATCCATACAGGAGAAAAACCTTTTGAGTGTAAGCAATGTGATAAAACCTTCAGATGTCACAGTTCCCTTCAAAGACATGAAAGAACTCATAGTCATGAAAAACCATATGAATGTACACAGTGTGGTAAGGGCTTTAGATGTCACCGGTCCCTTCAAAGACATGGAAAAACCCATCCTGGAGAAATAGCCCAGGAATCTGGACAGTGAGCAAAAATTTTTATACTTTCCAATTTCTAGTGTTTGAAAGTTACTCCTGGGAAGAAACTCTGGTGGTATAAAACAAGTGGTGGTGATGGTGTTTTAAA
Organism: Apodemus sylvaticus; assembly: GCF_947179515.1. Lineage (NCBI taxonomy): Eukaryota > Metazoa > Chordata > Mammalia > Rodentia > Muridae > Apodemus > Apodemus sylvaticus. Next base: position 175,134,971 of record NC_067472.1, on the reverse strand, counting down.
TCAGACTTACTGAAGAAAGATCTATAATAATTAGTGAATTAAGATGTTCAGTTCAAGCCCGGCATGGTGATAAATGCCTTTAATCCTAGCACTAGGGAGGCAAAGGTAGACAGATCTCTTGTTCAGGGCCAGTCTACTCTTCAGAGCAAGGTAGAGAACAACCAGGGCTACAAGGAGAAATCCTGTCTCAAAAACCAAAAGATGTTCAGTTCCATTTGAAGACTTGAACATCTCCAGAATACCTTTTTAATAAATATAATGTGAGGATACCAAATTTTTCATATATCCTCTTGAATACAGGCATATAATGCAAATAGAGGTAGCCCTTATAAGAATAAATGTTGGATTGAATATAGTTTGCAAAGTAAAGTTTGTAAAACACTGAAAGTCATGAAGAAGACTATTGTAAGCAAACCATATGTATTTTGAAATCCTTATGCAAATTAACCTATAATTCTCAGATTTTTGTAACATGAGTTAGTTATAAGGTTAGGAATATGCTGTGTTTGATTTGCAATTACTGGTGATCATAGAAGGACTGGTGGTGTAGCCCTGTAGTGCTAGTTACTCAGGTAGCTGGTGGAGGAGAATTGAAAGCTCAGGACCTGCCCATGCAATGTAAGCCCCACTTTGCAATCAAAAGCTAAAGAGTACTGGGTATGTTGCTACTTAGCTGGTAAGCACGAAACTGTAAACTCAATTTCCAGTACTCTTACTAAAAGAATAAGGATCCCAAGAGATTGGGATTTCCATTTCTTTTAGACATACATTAAAATGAAAGTTATTAAGCATTCAAGAATAGAGTTTGTGATAGATACGTTGTTGGACAATTTTATAACTGAAGATCATTATGTCTTCTGTTATGTTTCATGGTGCTCTGATAAGATGTTCAACAAAAACAAGCTAGAAAGGGTTTCTTTTGGCTTAGAGGTTATGTTGTATCAGTTTGACATGACACAGAAGTTAGAGCAGGAGTAGCTTGTGACAGCTTGCCACTCTGCATCTGTAGTAAAGAAACAGCAATGAGTGGCCATGATCACCTTATACAATCTGGAATCCAAATCCTAGGAATAACGACACCTCCTTCACAGTGGGTCCTCCTGTCTCAGTTTAAATCCCTTACAGCCAGACCCTGAGGCTCATCTCCCAGGGGATTCTAGATCTTCTAAAGATGATATCAACTATCACAAATATATTACATATTGCTCCAAACATAGGATGTATGTTGTTTTACTGCTTATTTTAGGCAAGACTAAGTACTTATTTAGGAAACTGAAAATATTTGGTGTAAATATGTGAAAGGATAATGATATAAAGATATAAGTGCTACACTTAACCAAGGCCCCATATTTTAAGTGGAGTCTTCTGGACGAGATTGTGCTCTGGCTTGTCAGTTTTTGTTTAGTCCATGTTAAGGACATTACACTAAGATTATTACTAGTAACTTTATAAACACTTTAGACTTAGATTTTATTGTCTGTAAAATATTTTCCTTAGATTGGTTCAAAACTTTTTCACTTTGCAAAAGTAAAAAAATTTGATACTTTTTTCTAGACACTAGTGTGCAAGTAAGAATTTAGTATACCTTGGCCTATATTGTATTAGAAAACTTGATTTTAAAAATTTCTAACTTATCAAAATGTATTTTATAAAGTTTTTTAAGTGTATTTTGGTTTGGGATTATACAATAGTTTCTAAAATGGTTCTAAATGTACTTTTGCCGTTTTGTACTAATTTATGTGATGGGCACTCAGCATTCATGATTCAACTCTGGACAACTTGGTTCTCTATATTTTGCATTCTAAAATTCACTTAAAGTAAGTGAAGTTTTTTTTTTTGTTTTTTTGTTTTTTTTTTTTTTTTTTTTTGAGACAAGGTAGCTCTGACCTAGAACTCAGTATATAGACCAGGCTGACCTTGAATTCAGAGATTCACCTGCCTTGGCCTCCTGAGTTGCTAGGATTAAAGGCAAGTGCCACATTCAGGTAAAATTTGTATGTAAAAATAAGTCTCCTATCTCATTAGTATGAAAATTTTCTTTCATCTTTAATAAATAGTAAAATTATGTTTACTAGAGAATTTTTAAAATAGATTTATTTTTAAGAGTGTTTTAACTTACAGTCATTCTGTGTCTGTGTGTGTAAAAGAGAAGCAATATAACCAGAAGCTGATTCATGCAGTATGAAGAGTGGCCAAATAAAATTTTGCTTTTGTCTGTTGATACCTGGAGGTTCTATTTTCTTCTGTTGATAGGTCAGAGTATAGAGAGGGATTAAAGATCAGGGTTTGGATTAGAGGAATAGAAATTGAGTTTAAGGTAAGATTTAGGATTTTTAACTGTTAAGGATTATGGTAAATAATGGTGGTTAGGCTAGAGGTCGGGTACTAGGGTTAGGAGTTAAAGTTTTAGATTTACATTTAGATTTTACATTAGGGATTAATGTTTGGTATATGGTTAAGAGTAGTGTTAAGTGTGGCTGAATATGAGGTGCTAGGTTGCGTATCATTAGGGTTTAGATTGAGATCAGGGAGTATTGGTTGAGTTTGGGGTAGTGATAATATCAGCTGTGGTTAGAATAGGATTAAGGATAGACTTCTGGTAATTTAGTGGGTAAGATTAGGATTAGGGTTAGCATTTGGAATGTTAGATGTTTAATGTTATCGTTAGAATAAGAGATTAGGATTAAAGGTTTCTGTGAAGCAGCAACACATTCTGTCTTCCAAACAAGCCCTTTGTTTTAGGGTTTTATTTTTGTGAAGAGGCACCATGACCATGACAACTCTTAAAAAGGAAAACATTAAATTAGTGGTGGCTTATATTTCTGAGGATTAGTCTGTTATTGCCATGGCTAGAAGCATGGTGACATGCAGGCAGACATGGCGCTGGAGAGGTTCTGAGAGTTCTACATCTTGATCCACAGGCAGCAGAAAGCGACAGATACTAAGCCTTCCTTGAGCTGTGAGACCTCAAGGCCTGACCTCAGTTACACATTTCTTCCAACAACACTACAGCTACTCCAACAAGGCTACACCTCCCAGTAGTTCCACTCCCTATGAGCATATGGGGCCATTTTCATTCAAACTGTCACACCTTATGTTTAGAGATTTCTATATGAAAAGAAGTGTGTTATAGAGGTTGGAAAAAAATTCAGATTATCTGGTAGATTGTAGAGGGTGGTTTTTTTTCCCCGAGTACTCTAGATGCTTCCAATGAATAATATTGCCTCAAAACTTAGTATCTTAGAAGTATATTTTCCTTAGGGCTTCTTAGGTCTGTAGCTATGGTAGGAAGAGGTCTGGATTAAGGGGGTGTTTCAGAGGTCTAAAAACAGTTTCTGCTTCATATGAGATGAATCTCATTTATGATGGCAGCAACACATTGTGCTTTTTAAGCATATTACATAGTGGTTAAAAAACGCTAGCCTGCCCATAACAGTGATCAGTTGTCCTATCATGTTCTTTTTCTGTCCCACTACAGTGCCTCTATTCTTCTGTTTCTCTGTGTTCCATCATAAAACTCATCTGTTGTCACAATATTCTGTCATATGTTGTTCTGATCCATCAAGCTGTAACAGTTCCAATACCAGTGTCCAGTTTGTCTATTCTGTATCAGCTAAAGTGCCCAATTGTTCTATCAGTATCCCACTCTTTCAACACAGTCTTCCTTTGCATCATCTCAGTGTGCCTCTGCCTCATCACCTGGTTCCTCTGCATTGTCTCAAGGGTCCACTGTGTCTCTCTTCTGTACCATTATAAAGCTCCAGTACTCCTGAACCGTATATAGTCGCCCAGTAACAGTGCTATACTGTGGCATTATGATTATCTTTTTGGTTTTTGTTTTCATTTTTAATCACTGTGCTCTTCTGTATCATCACAATATACCACTGTGGTATCTCAGCATTACTCATTGCATCATAGTCTCCATTCTATAGCAATATGCTGCTGTCCATCATGAGTGCTGTTCCATCCTATATCATCATCCTATATTCATTTTCTTATCACAGTGCACCACAACACCTATCACAGTATCTCACGTTGTTTCTGCCCTTGAAATACTTCTGATATGTAGTACAGATTTTTGGTACAGAATTTGATCTGTAGACCAAGCTGGCCTCAAACTCTTCCTGCCTCCTAATGCTGGCATTAAAGGGGTCAGCCACCCTGTCTGGCCCACTGTTTTTTTTTTTTTTTTTTTGGTGAGTTCTTTCCTGTCCTATTATAATGGTTCATTGTCCCATCACAGTGTGTTCTACTGTCCAACTACTCACAGGATTTTTATTTATTTATTGCCATACATTTAGAAGTCTCGTCACAATGCGCCTCTCCTACCCTAATGTTCTCTGTCATATCACAGTGCTGCACTGTCATTACAGTCCTCCATTGGCCTGTCAGTGTTTTACTGTTCAGAGTGATTTTCTTTTTTTATTGCAGTACACAATAAATGTGTACCTACCCACCTCAGTTACAGTTCTCATCACAATTCTCTATTGTATTGCAAATCTCAATATTTCTTTGTCCTATAATGTCAGAATTTCTCTCACCTTTGTATTCATCACAACAGCCCAGTGTCCCATCACAGTGTTAAATTGATCTAAATTAGTTGCTAAAGCTACTCAACAAGACTCATGTTCTATCCCAATGTTTCTCTGCCCCATATTTTCTTTTGTCCCATTATGATACTCATGTGATTTGTTAAAATCTCTAATGCCTCTACCACAGCACGCCACTCATTGTATCCCATTACAATGTTCATCTGTCCGGTCACAATGTCCCCTTATCCCATCATAATGTTCTTATGTTCCATCAGATTGTTCCAGTATCCCATCTCAATCCTATAGCAATGTTCCACTGCCTGATCACTTTCCTCTACCTATTAAAATTCTCCAATGAATCTGTCATGGTGCTCTACTTGCTAGGACAGTATTCCATTCTCCAGTCACAATACTCAGTCCCATCATAATGTAGCACTGGGTTTACTGGGTAGCATGGCTACTTAGGAGCCTTACCACTGAAGCTCAAGAAAACACACAAGCCCCTTTCCTACAATAGGCAGGGCCTGTAGATAAACTTATTAAGTCTAAGAAGATCTCTGAAGGGAAGCAGGCAGACACACTGAGAACTGATACTGGGTCTCCATGAATCTTGAGTTGGTAACACACTGTCTAATCCCTGAGAGAGTAATAGAAACACCACGGGAAGTGGTGCTCTGCATACATGGAACTTGCAGGACTGGAAGAGGCCAAAAGGGACTTCTGGGGAAATCTATCAGGAAAGAATTTCTGGGGGAATCTATCAGGAAAGAATTTCCAATATTCCCCACATGCCAGAGCCACCTGGAACACAGGCTGCAGAGCCCATTTATGCCTTCCTTCATGGCACCATGTGCAGCTTGCTAGGAAAAGAAATATCTGAGAAGCACTTTTCAACTCGGTGTAACTGTTTCAGCAATCAGCCTATAAAAAATTTTAAAAATTTTCTTATGCAACCTCTACTCTAGCATATATGCTCATAGTAGTGCTTGTTTACACACAAGGATTATTATGTATATCTTTTCACCAAAGGACTGCTTCACCTACATCCCATCCCTTTTATTTGTATGTCTTTTCTTATCTCATACTTCTCCTCTCCTCTTTTGTACAAAAACCCTGTGTTTGTGTTTTGTCTAAGAGTTTGTCTCTGTACCACATTTCCAGAAGCCCGAAGAGGGCATCTTGCTCTCTAGAACAGGAGTTACAGATAGTGATTAGTGGTTATGTGGGTGTGGGGAACCAATCTCAGGTCTTTTAAAACCATCTCTACTGCTACCTTTGTATTTTAGGTGTGAGGAACCAATCTCAGGTCCTCTAAAACTGCCACCTTTGTACTTTGTTTATAACCTTCCAGGGCTATACTTCTGGCCTTTATGGGCATCTGCTCTCATGTGGTGCACACGACCTCACACAGGCATACACATAAAAATCTGTATAACTTTCCTTAATTAATTTACTTATTTAACTTATACGTAATTAACTTACAATAATATAGTAAGTATATACTTAGCTAACAACCATCTTTAATTAACTATATCTGTCAACTTGTAACAGTATCCCAAGTTTTTTTTCTCTGCTGTTTTTCTCACCTCACCTATCTTGCTTCCCTCCCATACACAATCTTAGTTACCAAAATGTAATGTGGGATAACCCAGCCTACTGCATTCCTAGGCAGGTGATCCAGAGCTGTCTAATAAGCTAGCTGAGCATAAGCAAAAGAGTGAGCCAAAGAACAAATCAGCAATCAGTATTTCTCCATGGCTTCTGTTTGAGTTCCTATCCTAACTACCCTCAATGATGGATTGTGATCTAGAAGTTCAAGATGAAATAAAACCTTTTCTTCCCAAGTTGTGTTTGGTCAATATTTTATCACAGCAAGAGAATGATGCTAATATAAGTTCTTCGTAAAGATAAGCAACATTGTCCACCCCCTAAACGAATCTGGAGGGCATAGAGAACCCAAATTAGTAAAATTCGGGATTAATAGAGAGCCATTATTAATTAGTGTATACCTTAAAGACATATTCCATGAAACTAGAAAATCTAAAGAAATGTTTGTACTTCTAGACACATTGACCTAAAATTAAACCAAGATGAGCTAAATGCAGGCATGGTGAAGTATAAGTCAATAATTTAATGTTATAAATTACATAAATGGGTTCAAGGACAGAAAGCACATGGTCATTTCGACAGATGCAGAAGAAGCTTTCTGAGAAGATCAGTGTCTCACAATAAAAGTCCTGAAGAAACTCATTAAAAGGAATATACATCAAAATAATAAAGTCTATATGTGAAAACCTATTATAGCTTATATTTAGTCAGGCAGTGGTGGGGCACGCCTTTAATCCCAGCATTTGGGAGGTAGAGGCAGGCGGATTTCTGAGTTTGAGGTCATTCTGGTCTACAGAGTGAGTTCCAGGACAGCCAGGGCTACACAGAGAAACCCTGTCTCGAAAAACCGAAAAACAAAAAACAAAAACAAAACCAACCTATTATAGCCAATGTTAGAGAACAACTAAAGCATTTCTATGGTAATCAGGAACAAGACCAGGGTGTCAAGTTTCTCCACTTGATACGTCCTTGAGTCTTACCTAGAGCTATAAGACAAGAGAAGCACTGTATAAAGAAAAGGGAAGAAGAACAAGTATAATTTGCAGGTGATGAATATAAACCCTAAACCATTCATCAGAGAACTTTGACAACACTTTCAGCAAATTGGGAGAATACAAAATTAATATATAAAAGGTGAGAGTCTTCCTATATATACCAATAGCAAATACACTGAGAAAGAAATCAAGAAAGCTATCTCATTTACCATAATCTTTAAGGTGGAAATAAAAAAGACCTTGGAATAAATCTAAGGAATAAGACTAAGGTTGTAAGTTAGCCTCCAGAGTGTCAAATAACCCTATTAAAAATGGGGTACAAAGCTAAACAGGGAATTTTCAACTGAGGACACTCGAATGGCTCTGAAGCACCTAAAGAAATGTTCAGTATCCTTAGTTATCAGGGAAATGCAAATCAAAACAACCCTGAGATTCTACCTCACACCAGTCAGAATGGCTAAGATGAAAAACTCAGGGGACAGCAGATGGTGGAGAGGATGTGGAGAAAGAGAACACTTCTCCATTGTTGGTGGGATTGCAAGCTGGTAAAACCACTTGAAATCAGTTTGGCGGTTCCTCAGAAAATTGGCCATAGTACTATCCGAGGACCCAGCTATACTACTACTGGGCATATACCCAGAAGATACTCCAACATGTAATAAGGACACATGCTCCACTATGTTCATAGTAGCCTTATTTATAATAGGCAGAAGCTGGAAAGAACCCAGATGACCTTCAGCATAGGAATGGATACAGAAATCGTGGCATATATACACAATGGAGTACTATTCAGGTATTAAAAACAGTGAATTCATGAAATTCATAGGCAGATGGATGGAACTAGAAAGTGTCATCCTGAATTCATTGTTTCTAATGGCTGAATAGTATTCCATTGTGTAGATATACCACATTTTTTGCATCCACTCTTCTGTTGAGGGATACCTGGGTTCTTTCCAGCATCTGGCAATTATAAATAGGGCTGCTATGAACATAGTAGAGCATGTATCCTTATTACATGGTGGGGAATCCTCTGGGTATATGCCCAGGAGTGGTATAGCAGGATCTTCTGGAAGTGAGGTGCCCAGTTTTCGGAGGAACCGCCAGACTGATTTCCAGAGTGGTTGTACCAATTTGCAACCCCACCAGCAGTGGAGGAGTGTTCCTCTTTCTCCACATCCTCTCCAACACCTGCTGTCTCCTGAATTTTTAATCTTAGCCATTCTGACTGGTGTAAGGTGAAATCTCAGGGTTGTTTTGATTTGCATTTCCCTAATGACTAATGAAGTTGAGCATTTTTTAAGATGGTTCTCTGCCATCCGAAGTTCTTCAGGTGAGAATTCCCTGTTTAACTCTGTACCCCATTTTTTAATAGGGTTGTTTGGTTTTATGGAGTCTAACTTCTTAAGTTCTTTATATATATTGGATATTAGCCCTCTATCTGATGTAGGATTGGTGAAATTCTTAGGCAAATGGATGGAGCTAGAAAACATCATACTAAGTGAGGTAATCCAGACTCAAAAGGTGACTCATGGTATGCACTCACTAATAAGTGGATATTAACCTAGAAAACTGGAATACCCCAAACATAATCCATACATCAAATGAGGTACAAGAAGAAAGGAGGAGTGGCCCCTTGTTCTAGAAAGACTCAGTGAAGAAGTATAGGGCAAAACCAGAACGGGGAAGTGGGAAGGGGTGGGTGGGAGGACAGGGGGAGAAAAGGGGGCTTATGGGACTTTTGGGGAGTGGGGGGCTAGAAAAGGGGAAATCATTTGAAATGTAAATAAAAAATATATCGAATTAAAAAAAAGAAATTAATATTTTTAAAATAAAGCAAAACAAAACAACAAAAAAAAAAAAAAACAAAAAAAAAAACAAAAAGAAAGTTTCATCCTGAATGAGGTAACCCAATCACAAAAGAACACACATGGTATGCACTCACTGATAAGTAGATATTAGCCCAAAAGCTCAAACAAGTTACAATTCACAGACCACAGGAAGCTCAAGAAGAAGGAAGACCAAAGTGGGGGTGCTTTGGTTTTCTGAGAAAGGGAACAAAATACAGGAACAACTATGAAGACAAAGTGTGGAGCAGAGACTGAAGGAAAGGCCACCCAGAGACTGTTCTACCTGGGGATTCATCCTATAAACAGTCACCAAACCCTGGAACTACTATGGATGACAAGAAGTGCATACCAAAAGGAGCCTGTTATGGTTGTCTTTTGGAGGGGTCCTGCCAGAGTCTTACAGATACAGAGGCAGATACTAGCAGCCAACCATTGGACTGAGCGAGGGGTTCCCAGTGGAAGAGTTGGAGGGCAGACTGGAGGAGCTTGGGAGCTTTGCAGCCCCCTGGGAAGAACGATGATGTTGGCCAACCAGATGCCCCAGGGTTCCCAGGGTCTAAGCCATCAACCAAGTGGTACACATGGTTCCAGCCAAAAGAGTGGTAGAGCAATGCCTTGTCGGGCATCAGTGGCAGGAGAGGTCCTTGGTCCTGTAAAGGCTCGATAGATACCCCAGCGTGGAGAAATCGGGGGTGGGGGGGGTGGGGTGGGGTGGGGCTCATGGGAGTGGGTTGGGTGGAGGAGCAGCTTCTTGGAGGCAGGGGTTGGGAGGATGGGTTGGAGGTTTTCAGGGAGGGGGAAAACTGGGAAAGGGTATAACATTTGAAATGTAAATGAAGAATATATTCAATAAAAAACCTAAGGTTGTAAAAGATCTTTACAATGAAAATTTTAAACCAAAGTGATCAAACAAGATACTAGAAGATGAAAAGATTTTCTATGTTCATGGATCAGAATTACTATTGTAACAATAGCTATCCTACCAAAACACTATGGATTCAAGATAATCTCAATAAAATTACAAATGCCTCTTTGCAGAAATAGAAAAGTAATCCTAAAGTTAATATGGAAGTGTGTGTGTATGCGTGTGTGTGTGTGGGTGTGTGTGTGTGTGTGTGCATGCTCACCCACCCACACCCGCACCCACATGCATGCACCAAAAAAAAAAAAAACAACCCACAAAACAAAAACTGAAACCAGAAAACAAACAAACAAAAACCTGAATAGCAATACTGAGCAATAATAATACTATTGGAGAATTGAGATATTGCTTATCAGTTAAGAGCACTTGTAGAGATCCAAAGTCCAGTTCTCAGCACCCACTTTGTGGCTTCAAGTCAATCATAACAGTATTGTCAGAGAATGTGACAACATTTTTCAGCCTCCGGGGGTATGAGACACGTGATGCATGCACATACATGTATACATGAATGCAACGCACTTACAAATCTTTTAAAAGGGATACTGTTTGATATATTCTCATGTCTGGTTTTAAGTTATATTACAGAGGTGTAGTGATAAGTACAGTATAATATTGGCACAAAAAACACCCTAGATATATAGATCCATGAAATAGAATTGAGGACTCATTTTATATATATATATATATATATATATATATATATATATATATACACACACACACATATATATATCAATAATACTACAACAACCCATTCTGTTTGTTTTGTTTACAAGAGAAAACACCCTAGATATATAAATCCATGAAACAGAATTGAGGACTCATTATATATATATATATATATATATATATATATATATATATATATATATATACACACATATATCAATAATACTACAACAACCCATTCTGTTTGTTTTGTTTACAAGAGTGCCCCAAAGCATATTTGAGAAGATATAGAATCTTAAATACATGGTTGTGGATTTAGGGATTAGGTTGGGGTAAGGGATATAGTTAGGAGTTTGGGTTAGAGTTATTGTACTACAGATTAGGACTAGGGTTATGCTTATAGTTTGTATTAAGTATAGTTGTTATACCCAGTGTTACTCTGTCTTAGGGTTTCGTTGCTGTGAAGAGACACCATACCATGGCAACTCTTACAAAGGAAAACATTTTGTTAGAAGGAAGCAAACTGAAACCATCTTGCATAAAACTTCCATTTTCAATAGGGGTCAGAGGTGGACAGATGTCTTGCCCTCTCACTGGTTTCTACTGGGGATCACCTGGTATATCCAATGTATCTATAGTTTTGTTTAGTTTGATTGTTAATCTGTGATTCATATTTGGAAAAATGGGCCAAAGTTCATCTATTGGCCATTCACCCTTTGGACTGTCTTAACACATCTCAAGGATGTTCAGAAAAAAATGGCTGAATTGAAACAACAAAAACCTGATAAATTGGTACTACCCTTGGAGCCCTGCATCTGCAGCTAGGAGCTGATTACTGCTAGTGAATCCCCTGCCTCCTACCTGATGTACTCTTTTTTTCATTCAGTAGAATATCATTTATTAAAATATACTGTTGTACATAAGACCAAGAATTTCCAAAAGTATGTACTTTTAAATTGTACAAACTAAACTCATTCACAAAAGAACACACATGGAATGCAGTCACTGATAAGTGGATATTAGCCTAGAAGCTCTGAATACCCAAGACACAACTCACATATCAAATCATTTCCAAGAAGAAGGAAACAGAGGGCCCTGGTCCTAAAAAGGCTTGATGGAACACTGTAGGGGATTACCAGGACAGAGAAGTGGGAGGGGGTTGATTGGTGAATGGGCGGAAGGAAGAGGGCTTATGGGACTTATGGGGAGGGGGGAACTGGGAAAGGGAAAAATCATATGGAATGTAAACAAAGAATATAGAAAATAAAAAATTTGCAAACTCAACTTCCTGGCAAAAAATATGAAAGTGTATCAGAACACAAAATAGTTGTATACTCAAAATTGTGAAGCCTACAAGGTAATACTGGGCGTATGCTTTTTTAGGTTGAAATAGAACTTTTAGCTGATTACATTGATCGGCCTACTTAAGTTTTTTTTTAAAAGCATAACAGTGAGCTCTCCCAGCAGCTCAAGTACTGGGATTATGAGCTGCTTCTGTACCTGATTAGTTTTAAAAGAGGCCATTAAGTCAGAACCTTTAATTTTGCTCCCTTGCCATGGACTACCATAATGCATGTGGTAGAACTTTGCTTCACTGCCATTGACATCTCCAGCACAATGTTTTCCAGAACCCCCAAATGAGGTGCTCTTGAATTACCACCTCTGGGGACCTTATTTCAAATTTCAGAACAATGCTGACACGTTTTATCATTAAGGCATTTGGTCCACTTATCAGACTCAGATTTTATCTAGCACAGTAACCAAATGAGGCCATTTTGAAGATGTAATTAATGAAGGTGAGGGGAAATAATGCTCAGTTTTTAACAGATACATGTCACATTGTGAGTGCTTTTTTAAAAATATAAATATTAGCAAGTGAAGAACATTAGCTAAGACATTTTTCAAGGGGTTACAAGCTACTCTTAAAGGAGTACCTTCAGCTCCACAGCTTTCTCCTGTAAGGAAGCTGGTGGCTACTCTTGCTACAAAATCACTGTGCCCATGAGAATTTAATTCAGCAGGTAACAATGTGCTTCTCCCTTGGAACTATAGTTAGAGGAAGTAAGGAAAATTTTGTCTGTTTTAAATGTATAAATTCATATGGCCACTATATGTTTGTTTCTGTCTAAATGTATGAGTTTCTAATGTTCTGTATGCCTTGGTTATAGATTATTGGCTTGTGGTTTTGGTTATTATTGACTTGCATAAGGTTAAAAATCTGTCATCTGTAACAAGAGTTAACTTCAGACTCATAACTCAGGGTTGGAGCCATCCTAGACAGCAGCACATGTCAGGAGCCAACCAAAGAAACAGGTCTCCAAAGATACTTTTACATTGGGACAATATTTTTGTATCATTTCTGTCCTCTCTTGAAAACCAAAGAAGAAAAAGGAGAAGGAAAAGAAAGAAGAGGAGAAGAAAGACAAGAAGGAGAGGATGAGGAAGCAGAGGAGAGGGGGTATTAAAGCTGCACCTCCACGGAATCTTAGGCAAGAACTCTTCTTGCTGGCAGCCAAACTTTGTACATAAAAGTGACCCACTTAGTACTGATTTTAGAAACATTGTGTTTTCACTGTTAAAAGTTACTTTTGCCTTCTAAAAGTTATGGTTGTGCTCTATCTGCCTTTACTCTTAAAAATGGTATTTTATTTTGATATTGCAAAAATACACAATTGATAGATTTTAAAATTCTTTAAGGAAAGTTTTAAAATTCTACAGAAAGTTTAAAAACAATATTTTAAAGCAGCTTTTTAAAATGTTTTAATTTATAAAGCTATGGGACATTCAAACGTTTGTCAGATATTTTATTACAATGGATGAATAGATAAATAAAAGACTAAAAATTAGGACCACAACTTAACAGCAGAGATTGAAAAATTCCTATTTTATAATGCAATAAAACATTGACCTTATGCAGTCTGACAAAGAACTTGAATATTAAAAGATTACAGCATTTAAAAACAATTGAGAATCGGTGTCTTAAAAATAAGTCTGTTGGTCTATTCAGCCTAACAGAAGCTGATATAAAGATATCACTGACCTCCTTGTTATTATTAGCATTGTTAAGCTATACCTATTTTGGTAAACCAAATCATATAACAACAAAACAAAATGAAACAAAACAACCCCTGTTGTATTCTATAATAGTATACCATCTAAGGATCAAAGAAAAAAGTAAGTTTCTGGTCTGTATGCTTTAAAGTGTTATCTCGGTACTGAAAGGGCTTTAATTCAGAAATTGTCATTTCGTTGTAAACTGTTAGGGATAATTTAAAAAATGATCAAATACTTTAAGATGTTCAGAATGCTATTTGTAGTCAT